>NC_092465.1:617500-917500 GCF_047495875.1 Pithys albifrons albifrons | reverse complement strand
CCTTAGATTTGATCTAGTTTACATGACTAAGCAGTTTAAACAATAAAGCAACTAAAAAACTAAACCACTTACAACTGTCCCATTAAACCCAAAGGGGGAGAACTTTTGGCAGGGGGAGGACACAACATTGACACCAACCCAGTACCAACCTGCATCCAAGTAGCCCACAGGAATTCCTAAAACATTTGTTTTGCTTAGATGATGTTTTAGAAGTGGCTGCCCTGCTCTGTGTCACAGAGCTCAGGAAGTTTAAGAATATCACACATAGCAAAGAGGTGAGCAAGCAAAACAGGCTGGTGGCTGCAGAGTGTAATTAACCCTCGTGGTGAATGGACTTGGATGGACATTTCTAGAGTGTTCAAAATAACCTTAGTGAAAAACCCTTCTCAGCCCCCACAATTGACTCCTCCAGCAGCAGGATGAGTGCTGGGCCCGTGGTCAGAGCCTCGGGACAGGGGGCAGGTGGTTCCTGACCTGCTGGTTTTGTTGCCCCTCAGAATATTTGCTTGAAATCCCTCCGAGGGAGCAGAGAGACAAAACTCTGGCATGTTCAATATCCCGAGGACTTCACAATAGGAAGTCACCCGTTTGTTTTCCAGATCCTAATGCAACGGTTGCCATAAGAACACAAATTATGTGTACATTTTAATGCATCTCTGCTTCATAATTATGCATGGTTGTGTGCTGTTATAATTGACATAAAATATAAAACAGGTCAAAGAGCAGCTATTAAAACTATTTTTCATTTTGCTTCCTGACAGCTCCCGACATCAATGCCAACTGCATTTAATAGGACCATACAGGGAATGCAAAGATAGTTATATAATTTCAACCATATTAAAGCCTCCACAACTTGCAACCTAATTATTTCCTGCAGTGTCTTGTTGTGAGCTGCATTACTTTATTTGGAATGTGTTTGCTTTGAGATTAAACAATTGGGCTACATTAAATTAGCATGAAGGGGGAAAATCATAAAACTTTTGGATGTATTTCATAGGGGTCACTCTGTTAGGTTAAGAATTATCCCAGGAGCAATGATTTTCTGCCACTCAAGATAAAAAACAACGTTAGAATTGTGCTAATTCCATGCAGTTATTGTAATCACTGAAGTAAATTCTACCAACGGGCTAAATTGTAGTTGTGCCCTCTCTCTGATCACAGAATGACAGAGAGAATAAAAGAAAATTGAATAAAAATTGATGAATTTATAGGAAAATAGAACCCCAGAATGGCTTGGGTTGGAAGGGCCTTAAAGTCCATCTTGTCCCACCCCCTGCCATGGGCAGGGACACCTTCCTTCCACTAGACCAGGTTGCTCCAAGCCCCATCCAGCCTGGCACTGATATCCCTCCTCTGGGTCATGGCTTCAAGAAGACCAAGCAACAGGGTCCAACCCACCTAATTTCACTCATTATTGATCATCCTCTCATCCTGGAGTGGTTGAGGGCTGCCATTCCACTGTGTGTGGTTGGGTTTCTCTTGGAATCCATGCTGGTCTGCATTTTCCAACAAACCCTTTTAAGATCAGGTTTAGTGGGAGCATCTCACATGTGCTGAGAAACAGCCCTGGTTGTGTTTGGTGAGCACTTCTGGCTCCTGCCCCAGAGCCTGTGCCAGCCAGGACCAGAGACCCCACGTGGGGTCCTGCCCAGGGACCTGCTGCTGTGCCACCGGAGATGGTGGACTTGAAGCAAGTTATATGAGCTGAAGTTCTGCTCTGTGGGACCAGAATTCAGCAAACCCCAGCACTGCCTTGGCCGAGGTTTGGGCTGTTGCTCTGAGTGTTGCCGTGTCTTGGTCACGACCAGGATTGATCAGGGAAGCAGCAGGAGCACCTAATGAGTATTGGCACTCCTGTGCCTCATGTGCTCATTCCACTTAGAGCCTGGATATTTCAGGAGGCTGGTAATGGGCTGGAGAGGCCCTTTCTGTTCTAGCTGACTGACTCGAGTCCAGTTCGTGGGTAGTGGCTGAAAGTTATTGCCCAATTTGTGGCATATGAGGAATAAGCTCAATCCCATTTCCCAAGGTAGAGGCAGCCCCATCCCAGAGAGAACCATCCTAAATGGCCCTTGTCAGCAACTGGACAGGGAGCACGAGGGCTGGAGGGGGGTGAAGGCCAAGCTCAGCTGATTGAGCGTGTTGGCTGTGGAGCATGGAAAGGTCTGTGGCTATTCCATCTCTCTGCAACAGAACAAAGACCTTCCAGTCCCAGGAGGGATCTGCTGTGTTCCACTCTTAGTGCCTTAATTTGCATTTGGGTTCTTGCATCTGATGACTTTCCTGTCTTTGGCAGTTTGCACAAAGCATTCCCCATTTTGCACTTTTCCAGCTCCATGTCTGCCCAGGAGAATGAGGATCAATCCCACAGTCACTGGTCCCCAGATCCAAAGCAGGGTTCCTCACTCGTGCCAGTGATGAGGCTCTTCCCAAGGTCTGTGAAATTCACAGAATCTCTGAGGTTGGAAAAGCCCTTCAGGATCACTGAGTCCACCCTGTGCCCAATGCCAACCTTGTCACCCAGCCCAGAGCACTGAGTGCCATGTCCAGGCATTTCTTGGACACCTCCAGGGCTGGGCACTCCAAACCTCCCTGGGCAGCCCCTTCCAATGCCTGACCACCCTTTCCAGGAAGAAATTCCTCCTGATGTCCAACCTGCCCCATCCCTGACACAGCTTGAGGCCCTTTCCCCTTGTCCTGTCCCTTGTTCCCTGGGAGCAGAGCCTGATCCCCACCTGGATCCAACTTCCTTCCTGGAGCCTTTCGACGTGGTGCTCAGTTTGCTGCCCCCACTTTGGGAGCCTGAGCTGAGCTGAGCTTTGCTGAGCTGAGCCAAGCTGCCCCGTAGGCTGGTGATTAACTGGGCTTTGGCTTTTCTGTCCTCAAGCACAGCTTCACACTCCCAATCCTCTGAAGTGAAGATGGAGAAGCACATAAAAGCTTCGGATTCCATTACTGTAAAATGTATCAGAAAAGTGTTGAGCTCAGTAATTACCTTAATCCAACCGCAATAGTTGGTCACAGCACACATGAGATGAGCATCCAGAGTCAGATTTGAACACCCAGTCAACCCGAACAGAATTAGCTTGGCAATAGTGGTCCAGATTTCTTAATTAGTTCTCGGTGGCAAGAACATTTAATGTTTGCAAAAGTCAAGTGCAAATTCTACAAGTGACACAATTTGAGAGGGTGCCTTGAGGCCGGGGGGCTGTCCCTGCTGGTGGGGACAGCAGTGAGGGCTGCCCTCACTTAGTCCCCTCTCTCAGGGTCCCTTTAAACTTCCACAGACCCACAATAAAAAGTAATGGTATGATTAACTTCATAGTAATAACCCATTGCATTCAAAATACACATTTAACTCTAATTTTCATTGAACTACACAGAAGCTGCAAATATAATGGCCATTCCCAGGCAGCTGATGGCACATTTTAGTGCATTGTAATTGGCTCCCTCGGCTTGTCTTGGGTTAATAAAGGAGATGGGATTCACAGAAAAGCACCGTGGTCACTTAGCAATTGTTTAATTTGTGTAACGCTGGTTTTTGGGTTAGAAAATTATTGTTTTCCAGAAGTGTTAAATATTTATGGGATGCAATTGAGACACATGGCACAGGGCACGCTCCTGCTAAGTCACAAATTAATAAGTTTCTGAAAAAAAATGGAAATGCAAAATAGCATTTCAAGTGTAAAAAAACAGCTTCTCAGCTTACAGAACATTTGCATCACGGAGGTTTTATGTTTTTGCAGAGGATGGACAAATACTTTGGCCCAGTAGAGGTGATTATGACCTTGCTGCCATTTGTGTTGGCCCATCTGTGCAGGGTGGGAGAGATGGGTAAAATCTCAAGCTCTCTGGAGAATCTGCCCCCCTCCTTTGGTATCTGGTATGACCAGGAATTACCTTCACATGGGGCCAGAACATTCCCTGGTGAAAGCTGTCATGTCCTATCAGATGGTACTGCCCTGATACAAAGAAAGATTTAGAGAGTGAAGCTTCTTTAAAACAATGAAAAAAAAACCCAACTTGTGGAATTAGACATTTTGAGCAAGAGACTAAATTCACAGGCAGCAGGAAAAGGGAAAACTTTTAAGATGTGTGTAGAAGAATTAAATTTAATTTGTATCATCTCTGGTATTTTATTTCCTAGGATTTCCCAGCTTTTAGACAAATGGGGTAAAAATCCAGACCGTGGTGTGATGGGCTGTTCTGTGGAGGAGCAGTAGGGAGGTGGTGGAGTTGGGTTGGGGTTGGGTTGGGGTTGGGTAGAGTTGGGTTATGTTGGGTCAGGTTGGCTTGAGTGGGTTTTTGGATGGGTTTGGGATGGGTTTTGGGTTGTGTGGGTTTTGGGTTGTGTAGGTTGCTGGATGAGGGTGGTAAGAATTCATAGGTTGAAAGGTGGTGCCCAAACCCATCCCTGCAGCAAACACAGTGAGACTGTCCCACCCCCTGTGTGTGCCCCTGCTCCGTGTCCAGCCCCTCCTGTCCCCTCTGCCCAGCCAGGGGGACTGTCCCACCCCCTGTGTGTGCCCCTGCTCCATGTCCAGCCCCTGCTGTCCCCTCTGCCCAGCCAGGGGGACTGTCCCACCCCCTGTGTGTGCCCCTGCTCCGTGTCCAGCCCTGCTGTCCCCTCTGCCCAGCCAGGGGAACTGTCCCACCCACACAGCCCCAGCTTCCCTCATCCCCAGCAGTGGGGAAAACACAAGTGTTTGCAGGACTTCTGCTTCCACCCACAGAGAGGGCTCTGGGTGCCACAGACCTTCCTCTTTCTACAGCATGTCTGGTATTTCCAGAGCCCTGGGACAGCCCAGGGGAACACCCAGCTGGAGTGAGGGCTGAGGGCAGGCAAAAGGAGGTGCTCTATTTTATTCACTGTGTGGGTCAGCAGCTTCTGCCAGAGGGATTTGCACATTAGAGCAGGGCCTGGTGCAGGACTTTGGTGCTCCCCACAGGTGCCCACCATGCCCACACCAGAGAGGGATGGGTGTGGGTGGGGGCTGAGAGCCTCTGAACCACCCCAGTGTGTCCCTGCTCTGTTTTCCGAGTAGGAGCATCCAGCCCCAGCCCTGCAAAGGTCTCTCCATTGCAGTTTGTGTTTCCCTGTTCCCCCCCTCTGCTCAGGCTCTGTGAAATGCCCCAGCTCCCAGTCAGGCTCCCGGGGATGCTGCAGCTCAGTGGAGCCCAGGGCTCCTGCTCAGTGATGGCCCAGAATTATGACATCTTTTGTCAAAGGCATCTTCCAAAAAACCACTGCAATTTCTGATGGAGAAATTAGATTGTCTTTTAAAGTAATATAACAGTGGTGCAATCTTTGCCTCTGTGACCCCTCTCATTTCCTCTGGGGTTGAAGTAGAGGCCTCCAATTTAAAACCTATTATACTCTGGGGACACTTCCACCCTCTCAGCAACGCGACTGCTGCCCTGTTATTTAACACTTGTTGGGCTTGCTTTGCATCACCTGCTAGTTCAGAGAGGGTGGGGTGGGTCTGTGCCTTCACTGTACCCTGGCTGGTGCATCCCTGCTGTCAACCACACAAATAATCAGCAGAAACATGGGTGTACTCAGTTTTCTAGAAGAAAAATAATGGCACCTGAACTTCATTACAAGAGGATGCACAATTTCTCAGTGCTTGATAGGAGAAAGATATCCTTAAGGGCTTCTTGGTTTTAGGCACAGGCTCTTATGTTGGCTGTCCTGGCTGGGCTGGGGGCTTGGGAGGGGTTTTGGAGGTGAGATCAGAGCCTTGCACATTTTGCAGGGATGTGGAGCCTGGCAGTGCAGTCTCCAGATGTTTTTCCTAGCAGTGCTGTCCCCAGATGTTTTTCCATGGCAGCACCTTCTGTGTCTTGAGCCAGAGGTGAGAAGGGTTCCAAAAAAGTGACTAAAAATCTCATCAGCTTCCTAATTGGGCCATATAGATAACGATCCCTTCTCAGGCTGGTGCACGAGGAATGGGCAGTAACGGGGGGGCAGGAACTGATCCCTTTGATGGTGAGTTTTCCCAATACCTGACACTCTGGCAGCTGTAACACATCCCTGCTTGGCTCCACTCCTCCAGCCCCTGTCCTGTGTGACGAAGGGAGGTGGCAAAGTGCTGGGGAGGGGTTGTGTGGGACAGAGAGGTGGGACCATATGGGCTCACTGTGGCAGGACTGGGACCTGGGGTGGAGCTGGAGCCCATCCCATGCCTGCAGCTGAAGTTGACATTATGTTTTGGCTTCAGGTGACAATACAGCACTGAACAGCAGTGGGGCTGGTGGCACCCTCTCACCCTGGTGGCAGCACCTGACACCTGGACCCTCCTGGCCTTGGCATTCCTGGGTGCCTGCCAGGTACAGCTGTGTTAAACAATTCACAAAGGAAGACTCATGCCCCCCAAGTTATGTCTCTCTAGGAAAATACCCAAAGTCATCTGTCAAAGTGCCACTTGTCGTACCAGATCTGCGGCAGCGAGGCGAGAAAGGAGATGTTAATTAATGCTGTGAGGAGGATGGACTTAAATAATGAATAGGAGGAGTGTCCAAGGTGTGCTGTGTTCTCAGGCTCAGCTCTGGTCATAGAATGGTCTCATGCAGGCTATTCCTTACCAGAAGGATGAGTGGGAATGGGAGCAGGATGGCTCACAAGGAGCCCCATCCCGGGGTCACCTCCCTCTGGGTACCACTGAAGGGCTCGAGGTGGAGTTCGTGGGTGTTTGTGTGGGGTCTGAGGCTCCAAGGACATCCAGACCCCAGCTGGCCTCCTCCTCCCTGCCCAGGGCCAGTTCCTCTGCCAGGAAGGAGCTGGGGCTGTGCTGCTCCCTGGGGTTTTGTGTAGGAGCCGTCCTGCACAGCAGGCTGTGACTGTCACATGTGCCTGGGAGGGAGGGTGTCACCTTCAGCCGGGGTGTTGGTTGGAGTCACAGGAAATTCACTTCTGCCTTTTCCAGCCTCGCCTCTCTCACTTCCTCCCCTGCAATGCTGGCTCTGGGGAGAGGGGAAAGCCCACGGCACTGCCACCACCACCACTGCTCTCCTGTCCCCGTCCCCACCTCCCCACGGCCCTCACCAGCCATGTGGCTCCTCCAGCCTGTGGGGACAATGGAGAGGAAAATTCTCTCCTGGAAGCTTAAACTTTGGGAGCTGCTGCTGCATTTGGACGTGTTCCTGGGCACAGCAATCTGAAGGGACACTGGTGGTGGCACAGACAGGCAGTTTTGCCCAGATGCAAAAGAATTCCGGAGGAATTTCTTCCTGAAAAGTGTTGTCAGGTATTGGAAGGATCTGCCCAGGGAGGTTTGGAGTCCCCACCTCTGGAGGTGTCCAAGGAAGGACTGGATGTGGCACTCAGTGCTCTGGGCTGGGGGACAAGGGGGCATTGGGCACAGGGTGGACTCAGTGACCTTGGGGGTCTTTTCCAACCTAAATGATTCTGTGAAAAACACATAAGATGGTCGTGTATTAAACAAACCCACGTGAGCTCAGGGGTGTCAAACACCAATCCATGGCCTGCCCCGTGTCCCCAGCCTGGTGTTCTGCCACAGGCCACAGCCCTGCAGTGCCCTCCCAATGGCTGCTGCCTTTTGGGACACTCATTAAGACTCAAATATTAATAATGTAATTAGCTATAAATTAGTTATGAAGGTTTTGATCCACTGAAGTCACTGGCAAGTTTTTCTCTCACTTCAGTGGCCATGGGAGCAGCCCCAAACATGTCACATCATGTTTGAACGGGTGATACTGTGAACCACAACACCTTAAGAGCAAAGGAGTGTAAGGCAGTGTGGGACTGTCCCATCTGTGCTGGAAAACAGGGACATCAATGCAGACACAGGTGGGGAAAATACATAAACAGAGACTCTGCACTGAACTAACCATTGCTTTGGGTTTCAGTTTAGGGGTTTGGCATTTCAATAGACTAAACCTGTATGTTTTGTTCTAAGCTAAAGTTTGCTCTTGGATCAAGTTTCCAGCCCAGTGTGGATGTGGAGAAGATGGAGCAGCAATGCCTGAGGGCAGGGCAGGCCCAGGGAAGGGAAGTTCCTGTTTGGAGCATCAGAACTGGGGGTGCAGTGGCCAGGCCACAGGTGGGGGCCAGGAGGGGCTGCACAAGGGACATTCTCTCCATGATGATGGGGATGCCTGGAGAAGCTGCCCAACCAGTGGTGATGTCCCATCACCCCAGCCCCACCTGCTGCCTCCTGTCACACGTATCAGGATCCCTGTCACAGAAAATGCTGTAGAATGGGGGCTGCTCCCAGGGCCCTGCCTCCCCCCCTTACCAATATCAGCCCCAGCACTGAGGGCACCCTTGGTGGGCACCAGTCCCTGAACATACACTGAGCCCAAACCTCACCCCAGGAGCTCCTGTTTGCATGTGATGGACCAATGATCAGATTATCCCCAGCCCTGTCACTCACTGGCCCAGGCTGGAGTGGCAGGTGCTGCAGAGAGTGACTCAGCACGTGCCACAGCTGCTGTCACCTTGTCACCATCACCCTGTCACCATCACCCTGTTCCCAGCCCCTCCTGCCTCCCTCCTGCTGGCTCACCCAGCCTCAGCAGGGCTTCCCTGCTTTTGCTGCTCAGCTAACCCAGCTCTGGGGTTTTCACAGCTCACATAACCTTCCCTCTGCCACAAACCTAAAAAAGAGAGGAAAACCAGCACTTTTAGTTTTCTCATAGCAAATCACTGGGCAGACACTTTGGAGTACTTTGGCCAAGCCCTGAATCTTGATTGCATTGTGGAGTGTCTGTGAAGTGTGGCCAGCAAGAAAAAATTAAAATAATCTGATTTTGCCACAAAATCATCATAAATCAAAATCAGATGGAAACCTCAGCATTCTTCCCACAGCCTCATTTAATTCCCCACTGCCCTGTCAGCACTTACATACAAGCATTGGGAAAAAGTTGTAAGTGTTGTGATGAGTGCAAATAACTTGTCACTGCTTCAATCCTGATTCATTCTGAGAGTTTTCAATGTTTTGGTGTTAGGAATCGTGTTAGGAATCATCCTTCCCCTCCCTTGGCAGGTGAGTGACAGCCCTTTGATGCCACGCTCCTGGTGCTCACTCTGTGTCTTTGCTGCCTGTTGCTATGGCAGTGATGCTTCTCCAACAACCATAAACAAACCTCATTCAAAAGAACACAACCCAACCAATCCCTAATTAAATTAAAATTTGACAGCAAAAATAATGTTTTCTCTCTAAATGTTGTAGTATTTGTCCTGAACCATTGGCCACATCCACCCTGACACTGCAGTCACCCATCCCTCAACTACAACCTTCTGCACTGTGTTTCCTCAGCCACTTCTGATCACAATCTGTAGCTGTTGAGGAGGGGTCAGGTTTTCTGAGGAGTCAGAGTGCTGAGAAACTTGCCCAGGCAGATGCCAGCAATGGTGCCCATTGGCTGTGGAGCAGTGGGATCTCCATCCCCACCTGCATCCCTCTGCCTTCCAAGCATCCAAACCAAGCTGTGGCATGTCCCTCGTCACCATGGTTTGAGTGTGTAGCCCCCCTGTCCCTGGGAGACCCTTGGGTGAGGGCAGAGGAGAGCTGTGCCCTGCTGGCAAACCTTGCCCTTGCTGCTCTGATGCAGGAGGGCACAGAGGGTGTTTTGGGAGAGGATCCCCCCCTGCCAGCACACTCAGCTTTCCCTGAACATCACCACCAACTGGGCAGACCCTGCTCATCCCTAGTCCCCATTTTTGGGCATCCCTGCTGTCCAGCCTGTCCCCCCAGGATAGATCCCACCAACAGGATCCCACTGCTCTGTGAGCACCACAAAGTTTGGCCTGTACCAGGGTGACCAGATGGGGGCCGGGCCCTTCTTCCAGGTGAAAAGTGACAGGACAAGAGGAAATTACCTCTCCAGTTGTGCCAGGGGAGGTTTCAGTTGGATATTAGGGAAATTCCTTCATGGAAAGGGTTGCCCAGCCCTGGCACAGCTGCCCAGGCAGGGGTGGAGTCCCCATCCCTCAAGGATTTACAAGCCATGTGCATGTGGCACCTGGGGACATGGGTCAGTGGTGGCCTTGGCAGTGCAGGGGGAATGGTTGGACTCGATGATCTGAGAGGGCTTTTCCAACCCAAACCATTCCATGATTCTGTCTGAGAGCCCCTGCAGCATCCCACTGCCAGCTGTGACCCCCCTTGCTGGCCCTTCACCCTTGCCCAGGCTCCGAGCTCTGCCTCTGAAGATCATTAATCATAGATATAATTTAATGACAGCTGGGTCGTGTCCTGCTAACTAAGTACACCTTGTTTGCCTCAAAATGCTAATGGCTCCTCTGAATCATTAATGAGGGACAATTGGTACGGAGCCTAATAATCGTGTGTGGTCTAGTTACAGATTTATTCATAGGAACACGAGTCCTTTGTCATGGTAAGAAGCAGCAAACTCGGGTTGTGCAGAGCAGCTCTCTGTGGCACCAGCACAGCACACCAGCTCTGAGTGTGTACACAACAAATAGCTGGGGCAGTTTTCCTGGAAAAACGTGTGATCTGTGCCCACTGCTCTTGATGCTGATTAGATGGCACTTCACTCTTTGGGTCACCTCGTTGCTTCCAATAGAAATATCAGTGAAATAACGTATTTTTCACCCTGGGAGAGAGTTGCCTGATGGGTATCATTGTGTCAGGGCACCTCCTGCAGAGGTGGGTCATGGCACGGGGGTCCAGGGACCCCCATTACTGGCACTGCCGATGGGTCTGTGTCCTTGGAGAAGCTTCTGCAGCTCCTGGTGAGGCTATGCCTTCTTAGCAGGGAATATTGGTGAAGTTTGAAGAGGTTGGATTTGGTGATCTTGGAGGTACTTTCCAACCTTAATGATTCTGTGATGAGAAAAGCCATTCACAAGTGGTGGCTCTGGACGAGGAGTGTCTGAGTTCCTTTGGGAAGGGACAGAGGGGAATGGGGTTGGTTTGTAAACACGAGTTCTCTGGGGGCTGGAACAGCATTATCAGGGTGCCCTTGTGCTCAGCCGGCCTCTGGGGCTCAAGGTGCTCTCCCATCCCGATGGAGAAGCTCCGTGTGGGAAGGTCCCGGCACGGGCGGGTCCGGGCACAGCGCCGTGTGTGCTGCCCGGGGGGGGCTCCGTCCCGTGCCAGCTGCGCGTCCAGCACTGCCTGAAAGCTCCTCCTGCCGCACGGAGCTGCTTCCCTATCGGAAATCGAAGGCTCGCTCTGCTCCCGGGAGAGTCATCAGCCAAATTCCCATTGACTCCTGCGGGAAGAGGATGGGACCTCGAGTCTGTTATTCTCTGTCCCTGAAAAGATCAGTTATCTGGGGAAGTTTCCATAGGAGAAGGAGGGAGGGAGGGAAGCAGCAAAGCTTGTGTGAGTGTCCGAGTGTCTCAGGGCCGTGTTCCAGCCCGGACAAGAGCACCCTTTGAAGCCCATGGGACTGCACTGCTCGGACTATTGAAAAGCTGCTTGGAATCACTGGATCAATGTGCTGTTGTCCAGCTCTGCTCTGAATGAGCCATTTATTCCAGCGCCTGCCCCTGGCGTGGGAGCTGTCCCGGCGTTCCCGACGGGCCTTTTAAAGCAGGGATACTGGAAAGGAAATCACGCGGTCGATCCTGCTCAGCACCGCCCGGCCCGGGGCGCAGGAGGGGCCGCGGCCCCGCTGCCCACGCAGGGACCGCCGGGCCCGGCCACGGGGGCTCGGGAGGAGCCGCTTTGGGGTCCCTTGCACAGCGCCGAGTTTGGGGTGAATGCGGCAGGACCAGAGCACGGGGATGTTCCCGGGGGTGAATGCGGCAGGAACAGAGCACGGGGATGTTCCCAGGGGTGAATGCGGCAGGACCAGAGCACGGGGATGTTCCCAGGGGTGAATGCGGCAGGACCAGAGCACGGGGATGTTCCCGGGGCTGCCCCGCTCCCGCTCCCGTCGGGGCATCACCAGCCTGAGAGCCCCGTCCCTCTCCAGGGGAGAACAAGAGACCTCACCTTCATTTCCCACACTGTTGCTTTGTGTTTAACTCTCAGGCAGCCGATCCAAACCTTTCTCCCGCACGGGCACAGGCCCCGGCTCCGAGAGCCTCCCTGTCCGCCGGAGCCCCGCCAGGACCGCACGGCTCGGGCCGTACCGGCGACAGTGGGGGACAATGCGAGGGACAAAGGTCCCGTCTGCCCGCGGGACACGCTCCTGGCCCCGCATCCCGAGCGCTGGGGCAGCCCCGGGACAGGGACCGGGAATGGGGGATGAGGGAGCTCCTGGCACCCGTTTGATCCATCTCGGGCATCCCGCACACGCTCCCGCTGCCGGGGGACCCTCCCAGCCCACCCTGGGCCCTGCAGAGGCATCGCATTTCCTCACTGTGCTGCCAGGGCACTGTCCTGCCCGGCCCAAGGGACTTTTCGGCTGTGTGCTTCTGTCACGCCAAGCAGGAGCCTCCTGGGCTTCCCCTGGTCTGTCCCTGGAAATGAGGAGGATCCTCTGGAGCCAGGGGAAGGCGGGGCAGATCCCAGCCCGTGCTAAATCGCTGGGATAACATCAAACAGGTGATGGATTCCTGTCCCTGAGCAGCAGAACATGCAGCAGAGAGCCAGGGCTGCGGGTTAAACCCACATGGACACGTGCAGACCTGCTCGTCTGTGTTTTCCATGGCCATTTGAAATCCACAGGTGCTCACTGGGATCTTGATGTCTGGAGGACATGGGAGGGAAGGGGACAGGAGCACGGCTGGGATGTCACAGGTGGTGGAGGTGGGAACAGGGCCAAGCCAGGCTGGCAGGGCAGGTGGGCTGCAGAAGTAAAAAGCTGGGACTTCAGCAGGGATTACAATATCCTGGTGGTATTTTTGCCACAAGAATTCAGATTTTTGATAGCTAAATCTGGTGGCACAGATTTAGATATCAGCATGAATGGCAATAATCTTATTAATGGGGTTTTTCATCTCCTTTGAGCCCTGAGTTTGCACAGACAGAACTCAAGCAGGTGGGTCAGACCTGACTCTTACCCTTATTCAATACTTGTGCAGCATCTGACAGTGAGAGAAGGAAGGGAGGGGCCTCTGGATGGAGAAACCAGGCAGGGCTTTCACTGAGCCACTCTCCATTCTGCATTGGCAGAGCAAGGGGCTGATCCATAGGGATGCTCCCTGAGGGCTGTCCCTGTGGGATACTCTCTGTGGCAGAGGGTGTCCAGCCTTGCCCTCTTTGCTGCCCCAGGGGTGGGAGAACCCCAGGGCTGTGTCAGCCTGGAAGGGTCCCCAGTCTGTGTCCAGGACACGTCCCAGAGCCAGGACACAACGTTCTGTCCCAAGGTGCAGGTTCTAGTTCAGGGGCTGAGCTGAACTCCGGCATAAAATCAATTCTCTTTGGGCCAGCAGGAAAGTTTTTTTTCCTCAGGTGCAAACGACTCTGTTTGGGGTTGGCTGAACAGTCCATCCATCGAACAGCTGAAATCCTTCTGCTTTATGTTTTCTCCTCTCCATATTTGCCCTGAGCTGAATTTGACAAATGGTTGGCAAATAATTTTGGCTGTTGGAAATTTTCTTTTTCAGCCATGAATCCATCCTTTAGCAAAACTGCTCATTGCACCTGTCAGTCTCCCTTTTCTGGAACAATTTTCCTTTTTCACTTGGCCTGAGTCTGGTGAAGTGTCCACCCATCCCAGGTCAGAGTTTTTGGTCTTTCATTGAGGTGAAAGGATCAAACCCTGTTTTCCAGGGAGCCTGTGGCTGAGCTGGGGCCAAGGCTCTGCCAAGCTAAATGAATGCTGAGGAAAACCAGTGAATAGGAAAATAATGGAGTGGTCCAGAATTTATAGCACATCTTAGAAACATCTCAATAAATTCCAGGATTCTCTCTGCATCAAGGATGAAGCGTTTCAAGGAATCTGACCTAGAAATCATGTTGTTAAAATTCTGCTGTTTCTCTAAATAATCAAAATTCTTCTTTTTAATTATGCAAATTAAAGTTGCCAAGGAACAATTGCTTGATTAGACCAGTCGGTACTGACCTAATAAATTATTTTGAATATTTTTCACAGGAAATTGATTTAATTGAAGCTTTTGTTAGCCCCTGCAAATGCACTCGGTTCATGCCACAGCACCCAGGAATTTATAAATGGGCTCAGAGTGTTGTTCAGGCACCAGAAAATAAACCTCCAAGCTATTTACTACCTCCATGATATATAAAGTTTGCAGTTTTGATTTTGTGTGATTATGTTCAGCAATGGTGACCTTTAGAGGCAACAATATTGAAGTGTAATGAGGAGATGTTTGATCACTGGTGTACAATGAGGAGTTGGCGTGACTTCTCCATTCCTTCCTGGAATCTGTGAAATCCAGCTGACAGGCTTTAACCTTTAGACTGCTGAGGGTTGAAAATGTGTAGGGATTTAGCCTGTTTATACACCAGGGTGGGTATATGAAATTTTATATCATTTCTTCCATCACTCCATGCAGGGATATTGTATGTTTAATAACGGTGACTGCTGGCCAATATTGTGCTGTGGAGTGGCCCACTTGTCACCTGCCCACCTCACCTGGATGGGCTGCACAGCCCTGTGTGCATCCCTGCATCCTCCCCTGGG
This sequence comes from Pithys albifrons albifrons, assembly GCF_047495875.1. Lineage (NCBI taxonomy): Eukaryota > Metazoa > Chordata > Aves > Passeriformes > Thamnophilidae > Pithys > Pithys albifrons. Next base: position 902,977 of record NC_092465.1, on the reverse strand, counting down.
AATGTGCATCCCCACATCCTCTCCCAGCCATGCCATGGGGCCCTGGGTGCATCCCTGCATCCTCCCCTGGGAATGTGCATCCCCACATCCTCTCCCAGCCATGCCATGGGGCCCTGTGTCCATCCCTGCATCCTCCCTTGGGAATGTGCATCCCCACATCCTCTCCCAGCCGTGCCTTGGGGCCCTGTGTCCATCCCTGTATCCTCCCTTGGGAATGTGCATCCCCACATCCTCTCCCAGCCATGCCTTGGGGCCCTGTGTCCATCCCTGCATCCTCCCCTGGGAATGTGCATCCCCACATCCTCTCCCAGCCATGCCTTGGGGCCCTGGGTGCATCCCTGCATCCTCCCCTGGGAATGTGCATCCCCACATCCTCTCCCAGCAGTGCCATGAGGCCCTGGGTGCATCCCTGTATCCTCACTCAGCTGTGCCATGGGGCTCTGGATGCATCCCTGCATCCTCCCCTGGGAATGTGCATCCCCACATCCTCTCCCAGCCGTGCCTTGGGGCCCTGTGTCCATCCCTGTATCCTCACTCAGCTGTGCCATGGGGTTCTGGGTGCATCCCACATGAAATCCACGTGCATCCCATGTGAAATCCACGTGCATCCCACGTGCATCCCACGTGCATCCCACGTGCATCCCACGTGCATCCCACGTGCATCCCACGTGCATCTTTGCATCCTCACCCCAGGAATGATGGACCAACTCCCCTCCCCATCACCGCCAGCATCGCTCCCACTGCTGTCCCTGTGCCATTCCCTGCCCTGGCTGTGCCAGCCCAGAGCACACACAGCACCCTGGTGGGCAGCACTGCCCATGAATTGTAAATTCCTCTCTCTCAGCAAGATTTAAAAGTAAATAGACATTATTCAGGTTGATGTTTTGGCAGGAGATGTGAGATTACAGACTGTGAATCCAAACACTTCACACAGAGAACAGACTGGAATACAAAGTACTTGCAGATCGTGAGATTATCTTTTTGCTAATTGTTCATTAATACATATTTGATATATATATATAAAATTATGTTTATATACACACAGAGACATTTACCTATATGGATGTATATATACAAATGTGTGTTTATATATAAAAATATATACATATGCACATGTCTGTGTACCTCAGAGACTGAGACATCCCAATAAACACGATGAGAGATGGCAGTGCCTCTCCTCCCGAGGCAGCAGCACCTTGGGAAACACAGGGAGGATTTCCCCAAGCCACGCCAAGCATGGGCTTTGCTGGGAGCATGAGCTGAGCCCTGGGATGGGCTCAGGCTGCCACTGTGACTGTTCTGGGTGGGAAAGGAAAGCACCCTGGGGGGTTCTCCTGCTCTCCCGGGTTAAGAGAAACATCCTGGAACACCCTGGAAACTGTTTGCAGGAGCCTCTGCCCCCTCCCAGGAAGCAGCAAAAACTTACAGTCTGGGGGGGAAATTGCCATTTTTTGCTACAGCTCTGCTTCTCTGTTACAACTGGAGAAACCAGCTGTGAATTCTCCCTGCCCCTCCCTCTAAACTGAAGTGGAAACAGGGTCCTGGCACAGCCTCTTGGGAACAGACTGGTGGCCAGTTGTTGAAAAGTGATGAATTCAGTGATAATCCCCATTGTTAAGGGATGCCTTGTGCTGCTGTGGGGCCAGTGGCAAGAGCAGAAGGAACCTCTAAAATCTTGGAAAGGGGGGGTTGTGCCACCACACTCCCCCCAGGCAGGGACTGAGGGGTTGTCCACACTTATTTCACAGCTGTAACATTGTCAAAACCAGGTAGTTAATGGCAGCCCAGCTCCCACTTAATGGACCTCTCGCTAGAGGAGCCAAAGCCGTCACTCTCCAGCTGAGAGGCCCCTCGTGTGCTGTTAATGCTGCTTCGAACTTTCCTCCAAGAAAAAAACTGCTTAATGAAGGGAGTGTATTGCCCTCAATTTAACTTTTGAAAAGTTAAAAGCCTTTGCTGCAGGGGCTGCTGAGGCACAGGGACAGTGCCAGGTGTGGGGCACACGGGGCAGCAGAGCCCCTGGGAGCGTGGTGGGGACAAGGGCCCAGAGAACATGGGCAGAGCCAAGGCAGGGCTTTATGGAATAGGGTCATAGTAGCCTGGAAGACTTTGGGTTGGAAGAGACTTTAATTCCCATCCCATTCCACCACCTCCCACCAGCCCAGGTTGCTCCAAGCCCTGTCCAACCTGGCCTTGGACACTCCCAGGGATCCAGGGGCAGCCACAGCTTCTCTGGGCAACCTCTGTCAGGGTCTGCCCACCCTCCCAGCCAGAAACTTCTGCCCAATACCTCATCTAATGATGATCCATAATAGCTTGTGAAGGAGTTTGACTAATGAAACAAAGCAAAGAGAAATGCACTTCCAAAAAGTCTGCCCAGGACAGAAAATGTCTTAAAAAGCTGCAGTATTTAGAGGCTTAATTAGTATATTGGGTCATTATGACACCCAGCTCGTTTCATTACCCTCCTAATGCATTATTAGTTGGCAGTTAAGTACTGTCTGCTGGGACCAGCGAGTTCTCCTCCTGCCTTGCCGGTCGCGGTGCCGGCTCCGGCCGACAGCTTACCTGGAGTGAGGAAGAAATGGAGCCCCAATTAGAAAGCTTTCAGCCCAGCACCCATGGAAAAGCCAAAAGCTGATAAAGGTCAGTGTGAAATTTGAATGACAGGGCTAAAGTCTTTTACTCATAATTTTGTGTTTGCAATAGAATTCAGAGCAATTCACGGCCTTAAAGGCCTTAAGTGAGAACAGCAATTAATTGTAATGAATAATCTGACAAATCTGGTTGACATATGGCTGCTAATGCCCTCCTTTCTAGTGGGAGCAGTGGAGGGATTAGATTAACTCAAATGAAATCTGGGACCGCCATGCCATCTGCATGTTCAGCGAGGAGCAGTGCACGTTAAATGGTGAGTGGGTAGATATCTGTCTTGTTCTCATCCCTCCCTGAGCCCTCGGCAGGGATGGGAATAGAGGGTTTATTATTGTGCCAGCTGCCTGTCAATCCAATAATACTGGGAAGTCACACAGTACAACCTCAAAAGCTAATATAGCAAAAATCTGTTAAAAATTAACCAGACAAAATTAGCATAAATTGATATATTCCTCTGTTTATACAGTGTGTATTTCCAGTTGGATTGTCCTGCTGAACTCTGGAGTCACCATCCCTGGAGGGATGTAAAAGCCATGTGGATGTGGCACTTGGAGACCTGGGTTAGTGGTGGCCTTGGCAGTGCTGGGGAATGGCTGGACTCTGGTCTTGGAGGGCTTTTCCAGCCCAGCCCATTCTGTGATTCCACATGGGATGGTTGTGTTCCCTCCCCTGTGTTCCAAGAAATACCCGTAGTGTGTTGGGCGTGTTGGGTGGAGGCGTTAGGGGAGAACATGCTGGGCTTGGCCAGAGGAAGATGCCAAAACAGCAGCTTCCCCAAACACAGGGTGGTGGGGCCTCCAGGGGTGGGAACCTGGTCCTGACATTTCAGACACTTCCTCTTTCTCTGACACCCACTTATTCTGGGGTTGGTCTATTCCTTCTCCTTCAGGACACCCCTCAGCTCAGGTCTGTGCTTCCCGTTTCCAGAGCTGCAGTCACAGCCACAGCAGATTTCCACCTCCCACAGTGTTGAATCACCACTATCTCCAGATTTCCACTGAGCTGCTGGGGTCAAAGCCAGCAGCTCTCCTGCCTCCTGTTTATCCTGCTCTCACCAATCCCTCCTGCCTCCAGAGAGGTCTCTCAGCTGAGCCAGGTGGCTTTTGTGCACTTTTCTCTCCAAACTACAAATAACAGCCAGGAGCAGAGAAAAAAAGTCTAAAGAAAACAGGAGTGAAGTTCAAGATTGGTACTCACAGCCCATTCATTAGGTTTCCTGAGAACATGACAGGTTGGATGGGGCTTGGAGCAACCTGCTCTGGTAGAAGGTGCTCTGCCCGTGACAGGGGCTAGAACGAGTTGAGCTTTAAGGTCCCTCCCAACCCAAACCCTTCTGTGACTCTGTGATTCAATGTCTTATCTAAGTGATAATTGATCTCAAGGAGCATAAACCCTTCTCATTAGGAATCAACTGAATGTGCCAAATGTCACCTTAATTTGGATAAAGTTATAGGCCAGGCAGAACTTTGCTGTCAGTCAGCATAAAGATGATGTGTCTGAAGTGATGTGCAGGTTTTCGTGCATGGAATGGTCACTGAGCAGTGGCACCAGGGCCAAGGCTGCCTCCCACAGCCTCTGTGGTCTGTCTCTTGGTAGAAAACAAGACCTTGCTGCTCAGATCTGGAGTGTTTGTGATGTCAAACACTCAAGATGTTTGGGAAGTGCATGGAAGAGTTTATTAATCCTTTTTGTCTCCTTGGGTCCTGGAGCATCTCCTGAAGGTGTGTTGGAGCCATGTCCTACACCAGAGTGGGTGTGCAAAGCAGAGTTCCTTCCCAACCTTCTTTCCCATGGAAAGCATTTAAGGAGCAGAGCTGTTGCACACACCCCAGGTCACTCTCTGCATTCAAAAACAAGAGAAAAGTAGAATATTTTGACTATCTCCCACAGCACTGTGCCCCCTGCCTGGTGGCAGAGTGGTACCCACAGGGAACACACCCACATCCTCCTCCTGGGCTGGGAAGGTGTTTGGTTTCATGGAACAAGCAGCAGCCAGGGAAATGTTCCTTTAGTCACTGTGGTCCTGATGGCATCACATCCTTCCAGCTCTCCAGTGCTCTGCTCCCAAACTCCACCAGCTGCTGCAGGAATTTGAAATTCTCCCCAACCTGATTCAGAAAAACAAACCAAACCAAATGGAATTAATGTTTAGTTTGTTTCAAACTGTTTTAAATCATCCAGTTCTGCTTTGTAGCCAGACTCTGGAGGTGAGGAGGCCTGTGAGGGACAGGACATTCCCAGCTGGAGAGTCACTGCAGCTGGAGGGGACACACAGCCACAGCTCCTCCCAGCACAGCCCCAGGACCTTCTGTGCAAACCTTCTTCATCTGGTTTAATAACCTCATCTGGCTTAAAATGATGCCTAAACTTAAAAATGCAAACAATGCTACAACTTCTAAATGTATCCTGTTAATGAAGTCACCAGATAAATTTAGCACATTATTTTTTGTTATTAATTGTTAACAGTGGAAAGGGGTAAATTCAGAATAACTCTCTGTTTCAAAGACCTAATTGCCAAGGACTTTGCCTTAATATTAACTAGGATAATTATTATGCAAAGCATACCCACCCAGAATGTTTGCATAGCTATCACAAGCGCTTTCATAAATGATGCTTTAATTAGTCTTAATTAGAATTTGTTTAAGTCAGCAGGGAATGCAGAGCCCGTGAAATGATGTATGTAATAAGCATCAGGCTCACTTTTTACTTGGGGAATAGAGCTGACAAAATCACATCACGTTAAATTGATTCAGTCAGAATTAAAATTCTTATGGTATTAATTAAATGGGGGATCTCATTAGCAGGCTGCAGGGTGACAGAGTGACTCTTTGGCGACCAGATGTGAAGAAGCAGCACCGAACAAGAGCCCCATCAGACCAAGGAGTCGTCCTGTCTGCGGCGCCGGGGCCGCGGCGCGGGGCGAGGGAACAGCCCCTGCAGGAGGGTCTGAGAGCCCCTCCCAGCCAGCACAGCTGCCCAGAGCAGGGATCGCTGGGCTTTGGGAGGGGGGGTGGCTGCGGGACCCGTCCTGCCGGCAGGACCCCCAGCACCTTTGGCTGCTGCTGGCACCCGGGCAGGAGAGTCCTGGCGTTTTCCGTACCTACCCCAGCACCCTCCGCCGAGACGTTGCCGGTGTCCTTGGTGATCCTCACACCCTGCAGGCTGCTCACAGCCACACTTCTGCCTATATCTAAGCCCAATCTCACTTCACAAGGCTCATCAAGGAGAGATGATATTTGCCTCCAATTAGCATCTGTTTTGTGAATGGCAGGGGCCACGCCGGCTCCCGCCTGCGCTGTTGTCATCGGAGCCCTCGTGGGTTGGGTTTCCCTGTCCTAAATTTCAGTATTTAAAATTAATCGTGCCACTGAAAGGGGAAACCTCAGCCCTGTGTCAGGGTGAGGCACCAGCACTCCCGAGGGAAACACAGGGATCCTCCTCCATGTCCTCTTGCCTTTTGCCCAGGGATGGGATGGGATGGGATGGGATGGGATGGGATGGGATGGGATGGGATGGGATGGGATGGGATGGGATGGAGATAGGATGGCATGGGATGGGATGGGATGGGATGGAGATAGGATGGCATGGGATGGGATGGGATGGGATGGAGATAGGATGGCATGGGATGGGATGGGATGGGATGGAGATAGGATGGGATGGGATGGGATGGGATGGAGATAGGATGGCATGGGATGGGATGGGATGGAGATAGGATGTCATGGGATGGGATGGGATGGGATGGGATGGGATGGAGATAGGATGGCATGGGATGGGATGGGATGGGATGGGATGGGATGGGATGGGATGGGATGGGATGGGATGGGATGGGATGGGATGGGATAAGATGGGATGGGATGGGATGGGATGGGACAGCATGCCTGTATAAAAGTCAGCCCTTCCAGTCCCACAGTCAGGAATCTGGTGGCCTAGGGTACCACCACACTGGAACTGTCAGTCTCAGTGGGAAAAGGGGCTTTGTCTTCCATGCCCCCATTCAGTTTGAAAATCAGCATGTTTGAGAATTTTTTTAGTGGCCTTATTTTTGGAGCATAAGGGCACATTGTGTAAACTATTTTATTAATGGTTTTACAGCAAGCAACAGACCCCAAATTGACCATTCAGATTCAGGGCTGTGCTCTCAGGTTTTCCGTGGCCATTCTCTTCATGAGTCATGACTGACTGAAAGAGTTTCAAGGCTGGTATCTCTACAAACAAAGAAGGAAAACAGGGAGAGTGGTTTTGTGCACATATTAAGATATATATATATATATATACATACATACACACCTATATTTAAAATTTATTTCAGCTTTCTTTTAGGACAAACCCTACCCTGGACCAAACTCCAATGCCTGTCCCAGCCACACTGATGGAGCCATGACCGAAAACATCCTGCCATGCCTCTTGACTTCCAGAAGTGCTCCACAGATGTACTTTGGCCATGGAATTCTCCCTGCACTACCCACTCCCATGCATATATATAGAATCATAGAATCGTGGAATGGTTTGGGTTGGAAGGGATCTTAAAGCTGGTGTTGTTCCAGTTCTGTGCCAATGGCAGAGGCACATCCCACTGGACCATACACACAAAATACACAAATATATAATTGTATACACATTAAGTACACATGCAGTTAGTTTTTAAGAAATCATTCTAATACTTGAACGATAAAAATCCCAGGGATGTTCTTCTCTCTGCACATTCTCTGTAGATAACGGAGCTTCCTAAGCCTCTCCTTGTTCCTGGAGGAGCCAGTTCCCCTGCCCTGCACAGGGTCCCCCCGGCCCTGGTCCCGCAGCCCCAGCCCTGGGCAGCCCGAGCGGCGCCGCCGCCGCCCCCGCCGCACAAAAGCCGCTGTCGAGGCTGTTGTTGTGATACCCCGACCCCCGTGCCCGGAGAGAAGAATCCTCCTGGCTAATTAGTCAGACTAACCTCTTGTTCCCAAATCCACCGCCTGGAAATGCTTGGGACTTTACCAGCTTACGCCTCATCAGTATTCCCTTCCCCTGCCAGGGCGCGCGAGGGGGAGCCGAGATAACCAGACGGAGCGGAGATAACGGGAACTCAATGGGAAACACAGCCGGGCACTCCGGGGCTGCGCTGGGGACCGCTGCTGCCATTCCGATAACCTCTGCACTGAGCCAGCTCCCCTCCCCGCTGTCCCTGTGCTGGCAGCGAGGGCTCCGTGTCCCGGTCCCCGCAGGGCCGGGGGTCTCACCACCGCCCTCGGTGCTGGCACTGCCCTCGCTCCCCCCGCTGGGCTCCGCCGGAGAGGGCGGGTGGGCAGACAGGGACCCGCTGCACGGCCTGACAGGAGCGGCTTCCTCAGAGTGCTGGGATGAGCACATCTGATTCTCTCTGTGTGCTGGCAGTGCCCAGGATGCACAAGGTTTGGATCTGAGAGGCACCAGCCAGCGCCAACACCTGGCACTGCCTCCTCATGGTCCCGGTGCCACCCTCGCTCCCAGTCCCATCCAGCCTCGTGCAGGGTGATCAACAATGGTCCTGGAAAACACGTGTCCATCCCCAGTGTGCACACAGGGCAGTGTGGGGCTGGTGCCCACACCGGGATGGGGTGATCTCACCACCCATGGCCATGGGGCACCATCTGGGCACACACTGGGGTGAGCAGGGTGACACAGAGCCCCCCCACCCACTCCCAGCACTGCCTCCAGCTCACACACATGGAGCCCTTCTGGTTCTGCAGGCCCTAAGATGTGCTTTTCACCCTAAGATGTGCTTTTCTTCTCAGCAGATATTTTAGGACTTAGTTGAAATCAAATACAAGTTTTTTTAATCTAGTCTAAACCTACTAAAACATTCACTACTCTTACTGCCTAATACATTTATTCATGGCCTATATATATTCTCCACTATAACTAAGCTCTTTTTTCATGTCTTCATTTTTAATAATATTGCTTATGTGAAAATTGCTGGATAAATTATTCAATTCTCTCCATAATCCAGTATATCTGCAGTAAAACTGCTAACCTGGCTCTGCCAATGCATTCATAATAATTTTGGTTATTTGTCTGTGTTCCTCTCCTCCTTCCCCTCCATCCATCCCCCCTCAGGTTTTCCCCCACCATGGAAAAGCATTTTGTTGTCACAGGATGAAGAGAAGGTACCACATCAGCACCCAAGACAACAAGGATTTCACATGGAATTTCCTGTGTGTGTGTAACTGTGGAGTATGCAGGATGATTAATTACTCCCACAGTCCTGAGTCCCCAAAGCTTGACCACCTGACAGAAAAATACCAGTTTTAGGGGACAGCAGCAGGGATTTGGGGTGAACCCCCACGGCAGGGTGTTGGTGCAGGTGATCTTCCTGAGGAGGAGGAGCTCAGGTGGCATTCCCAAGGCATTGTGCTCACAGGGGGATGCCCAGAGAGTGGGGAGAGAAGCAGAATTGGAAATCTCCAAGGCCAGGTTGGACAGGGCTTGGAGCAACCTGGGATAGTGAAAGGTGTCCCTGCCCATGGCAGGGGGTGAAACAACGTGGTCCTCAAGGTCCCTTCCAACTCAAACAGTCTGTGTTCTCTATTCCATGACTCCATGATTCCATGAAGCAGGCACGTGGCAGATATGGATATCAGGGTCTCTCAGTGGTTTGTGCAGGTCCCCATTCCAGGCCAGGAGGGGCACCCCCATCTTCTGGAGTAGTGAGGATGGGACACAGAGGGGAGAGATGATCTGGGCTCTCAAGTATTAGAATACCTGCAGTGCATTTGTGATGCACGTGGCCAATTCTTGCCATACATGGTGCAAATTAAAAATGAGTCCAAGTGCTTCACCCCCCTCCCCAGGGCTGGATCTGCCTTCATCACACCCTGAGACCCTCTTCACTTCTTCCTCAGCTTCCTCCTTCTTTTAGAGATGTCGAACTATGGCAATAGAGCCATTTGAATAAAAAAAGGGCAAATAAAATGCTGAGAGTGAGTTTGATCTAACTCAACCTTTTCAAATGACTACACTAATTTTCGACATCTGAATTTAACTGTGTGTTTGCCCCCCTATAAACAGGACGAATAAACACTATATCATTTTTACACTTGAACTGTATTATGATTTTAATGCAGGCTCAGGTGAGATGAGGTCAGAGGATACAATTAAATGGATCTGGTACCATCTGGAGATGAGGGTCTCTTTAACCATGCTTGGGTGATTTATCCATCAGCAACTCATGTAGTGCTTCATAAAAACTGATATCTGTTTTAAAAAAGGTATTAAAATACACCATATTTTTAAAATTAGAGACTAAAATATTGTGTGGTTGCAGGCAGGCACTTTATTTCTTAACCACTGGAACAGAAATTCTGTGTGGGAATAAATCTCCTGACACGAATTCCCAGTGTTTATTTACACAGGGCTGTTTTGTGCAGGGCAAAAGGAGACACCCCCAAATCCCCAGCCCGTTCATGCAAATGCTGAGTGAAGTGGCTCGGAGGGTCCAACATTCCCCAGGGGAAGGGGTTTCCCTGGGGGCAACCTGCCCTCTCCCATCCCACTTCTGCTCCCCCACGGCCTTTGGAAGGGCAGCAAACAAAGTTGGGAGCCTCCACCTACCTTTTCTTGCAGGGCTGCAGGTAACAGTCTGTGGCAGTGGCCACAATTTGTTCTGTAATAAAACAAAATGGGTGTAAAATCAAATATTTAAAGTGTCAACTTCCAAAGCGAATGAGTGGCTAAAACTCAGTTTAATAATTGATCCATCAACATGCAGATCAAAGGTAAGGCCAAAATTAAACAATTATTTTTCTGAAATTACATTTGATTAAAAATTTCCTGAAAGAAAAACAATTCTGCTATTCTTGTGGACAGCAATTTATACAGTTTAGTGATCTTGCTGTCAATAACATACAAATAGCACTAATATATTACTATAATGCTTCATTTTCATTAAGATATCTGCCAAGTCCTCAAAAACCTTTTCCATTTGGGACTTGACTTGTAATTGCATAATCCCTTGGGGGAGTTTCAATATTATTTTAATCAATTTTAACCACAATACACAATATGGATGATTACATTGCAATGTCATTTCCAAAGTTACTTTCCCCCATTACTCACTCGCAAGGGGAGAGGACACTGGAAATGTTGGTGAAAGATATTCCAGTAGGAAACAAATGACAGAGACACAGAATGAATTTCTCCCCTTTCAGAAGAACGACAAGGCCAATAAATATGAATTCCCATGAACTGAGGGTTTGCAGAGAGTGGTGTCTCTGCCTTTGGGTCTCTCAAACAGCAGCAGGGGCCCCTCTTTCCTGCCCCTGCCCCTTCCCACCTGTCCAGCAGCACAGCTTACACCTGAAGGAGTTAGTGCTGACAAACCACAGCTAACTCCTGTTCTCCCTCTGCTCTGGAGCAGCAAATCCCTGCAGCCCAATATCACTGGGATGCTGCTCTTTGGGTTGTTCTGCCAAGTTTTTTGCCATCTTTATCTCCAATGAATGGTCTGGAAACTCCCTTTATTGGCACCTGTCACCTCCCCCTGTCCCCAGCCCCGGGACTTCCTCTGTTCTCCAGGTCCTGAGATTGCAGATGATCCACTGTTTAGGATGAGCTGTGGGTCTGGAGAGGACTAGGGGGTCACAAGGGTCTGGAGAGGACTAGGAGTCTACAAGAAGTTCCACATGAATTTGGAGATGATCAGGGTACCACAAAGATGTCCACAAGGATCTGGAGTGGACTAGGAGTCCCAAGAGTCTGGAGAAGACCAGGGGTCCACAATAGTCTGGAAAGGACCAGGGGTCCATAAGGGTTTGGAGAGGACTGGGGATCCACAAGGATCTGGAGAAGGCAAGGGGTCCACAAGGGCATCCACAGGAGTCAGGGGTGGACTATGGGTCCCAAAGATGTGGGGAGGTCAGAGATGGACACAAAGGCACATGGGGGAAAACTTTGGCAGCATTTGGGGTGCCAGGGAGGGAAGGCAGTGGGACAGGGGGGTGCTCCCAGTGCTGCTCCCACACGTATGGAACGTGCCAGCCCCTGCTCAGCCCAGCCCTGCCTGCAGCCCTGACCCTGCTGGTATTACAGTGGTAATATTTCCACAAGCACGACCTCCTCCAGATCCAGGTCTCCAATATACTCTGAGCAAACACACTGGCCTCCCTGTCAGGCACAGTGTAGATATCTTCTTTCTCCCCCTGTTTTTTCCTGAATGATCCTGCTCCTTGGGTGTATGTCAGCCTTTCAGCTGTGGTGTGAGACACACACACTGTGTGGATGGGGAGGTGATGGCTGTGTTTTAATTGCTGCCACTGAGGGGTGTGTGGTTTCTTTAAAAATTCTGGCATTCACCTCAGGAGCTGCCCCGTCCCTCTGGCACCAGCTCTGTTGGTGTTCCTGGTCCTGGGAGGTACAGCAGGGCCACAAATACACTGAAAAGAATTCCCTCTAGGTGGGATGTGCTGCTCTGGGTGCCCACCTGGGCCCCCAGAGATGCTCTGCCTGCTCTGGATATGAGCACTGACAGCACGAAAGGGAAAGTCTGAACTACTTAATAAACATGGAAAAAGCTGCTGTGGCCAAGCAGAACCACAGACAAAAATCATTAAAAAGTCATTTCCGCCAAATGGGGGTTTTAAAAAAACATTTCCAAGCCCTACCTATAGCACTTTGCATAATTCCTGCCTGTTGATGAAACGAAATCCCTGAGAAGTCTGTGCTCCAGCCCATGTGGTGGTGGGTGTGATAGTTGGTGGGATCAGGAGGAAAATACGGCGCTGCTGATTTGCCTCTTGGCCCCTGGGACGGTCCCCTGGCAGCACCACCCATACTGTGCCATGAGAGCTCCGTGGTGGAGCCACAGAAAGGCAATGGTGGCACCAGCCCTGCCTGGGAGGGGGGAATTAATGACCAAGGGGAATTAACAGCCCTTGGCTGCAGCAGCAGCACCGGCTCTGGCAGCAGCCACATCCCAAGTGTCACCACTCTGCCCTCACTGAGGTGTCACTAAAAGGGTTAAAGAAGTTTTGACTGCTCTACTCCATGAACTCTGCCGGTGGAATGCATTTTGAATCCCTGTTTAAAAGACATGTAATTGCCTCAGATTCTTTATATTATCATAACTCTTCAAAATTGATTGGTTTTAGGTTTATGGAAAAATATGCAAATGCTCAGAGAACGACACACATTCCTCATTGTGGGTATAAAAGTAGTTCACAGAGAATCCATCTGATTGAGTTTGATTACTGAACAAAATCTAATTATTTGAGATACATGTCTGGGCTTTCCTGGAGAGGCATGCTGAAGAGAAGAAATATTTGGGATACATGAGTGTTGCTTGCCTGCTCAGATTTGTTTGTTCACATTTATTTTGTCAGGCCAGAATTTTAAGTAATTGAAATCAATGCTCACTCTTCAGGGGCAAACAAACCTGTGTTGTTGCAGAAGGGCTGGTGCTGACACGTGTGTGATGCTGCAGCTCCTCTGAAGAGTTACATGGAATCAGAGAATCCCAGAAACATGGAATGGTTTGGGTTGGAAGGGACCTTAAAGATCATTTCATTCCCATGGGCAGGGACACCTCCCACCAGTCCAGGTGGCTCCAAGCCCTGTCCAGCCTGGCCTTGGACACTCCCAGGGATCCAGGGGCAGCCACAGCTTCTCTGCCCAACCTGTGCCAGGGCCTGCCCACCCTCCCAGACAAGAATTTCTTTCTTATATCTGATTTAAATCTGCCCTCTGACAGCTTAACATCTTCTGTCCGTGGTTTTGGACATCCCCAATGCAAATGTCCATGAGAGACATTCCACCAGGTTCCCACTACTGGATGAGGAGGTTGTGCTGGGCACAGGAACAATGGCCAGGGCCATTGCCATCCCCTACCACCCCCAGCACCCTCAGTGCCCAGCACCTTGTTACTGATTTCTCAGACATGTTTAAACATTACTGCTGGAGAGGCAGGAAATGATGGAGCCAAAGTCTTGCCCCGTCCTGGGCCTTTATCAAGGAGTATTTGTAAGCCTTTTAAAGCAGCTTTGAATAATTGCTGAATCCTTCCCTCTCATAGACAACCATCATCCCTTCCCAATTATCCACTCAATTATAATCTACAAAGTCTCTTGCATTAGAAGGATCCATATGTTCTTCACAGACACTTCAGTAGGCACAGGCCAGCCTGGCACTCCCCACTACACAAACTTTTCCTCCCCAAACTCCCTCCTGAAAAACTTCCTCTCCCACAGCAGCTCAAGGACCAGCCTTTACACACCAAGCCCCTCACCCAGAAGATCCAGGAGGATCCCAGAATACCTGGGCTACTCAGGACTTAGTTCCTGAGGCCACTAAACTTCTTTTTGATTCCTTTTTTTCAATTGCATTAATTGAGCTGGGCACTGAACTTGTGTGGTTCTGCAGCTTAGTAAGACAGTTTAGCTCTGGGGCTCAGGATGTGCCATTGTAGGTCTCCATCTCTGATCAGACTATAACAATTACAATTATTAAATCATCAATGTTTTTCCATCAAACCCCTCTCCTGTACACATGGTCATTACCAAAGTTGCAGCTGAGGAAGGATGAGCTCTTGCCAGACACAGCAATGTGGACAATGGGGTCAATATGGCTCTTGGTCACCCCTTTCTTGGTCACTCCCCTTTCTATTTGCTTGGTAAGGACAAGGAATTATCACAACCTGAACATTTCCCCTTGTCCTCAGTAGACTTTTCCATGCCATTGAGTTCTGTACCAGGGGCTGTCAGGAAAGGGTCTGCCCATCCTTTAAGGAAATTGGAGGGTGATAATGAAGTGTAGAGCCCCTCCAATACACCCTGTTATCAAATACAAAGGAATTACTTATGCATGCTGCTCTGAGACCCACCATTAATTAGGAGTTTTACATACTAATCACAACACCAGTTTTCCTCTCCCTATGAAATACTGAGTGATGCTGAGGGGGAGCAGCCTGGTGTGCTGTTCTGGGAAGCAAAGGGATGGGAAAAGTCCAGACTTTAGGCTCAGTTGCAAGAAAATGGCCATGGGTAAGGAAATAACTGGGCTGATTGTCCCACGAGCAGATAAATCCTCCAGCAGCCCTGGTGAGGAGCAGAGCAGCAGCCCAGGAGGCAGAGTTCCTCTTGGCCAGACCTTGCTTTGGCTGTCCTTTGCCATGCCACTGGGACAGAGGATTTCAGGAAGAATTTCTCCTGGAAAGGTTTGCCAGGCATTGGAAGGAGCTGCCCAGGGAGGTGGTGAAGTCCCCATCCCTGGAGAGGAGGTGCCCAAGGCAGGACTGGCCATGGCACTCAGTGCTCTGGACTGGGGGACTAGGTGGGCATCAGGCACAGGGTGGGCTCCACTGGCTGGGAGGGCTTTTCCAACCTTAATTACTCTGGGATTCTGTGACTCAGCAACAGTGATGTGGAGAGAGTGGGCAGTGGGAGTTCTTCAACTGCTCACTCTGCCCCAAGTACCTGATGGGACAGGGCCACGCTCAACGGGGGGCTCAGAGCCTGAGACCTTCCAGTCAGGGTTTCCACTACGTTAGTGGAGAGGGCAGGTTTTGCCTCTTTTTTGGTGTCTGGGGCTAGGTTGGCTCTCCCAGCCTTTCCACAGGTTCAGATCTTGTGAAGTGTTGCTTCCCACAACCAAAGCCCTGTGCCTTTTCCCACTGAATAATTTATTTTCCTGTTATTTGATTCCTTTTCTCTCCAAGAGGTCTGTCCCTTACCTAGCAGAATAAATAAATTTCTATCTAGTTTTTTCACTGGGTGAACTAGAATTGTTCCAGAATCACAGAACAATTTGGGTTGGAAGGGAATCTTAAAGCTCATCCAGTCCCATCACCTGCCATGGGCAGGGGCACCTCCCACCAGCCCAGGTGGCTCCAAGCCCTGTCCAGCCTGACCTTGGACACTCCCAGGGATCCAGGGGCAGCCACAGCTTCTCTGCCCAACCTGTGCCAGGGCCTGCCCACCCTCCCAGCCACCAATTCCTTCCCAATATCCCACCTAGCCCTGCCCTCTCTCTTTTTAGGTACTTGTTTTAAAGCTGGAGCTCATTCAAAGGGAGCCAGAGGCACAACTGGTTTTATCACCATTTTCTTCACAAGGCAATTGCCAGGAAGGCAGAACAAAACACCCAGTGTGTCAATAAGGATTTGCAGTGTATCATCTATGCCAAAAAAACTTAACTCAATCTTCTGCACTTCAGTACAAATTAGAATTTATATGCAACTCCCCACTTCAGGTGGGCAATCCAAAGAAATTAACCTCAGGAGAAAATTGCTTTTTTCTGGCTTAACACAGAGCTCATTATCATGTCAGGCAGAAGAGACAGTGGGGAAAATGCAAAATCACAGACAGGATACAGTGGTGCATCCATATATTCCCAGCCAAGGAACCACTTATTAGAAAAAATGTTTAAATTCTGAAGAGCAGGACTCGTTCTTCAGGGCAGAGCCAGTTCCAGGGGTTAACAAACTGAATTGTGCCCCAAAACTTCCCCTCAAAATAGGGAGGCTGCTGGAGAAGGTGTCCCTGTAGCGTTGATGGTGCATGGGGGACACAGAACAGTTTTCTGCAAATATTCCAAAGTACTTTACAAACTGGACAGAGATTTCTGTATGGGTGAAATAAGGACTGGAGTCCCTGAGTGCAGCTCACCTGACTGCCCTGATTGTGTTAGTCCATCAGTCAGGATATCTGGATGGGACTTGGAGGAACCTGCTCTGGTGGAAGGTGGCCCTGTCCATGGTGGGCAGGTGGAACAAGATGAGTTTTAAGGTCCCTCCCAACCCAAACTATTCTGGGATGCTGTGATTCCATGATATCTACCCAGATAAGCTTGACCTCACTGCTAACCAGGAGCAGACTCACAAGGAGTCAGTGCTGGTACAATTGGGGTGGGCATCAGCAGGGCAGGGGATGTGGGTCTCTGGGGAGGGTTGGTCTCAGGGTGGGAAGGGACATTCCTTGTCTCCCACAGCAGATGGAGGTGTATGGGACAATCTCCTGTCACATGGGCAGGAGCCAGGTCAAGGCAGAACCCCTGAGCCCAGGGCTCTGAGACCTGTGGGGCACTGCCATGCCCAGCCCACACAGTGTCAAGAGATGCCAGAGAATCCAGAGTGGGGCAGCAGCAACCCCATGGCCAGGGCAGGTGCCAGTAGCAGCTCCGGGTGCTTCCACACTGCCACTGCACCAGGGAGGGGCACCAGCTTCTGGGTGGGAATGAACTATGTGCCCACCACCATCACCTGGATGGATTTGGCTGGGGTTGACTTTTCCTCATTTCTTTGGCTGTTTTGCTTCTCTTCCTTCTTCCTTCTTTCCCCCCTGCTCGGTGCAGTGCTCAGCAGTCCCACAGCTCTTTGCCAAAGCTGTGCAGACAGGATGCAGGAGAGGATTCCTCCCCCAGATACCCAACCTGAATTTATACACTCCAACAAAATAAGTTTGAATTGAGCAGGTTTGGGAAAGGGACAGAAAAGCTGGTATAATGTAGTGCTGTTGGTTGGCACAGGGACAGTGTCCTCCTGGTCTAAAGCCACACACATTTGGGATAGGAGGGAATCACAGAACCCCAGAATGGCTGGAGCTGGAAGGGATCTCAAAGCTCATCTTGTTTAACTCCCTGCTATGGCCAAGGACACCTTCCACTATCCCAGGTTTCTCCAAGGTTTCTCCTGGCCTTGGACACTTCCAAGGATGGGGAATATCTCACAAATGTCCTTGTGAAATGTCTCCAAACCCAAACCCCGCTGGCTCCTGCAGCCCAGACAGGACAGCAAAGCTGCTGCTGCTCAGTGTTCACCTTCCTGCTCCTCCCTGCTGCTCCCAACACCCACATGGGAAAGTGGGTTTTGCTCTTTCCCTGGGCAGCACAAGGCAGATGTTGAGGTTCTGCTGCCCCCAGACTGCCCCTGTCATGGTTCTGCAGCCAGAGAGACACCTGGCCAGGATGCACCAGACAGAGGTGACTCTCTGCTATGCAAGGGATGACCAAAACCTTTCTGCAGGATGAAGAATAAGAAAAAACGGATGGGAAATCTTGTCCTTTGCGGTGTTTGCTTATCCCCAGCCCTATTTATGGACCCGGTGAGCTCCCGGCGGGCACGGCCGCAGGGACGCGGCTGCTCCTGCCCGGGGGCGCCTCGGCAGCAGCGAACAGCTCACCAGAGGGAAGGTGTCACATTCACTGATTCATCAGCTCTTCCTGCCGGCAGCGCTACCTGTGCCATCTGTGTTGAGCACTTACGGGGAAGCCTCTCGGCAACTGCCATACAAATCAGGGGCACCGCCAAGGTCACGCTGAAGGGAATTTCGGGACACGGGGAAGATGTTCGGCGGGGCGGCCGGGAGCGAGAGCAGCATCCCCGCGCGGGTCCCGCCGCAGCCGCGGCTGCTCCGCCCCAGCCTCCAGCAGCCCGGGCCCCGCTGGGAAATGTGTATTATGCCTGGGTTAATTTACTGATTAATCTCTAGTCAGTGGTTTGTGCTTTCCCCAGATGGCCAATTAAAATTTACAACTGGCAGAGCAGTGCCCTGTTGGCAGCCTGTGCGGGGCCGCCGGCGCAGGCAGCAGCAGAAGGCAAGGGCCCACTGCTGCCTTTTTATCCTCTGCTGGCTTTAATCAGAGGGGAGAGGGGCTCTGCCCCATCACGGGGCACAGGGATGGGGATAGAGACCCTCCTCCTCCCCACCTGCACCCCACCTGGTGCCCACACCACCCCCTCCACCCCAGTGTAGGCAACATCTGCAGTTGTTGGCAGAAATTAAAGTGATGCCTGTGAGGGGGACACTGATACCTATAAAAGACAAGATACTTTTGCAGCAATTACAGGAAAAACCCACAGAAATTTGTCCTTTGTACCAGAATATCCACCCAGACCTGTGCCACATAATGAGAACCCAGGTTTCCTAAGACTTCCTGGCATAAAGTTACATGTTTCCTTAGAGAAGGGAGTTGTCTGGGCTGAAAAACTACAAAGTGAATTAAAAATCAAGCCCATCTCGTTTCCTGAAGAGGCCAAACACAGCAATGATGTTCACAGACTCCTAGAATCCCAGTATGGGTTGGGTTGGGTTGGAGCCCATCTTGTTCCCATGGGCAGGGACACCTCCCACCAGCCCAGGGTGCTCCAAGTCCTGTCCAGCCTGGCCTTGGACACTCCCAGGGATCCAGGGGCAGCCACAGCTTCTCTGCCCGACCTGTGCCAGGGCCTCACCACTCTCATAGTAAAAATTTTTTTCTGAATATCTAATCTAAACCTGCCCTCTTTCAGTTTGAAGCCATTCCCCCTTGTCCTGTCACTCCAGGCCCTTGTAGACTGTTGTGCACCAGCACAACTTGCTTTTCTCAACAACTGTCCAGGCAACACCCTGAGAAATACAGAGGGAAAATAAACTGGGGAAAACACACTTCTGCAGGCACTCCCAGAAGATGTGGCAGTTCTCTGGTTCAGAGCAAAATTTCCCTGCTTCTGCTTCTTTTTTTTTTTTTTTAAAGAAGCCTTCATGAATATTGATGGTAAACATAATAACTGCAATCCTCAGGAGTATAGTCAACCCGTGCTGTACAATTCACATAATTCCCCTTAAATTAACAGAGTCCCACGTGTGCCTGGCACAGCCTGCACCCCCGGGTGCGATGCCAGGCAGCTCCAGGGGCACAAACCCAGCATCCCACCCCCCTCCTGGCAGGACAGCTCGGGGTCAGGCCCCTGTGGGTGCTCTTTTCCTCTTATTTTTAAGGTTGAATGCAGCTGGTTGGACTGCACAGACCTGCACAACCAGTGCATTGGGTGACAAACCCACTGGAGTTAAAGCCACTGCTGGTTCAGTTTATAAATTCCCAAGGGATCATCCTGCCCTCGCTCAGCCTTCAGCACCACCAGCACAGGGGGAGCTGCAGCTGCAGACCTGGGGATCAGCTCAGTCCCTGCTCCCTGCAGGGCTCCCATGGGCTGGGGGGCTCTGGCAGTGGCTGTTCTCAAAGGGAGATGCACCACAACGTCCAAGTGCAGAGTGGTTCAAGGACACGTGGATGTTGAGAGATAAATAACAATGAGCCCCCATAAAAAGGAACTGAAATTCCAAAGGCATCTTTGTTTAGCAGAGCATCCCTCATGATGTCCCATGGCATATAGTGGGACCAGCATCACTTCCAAAGCTGAAATTGCAGAGCAAGTCACTCAATACTCCTCCAGGGAGAAAACACCCGCACTGGCCAGGGTGACAGCTCTGATTTCTGGGGCTGGGAGTTTCTCTGGCTGGGAGTTTCTGGGGCTGGGAGTTTCTTTGGCTCAGAGAGGAGCAAGGCTCCCAATGTCCCAGCCTGTGTTCTTCTGGCAGCTCCCTGCTCTCAGGAGAGGCACAGCTTCTGCCCACCACAGCCACACCAACCACAGCCTGTGCAGGGGTGGTTGGACACGTCCCTTGGTATCCCAGCCATGAGAGGGATGTGCTCATGTCTCTGGACATTTCCAATCACCACCTGGCCCTGCTGTGCAGAGGGATCACAGGACACATGACCAGACGTGTCCATCACACACAGCCCCAGAGTGAGCAACTCCAGCTCTCACCCCCCTAATTCATGTCACCACACCTGTTCCAGAGCCCTCCAAAGCCTCTGGAGGACGTCCATAGTGTTTGGGGTGCTTGAACTCCTCTCTTGGCATCCAGGCAATGGGCTCTTTGTGGGGCAGGTGGGATGGCAGGGGTCCCCCAGGGCTCCTGCTCCATTCACAGCATCCCCCAGCCCCAGGCTGCAGGTGGGGCTGTGCCAGGCAGGCAGGGGTGGGGGTACTGCTGGCTGTTGGATCACAGGGAAAGGGATGGTGATGCCACCAAATCCAGGTGTGCTGCTGCTCCACAGGGTCTGCCCAAGAGACCTATTCCCCTTCTAATGCAGCTTTCTGGGAGCTGTGTGTGCAGGATTCATGAGAAACTAAAGCAGCAGGGCTGAGCAGAAGTGTTCAGAGGGGGCATGAAAATATTTACATTTTCAGAGAGCTTTGCTCAGAAAGGGAAAGAAATCTTGCCTGGCACAGCCTGGTTCTGCCAGAGGAGCCAACCAGGCTCTGGCACTATGGGGCAGCTGCGTCCGCACAGCCCACCCAGCTCCATCCCAGAGCCAGACCTGCTCTGGGTCCAATTCACTTTGGGAATCACAAAGTGTTGGGGGTTTTCTCCTTTTTTTAATGGTTAAAAAGACCCACATTTTGGAACAATCCCACACATGTTAACAGGATGACCTGCATGGTTCCTGTCAACAGAGCCAGACTGGTGATCTTTAAAAGGAGATTTTCTCTGGGTGAAGGACAAACATGACATTAGAGTCATCAAACTTCCCATCTGACAAGGACATATAAATTGTAAATGCTCAGGGGCACTGAGATCAGCCTGTCTCTCTTCCATATTTCCATCGGTGTGAGGAACTGCTGGGTATCGTCTGCTCCTCGTGCCATGTGCCACCAGCAGGGACAGGCAGTGGTGGTGCCATGGTGGCTGTGGTGTCCTGCTGCCCACCAGTGCCTGTGCCCACAGGGCACTGAGGGGATGGTGAGGGACAAGGGGAGGGGGAAGGACAGAGGCTGTGAATGGTCACAGAGCTGATGGCTGATAGCACCACTCCCAGATCAGCCCTGTCTTGGTGGGAACACGGGGCTGAGCACATGGGGCAAGGCAGGGACTGACCCCCAGCACTAAGGGTGGGACAGTGGCCAGTTCCTCAGGGCTTGGGGTCACCAGCTCTTGCAGCCAGGGCTGGGACATCCCAACATTGCCATTCCTCATCCCACGGGTCCTCTCTTGGCCAGTGGGAAAAACGAGGGGAGCAGAAAGCATTCCCCAGGTGTGATGGGGAGGCTGAGGGTCCTATGTGGCCCTGGTATCACCACCCCCTGCTCTGGCCAAGCATGTCATCCTCAGGCATAGAGGGGAACAACAGTGTTTTGGATTCATCCTGCATATGGACAGCAGAAACCAAGGCAGTGGCACCAGTGATGGACAGAAGGTGACAGCACTAAAGGGGTGCCAGCAGAGACCCCCCAAGCTGCTCTGACTGGTGAGGCAGGATGAGCCCTGTCCAGATCCCTGTCCCCTCAGGGACACGGCCAAGGGCAACAGCCAAGGCAAGTGTAAAAAATAAAAGCCAGGACTACGTGTAAAAGCCCCCAGGAGTACAGGCAGGGTCAGGAATCCAGGCACACCCTGCTCTTACTGCCCTTCTATAAATCTGGGACCCTCACTGGATTTATCCCACCTGAGCATGAGCCTGACTGAGATGGATTTAGTCCTTGAACTGTAATTAAGAATGAGAATGAGATGAATGCATAGTCCATGTGCTCATGCAGATGAAGGAGACACCTCCATCCTGCTCCGCTGGGAGCCGCTGCCCAGGAGTGGAACATCAGCTGCACAACTGCAGAAATTCAGTAAAACCTGGGCTTTGGGGAAACCCCTGCATGTGCCTCCTTCAGTGACTGGTGCTGCTCCCAAGTGCTGCTGCAGGAGTTTGGATACCAACCCTCATTGTACGTGGGCTCTGGGCAGCCCCCTGAGGCCCCCGGGGGTGGCTGGTGGGTGGATGGTGACACAGACAAAAATCAAACCCCGTTTCTTCCCTTGCATGTTGTTCATGTGCTCAGCAAACACAGGCACTTCCCCAGGATTCTGGGAAGGGGAAGCTAAGGAAGATGACTTTCCAGCATTAGAGGCTTTACCACAGTATCACTGAATCAGTTGGGTTGGAAAATCCCTCTAAGAACAACGAGATCAAGCTTCAGCTGAGGACCACCAAGTTCACCACTAAACCAGGTCCTCAAATGCCACATCTACATGGCTGCTAAATAAAACCTGCACCCTCTTCCTGTGCCTCAGTTTCCTCACCTGTAACATCAGTTTATTGGTGTTTATTGTTTATCAATGTCCCATTAATTACCCATGTTTGCAGTTCATTTGGTTTGGAAGGACACAGCTGGAAGATGCTGGGTGTTGGCAGCATCCCTGCCCAGCCTGCTCTGCCCAACACTGAACAGCCCTGGCACCCATGGGAGTCCAGCTGGGCTTGAGCTGTGGGCACAGGATTTAGTCCTAACCCAGGATAAAAAAAAAGGAATCAGCTAAGGACCAAACAAAGAGGAACTTGGACATCAAAAGTTTGATTATCCTGTTTGGACTCAGGGTAAACTGAGGCACCAAGGAGGGCACAGGGTCCCTTTCCATGAAAAATGTCACCCCAGTGACACCCAAGTTGGGTGTTGGTGAGGGGGAGTCAGGCCCTGGCACCCACAGAGGCAGCAAATGTCTTCATGTGCCATGTGCAAGCCAAAAAAGGGTTCAGAAAAGATTATAGAATTTATAGCCTCAAAGGGAAAAAAAAAGTATAAAGTGTCATTCTATATAAAAATGTTCCTGCCATCTTCAACATATGTAACTCTCCTCACAAAGAGGTGTAACATCATATGCAAGTCTTGTAAATATCTCATATATTTTATATATATATACATATATATACATGTATATATATACACACACACATATATGGATCTTATACATTATTATTATAATATTATATATACACAAATATATATTTTGTTTCTATACTATTATTTACACGGGTACACCCATACACACACATATATGTGTAGGTATTTTCTAAGGAATCATAAGGGAGACCATCACATTGTACCTTTTCCCAGCCCTGGCCCCTTATCAATGCTACTCACATTTAATTAGTAGACATTTCTCCTCCCTGAGCATATTTACTTGAATTCCTTGTTCCTACGGCAACCCAGCCAGCACTTTGGAGCAGCCCAGCCCAGCCTAGACCAGGAATGGAGATTAACGAGCAGCCTCAATATTAAGATTATACAGCAAAGACCAAGTGTGGGGAGGGCGGCCCCACAAAGCAGTCTCAGCCACGACTCCTATTCCAAGGAGCCCATTTAAAGCAGATTTGTGTTTACTCAGGGGTACCTGCAGTATCCAGGCTGGGGGAGACAGATCCTGCAGCCCTAAATTCTCAGTCATTTCCCATCAGCTCAGGGAAAGGTCTCTATATATCTATTTATTTATTTATTTATATTAATTGCTCCCCATTTTCATTTTAAAACACCCAGTGCAGGAACAGCTAAACAATCCCCACACCATCCCTGCCCGCCAGTGCTTTCATTGCTGATGCAGCTGCAGGTTTAAAGCACACAAAATACTCACATTTCCTGATGGTGTTGCAGGTGCTAAAACAGAAAATATCCCTTAAGAGAGGACACAAACATTTCCACTTTTATTGACATTCTCATTCAGGATTTCCCCACCCAGTGTCGACACTGAAGGCAGATGTTCGAAAACTGATTTGAGATAAATATCCAAAAATTCTTCTTTTTAATTTAGAAATGTCTCTTATTTTTAGAGGAAAATTCAAAAGAAGTCAAATAAAGAAGGAAGGGACACATGTAAGTTACAGCAAGAAGCATCTAATCTGAACATTTTTTAAAGCTTAGAGGATCATGAAGCTTTTCAAGGAAAAGCACAGTCTAAATGCTCTCACACCTTCTATTTTTAACCCAGTTTACACAGTTTAACCCCAGAACATACAGTTGTGTTCTAAAGCAGGTACAAAGTGTTAAAAAAATAAAATACATAAAATATATAAAATTAGTAGTGTGGTACCAACCACTGTGAAGCTTTAATTTTCACAGATCCCCGAAATGCATCATGGATTTGAAGAATGTGCCTGTCCTTGCAGGGAATGTTCGGGTGTTCCAGGGAAGGTCTCGGGGTGAGGACACAGCGCTGGGGCTCAGGGTGAGCTGGGCAGGGATGGGGTGAGACCCCCCAGGGCAGCATCACCACGGGGGCTCCAGTGGCAGCAACAAGTCCAGCACAGGAGCCTGAGCAGGGCGGGCTCTGCCTTCAGTCTCAGGTGAATATTTCAGTGCCAATCCTTTGGTTTGGAGTTTTAGCCAGACTTTTACTGGGCTGAGCTTCCCCTCCTCACTCTCTGCCTGGTCCCCTCAGCATCACCCTGGAGCTGCTCCCACTTGGATGATGCTGTAGGGGCACCCACGGAGCTCAGAGCCAGCAACACCCCTGGGGAGGGCATTGCCTGTTTTTGTCCTTATAATGCCATGAGTTTAGAGCCCCCAAATCATCACTTTTACAAAATAACTCTGGGCTGCAATCAGCCACTACACTCTCTGCAGCCTTTTTGCTGCCTTGACTGCTAAGTGAGGGGTGAGAAGAGATGATATTTTTATGCATTATTTCCTCCTTCCTGAGCTTCAGCTTCCCCCCAGATATTGGCCATCACAGGAATTAATTAATCTCAGCAACCACGGAGTGGGGCAGGTCCTGCAGCAGAGCCTACCCTGAACCCCACAATCCAGGATGTGCTCCCAGGCTTGTTCCAAGTGCCTTTTAATACCAAAGAACACAACAACTTAAATGCCATCCCCTGGTTTTATGAAAAAGCAATATAGGAGAGTAAATAGGGCAAATACCAACAAGGCAGGACACGCGAGTCGAATCGAACAATAAATTCAAATAATATCACTAAATCGAAGAGCCAGGCGGTGTCTGAGAGCTCCCTCCTCTCCGTGACTTTTCTGGAGAGCTGAGCACATGGAATAACCCATTCTCCTTGCCCATTAACAACAACAATCAAGGCTGGATTAAACCTCTTCAAATAATTCTCCAAGTAGAGATAAAGCATAAAAGAGAGAGAGAGAGAAAAAAAATCCAGCATATCCTTTCGCTGCTGGTAATAAGCTTACGTCTGGAACAGACTTGTTAAATAATTAGAGTTAAATTACCTCCTCTCCTACCACCGCCTTTCCCAGCTTCTCCTCTCTAAGTTGTGGTTTAATGGAGAGGGATCAGTGTGGGAACACACAGAGAAGAGGGTGACACCTCGCTCGGGGCAGTGGAGTGTCCCACTCCCACACTGGTGATTCAGGGTCCCTGGGGACCCAGAGCAGCCCTGGATCCCAGAGCCCACCACCCTACAGATGTGCTTCCTCCATGCCCTGGCCCCACACAAACCCCAGGACCTGCCAGAGCCCCAGCCCAGGTCCCCACTCAGAAACAGAAGGCACAAAAAAGGAATTGAGATTTGCAGATCTGATAATGAGCCAGTTAATGACATAAATGATACCTCAAGAACCTCACTAAACCATCCAGGTCCTACAATTTAATCTGTAATAAATACTCCTGCATCATTGCGAGATGGCTGCTCATAATGGCAAATGAAATATGCTGGTATGATAGGTACAATAAATCTGGATTTTCCTATGGTTCCCTCAGGCTAGAACAATATGTAACCAGATAACCAGAGTGCGCACTGTCAGGATGAGCAGATCTCAAAGCCATCATAAAATCTAAATGGGGACTAATTAGGAGGCCCTTCCCTTCTAGAGTTACTATTTCTATTGACATTTTCCATGCATGAGCCCCTCCATAACATCATAAGTCACCAAGATAAGAACTCCCTAGATTATAGGGAAAAAGCTTTAATGGAGAAGTTGAACTCAAAGGCGATGCATAAATTTTCCTTCTGATACCCCGGGAAGTCTGTGTTCAGTACTTTCTTTACAAACTTTCCTCCCCAGTGCCAGTGCTGCTCTGTCTGGCCCCATCCCTGCCCCTGCCTTTCCTGGGGCTGGCACCTCGGGGTGTGGCATGGGGGGACCCCAAGCACCCCAAGCCCAGCCCCCAGGAAGGCATCACTCTCTCCACACCCCAGTGCTTGCTGGAGGGTGGGGGGTCAGTGAGCCCCCAGGCCCTGGGGCACAGGGACAGTGAACTCTACAGCTCTATTGGTGTCCATAGGTGGCCTCCATAGCCCCAAGGGACAAGGACAGCTTGGCATGGGATGGGGCACCATAGGATGCCAGGCCTTTGGGCAAAATGTCAGGGGGAAAATGGAATTAACAGAGTCAGGATGGTCCATGGCCATGTGATGGGCTGCAGGGGTCGTGCCAGGGGGAGTGGAGCAGTCTGCAGGGCAAAGCCCCAGGAAATGCAGCCCCCCGAGGGGAGGGTGGGTGTGTGCCATGGCAAGAGCACCTCAGTAGCCTGTGGGCATCCTGCTCACCCCGCTGTGGTCACCACACCCACACAAGCTGGGTTTCTGCAGAGCCACTGGGCACTGCTCATGGCAGGGAGTGTCTCCACAGGTCTCCCTGTGCCCGAGCACACGGGGTACAGAGTGAAGGGCACCCCAGAACTGGCCCCCCATGGGGCAGGCAATGCCTGTGAATGTGCTGGGGCACAAACTGCTCCAGTGCCCCATCCCCTTCCACTGCCCACAGGGGACTCGGTGCCTGGGCTGCTCCTGGCTGAGCACAGAGCAGGATTTATTGCCTGCTGGCAGCAGCCTGCACATTCCATGGCCCTGTCACACTCCCCTGGTGGGTCTGTGCACATGCCTGGCTGCAAAGCATTGGGCATGGAGCAAATCCTGCCTCCTGGATGAATCCCCTCGGGCCCAGCCTCCAGACATGGGATTTAGGAATTGTCCTGCCATTGTCATCATGGAATCATCAAATATTAGAATTACAGAATGCAGAATCCCAGATTGGTTTGAGTTTGAAGGGACCCTAAAGCCCATCCCATTCCACCCTCTGCCATGTGGAGGGACAGATTCCACTGGACCATGTGCCATGTCATACTGTGCCATACCATGCCATGCCTTGCCATGCCAGTGGGAACACAACCATTCCCAGTGGCACCAGACAGGAGCTGCACCCACACTCACACCCAGCAGTGAATCCCCAGCTTTGTCCCTGTCCATGTCACTCCACCAGCTCCCTCAGTGCCACAGCATGGACCAGCCAGGTTCATCCACCCACCCACACAATTATCCCACACCATTGGGTGCCTGGTGGAGCCCAGTGTGGGCTGGCTGGGGTTTGGTACCAGCTCCCATGATCCAGCTGCTCTGGGGGGACACAGGAGCATTCCCTAAGGCTGACCAAGGGCACTTCTAGAGACCTCAGGCTTTGTAGGCTCTCTGTCAACCAGGATTTCATCTCTTCTCTGTCAAAGCTGGTGCTGAATTGTTTAACATGAAGCCCCATTCTCCTCCTCCCCCCACTGCTGCCAGGGCCACTCATCCTTGCTGGTGTGGCCCAGGGTGCCAGGAGCTGGACTCAGTGACCCTTGTGGGCCCCCTCCAACTCAGGATATTCCAAGTTTCTAGGATTTATGGGCCATACACTCACCCTCTGGGTGCTGGGCAGAACCCAACCCCTTGGAGGGCAGTGGGGAGGGGTGGTGGGGCCCCTGGCACCACTCCAGCACTGCCAGGCTGCTGGTCCTGGGACTGGGGGGGTCACCATCTGCCTTACTCAGGCTGCCCAGTTACACCCAACCTGATGCTTCTCTGTGCTGGGCACCAGAATGGGGATGTCCTGCTCAAGGCTGTCCATCTCTGCAAACTGGAATTGCCTGCTGGAAGGTGTCCCTGCCCATGGCAGGGGGTGGAACAAGATGAGTTTTAAGGTTCCTTCCAACCCCAACCATTCTGGAATTCTATGACTTCATGAAACTGGGGGGAAGGATGGGAGAGTATGATGTGTGACAAGCATGTCACCAGTGACTTTCTCTTTTGTAATCTTAATAAATACATTTTTTAAAAAATTTTATAAGCTTTTACAAAGGTTTTCTTCCTTGCATACATTAGAAAATACAGAGAGGAGAAACTGTAGCAAAGCAACTTGCATTGTATGGAACACATAATGGCTCCTGCCATTGATGACATTTATCCTCACTCGTTAGGGAAGACCTAATGACTGGAATGAACAGGTCCCTCCCCACTCATGAAGAGTAACATCATAAAGTACCCACAAATGGAGGGGTTCAGGATTAACCCTCCCACTGTTGGACCCAGCAATCCCTTGCCTTTCCATGCTTTTGGTAATCCAAGGCAAGGAGCCAGCCTGGAGTGTTGGGACCAAAATTCAACAGAAGCTTCAACTTGATCCAAATGCCAGAGTTTTCACACGTGGTTATCTTTGATCTTCAAATGCACATTATATTCTTGAAAATTACTGATGTAGGTAAACAAGCATTTCCCCAACAACAGCATTCCTGGAGGATGAGTCTAAATACCCTTTCCTCAACTTTGTGTTTGCACAGAGTCATACAGGGGAAATGAGCCTTTGGAGAATTATTAGAGGGCAAACCAGAAGCAGCCAAGTTTATGAAAAACTAGCACACAAATGACTGAGAGGATAGAGATCTATATCCTCAGTCAACTCCAGCTCCAGCTCATTTTTTTGAAGGAGCAGCAATGGCAGTTGTGATTTACTCCATATTTTCTAGCAGGATGTTGTTGAGGAGTGGACTCCCCTGTTCCCCAAAAGTAACTCACCAAGAGCCCTCCCTGCTCCCAGTAACAACCAGAATGGAGAGGAGAGGTGACCACTGGCTGTGGCACATCAAGGGTAGAACCCCAGCCTTCATTTCCCTGTGCTGCATCTCCCTGTGCTCTCACCATCCCTTTCCCCCCTTCTACAGGGGGTGGAATCATGGATAAAACCTGGTATAAAATCTACATGGTGCTTGCACACCTGTACGTGCCACAGCAGCAGCAGCAGCTGCTGTAGGACCCCATCACCCTCCTCCACTCAGCCAGCTCAGCCTCCCTGCCCCTCAGCATCCTGGCACAGCCATGGCAATAAATGCAGCCCCATCCACACTCCTCACCTCAGGGTCTTTAGGGGACTCTTCAAGAGCTGCATTTGGAACTGCAGTCAAGATTTCCTTGGCAGAGCCATTTTCCCAAAGTTACACTCTGGTACTTTGCAAGACCAGTGTATAAATATCAAACACCCACCAGCTTTCCATTGAAAGGATGGGAATTCAGGGAAATAGAGACTAAATACATAAAGGATTTAATTTAGCACCAATTCTAGATCAGTTGAGTTTAAATGGATCCAGAAACCCTCATCTTGAAGATGCAGGGAGGAGCTGCAGTACTTTCTACAGCAGGATCCCTGGAGCTGCTGTGGGACTGCTCAGGCCTTTTACTCCAAATATTCCCATCATGGACTCAGGATGTGCAAATGAGAGTGAGTGGGAGGGTTTGTTCAGTGGGAGAAACTAATTCAAACCCAGAAAAATCAATAGGAAAATTCATGAGCATCTCTCCCCCCAGTCATTTGCTTCTGCTTTTTCCATCGTTGCTCCTGAGGTTTAACATGGCACTGTGGCCACCTGGTCCTCACTTGGGCACAGGGTCAGGGATTGGGCTGGCCCATGAAGGCAACGCCCCAGGACTGTGCCTGGCACCACTGCCCATCAGGGATGTGCCAGGACACACACCAGGCACCGCTGCCCACCAGGGATGTGCCAGGACACAGACCAGGCACTGCTGCCCACCAGGGATGTGCCAGGACACACACCAGGCACCGCTGCCCACCAGGGATGTGCCAGGACACACACCAGGCACTGCTGCCCACCAGGGATGTGCCAGGACACACACCTGGCACCGCTGCCCACCAGGGATGTGCCAGGACACACACCAGGCACCGCTGCCCACCAGGGATGTGCCAGGACACACACCAGGCACCACTGCCCATCAGGGATGTGCCAGGACACACTCCCAGCACCTCTTCCCACTAAGGAGGGTCTGGGATTGTGCCTGGCTTCGCTGCCCACCAGGGATCTGCCAGGACCTGCTGCACCTGGCACTGCTGCACACCTGCTGTGTACCCCAAGAGCACTCACTGCCTTTAAGGTAAAACTAAACCCCCAAAATTCTGGTGAAAACACTGGTTGAGTTTCTTGTTGTCACCCCTGAATGTGTGTGATGTCTGCAAAGGCCCCAGTGATTTCCAAAGGCTCCTGCTTGAGCATCCTCCCGGCTTGCCCCACGCCTCGAGGAGGCACCTCTGCTCCTGACTGAATCCCAGCTGGACATGGCTAAGGAAAAATGATTTATCAACAGATATAAATCAAACTGACTGTTTAGCAGCGCTGATTAGCTGGAAATGAGAACTTCTGGAACACGACTGCATCCAAACATGACAGCCCTGCATCTGCGGCACGGCACATCTCATTGAGTCACTGCTCCCGTCTGCATCTGCCCTTTCAGCCCTCCAAAGAGTCAGAAATTGGGAAGAAAAGGGTTTTATCTCATAATAAGGATAATCCTATTTCATATGCAACAAATCTACCATCCTGCCAGTGCAATTTGGGATCGCACCATTGGACACAGGCAATGGATCACCACAGTGCCCACAGCGTAGCTGGCACGTGCCAGGGTGGGTGCCAGCCCTTGCAGGGTTACCTGGCATCCTTCCCCACCCTTCCTAGAAGTTAATAAACAATTGTACTGGGTGTACAGTGGCAGAAAGAAAGAAGGAAAGGAAGGAAGGGAGGGAAGGAAGGAGGGAAGGAAGGAGGGAAGGAAGGAGGGAAGGAAGGAGGGAAGGAGGGAAGGAGGGAAGGAGGGAAGGAGGGAAGGAGGGAAGGAGGGAAGGAGGGAAGGAAGGAAGGAAGGAAGGAAGGAAGGAAGGAAGGAAGGAAGGAAGGAAGGAAGGAAGGAAGGAAGGAAGGAAGGAAGGAAGGAAGGAAGGAAGGAAGGAAGGAAGGAAGGAAGGAAGGAAGGAAGGAAGGAAGGAAGGAAGGAAGGAAGGAAGGAAGGAAGGAAGGAAGGAAGGAAGGAAGGAAGGAAGGAAGGAAGGAAGGAAGGAAGGAAGGAAGGAAGGAAGGAAGGAAGGAAGGAAGGAAGGAAGGAAGGAAGGAAGGAAGGAAGGAAGGAAGGAAGGAAGGAAGGAAGGAAGGAAGGAAGGAAGGAAGGAAGGAAGGAAGGAAGGAAGGAAGGAAGGAAGGAAGGAAGGAAGGAAGGAGAGAGCGTGAATGCCAAAGGCACAGAGCAGTGTTAGAGTGAACAGCACAGAGGTGGCACCAGATCCCCAGCCACAGTTTGGGGGTCCAGCCACAGTGACCCATCACCTGCTGTTGTGCAGCACCTGGAGCAGCAGCTGCTGGTTCCCTGCACACCGGGGGAGCTCTGGGCAGGAGGATACTGTCTCTGGGGCATGGGGCCACCTTGTGCCCAATAATGTGCCACTCAATTGCCTCAAGTGGGGATACAGAGTTGCTGAGCAATTTGCTGCTGCTCGCTCAGCTGGAGTACCAGGGAGTGGGCAAAGCTTTGTCAGGAGCAGCACCGTTATTATTATTATTATTATGATGACTATTTAAAGAGCATCCCAGATGTGCATGGCACTTTACAGACAAAAGTAATGGAGGGGCCTTGCCCCCTGAAGCTGAAATAGCACAAGCCCAACCCTAGAGAACAATGAGCATGGCTGAGGAGAGACGGAGTGAGGCAGCTCAGGAAAGAGCAGGGGCTGCACCTGCTCTCACCTCTGCTCCTGCACTGATCTGCTCCAGCTGCTGCCACAGGGAGTGCCTCCTCCTGATTTGCACTAAGCATTGGCAAGGACAGGAGAGGGTTTGAATTATTTTATATCTCTCTCTAGGTGGGGATGGAGGAGACAGATGATCAGCAGTGACCCAGAGGGGGAATGGCTTCTCACTGCCAGAGGGCAGGGTTGGATGGGACACTGGGAAGGAAATCTTCCCTCTGAGTGTGGGCAGGCCCTGGCACAGGGTGCCCAGAGAAGCTGTGGCTGCCCCATTCCTGGAAGTGTCCAAGGCCAGGTTGGACAGGGCTTGGAGCAACCTGGGAGAGTGGAAGGTGTCCCTGCCCATGGCGGGGGTGGAACTGGATGATCTTTAGGGCCCTTCCAACCCAAACTAGTCTGGGGTTCTATGAAGTTGCCCTATGAAGAGGTGTCTGGTGGGGATGGGGGCGAGCAGAGGCAAGAGCTCAAGAAGCCCACCCAGGGTAAGCACATCCTACAATATTCTCAGGATGCACACTGGCTTTGCCCTGTCTGAGGCCACACAGAGGCTGTACAGGCACCTCTTACACCAGGATCACACATACCTTGGTGGTGTCAGAGCAGTTGGGGTGGCAGCACCTGCTTTGTGCAGCACCAGGATTGGGACCCAAAAATCCACTGCAAGCCTGGAGCACATGTGAGGTAGGAGAAAGCTTCCTATAGCTTTTAACAAGTTCTGGATCAGGTGCCAGGTCATTCTGGTGCTGATTTGTGAAATTACTTAGATTTATGTCCAGCTATTTAATATCAGCCTGGACAAAAAAAAAAAAAAAAAGCCCTGCCTCTGCTCAGCTCCATGTAATGGTGTCACTGCTGATGAGTTCACCCAAAGATTCTGATTTTTTATCTTGTTTGGGTTTTTTGCCTTTGCACTGATTATTTTTTTCTAATTTGGTGATCTCAGTGAGATGTTTGGGATGCACTTGACAGAACATAATATATCACCTGTCGAGAGATCCCGGCCTTAAAAAAGTGGGAAAATTACTGGTATAATTGCAGGGCAAACACTTGTCTGGGGAAGGGGAACTCCTTGGAGCTGGGGTGCTCCAGGAGATGTTTCCTCCACTGGGGCAGGTCCAGCCAGTACCAGGTGCTGACGGGAGCCCAGTATTGAGACACTGAACCTGGGCTGCCCCACGGCTCCGAGATGCTCCACAGCTGATTGTTTTAATACCAAAGTGACACCAAAGGGGGTCAAGTAAATAAATATGCATGTCTCACCAGTGCAAAATAATAAAATTCCAATGTGTGCAAGCCTGCTTGTTGAACATATGTTTGCAGCACGGCTAAGCCATCTGGCTCAATGTCAAGCATTTACACCAACTGCAGTCTTACACTACCTGACAGCAGAAAAGCTTTATTCCCCTGGTGTTTGGGCACAAATGGAGAAATATTATTGAAATGATTATCTGCATCAAGACTCAGATTTGGTTTGACATTTAGCTGGCTCTGTTTAATCCAAAGGGTTGTCTGAATGAATAAAGAGAAGGGTTCCTCCAGAAGATGCTGCGAGCAGCCAGGGAAAGCCAAATGATTAATGAGACTGAAGGGCTGGGTGGACCCTGCCCACCTCCACCCAGACCTCGGTGCCAAGAACTGCATGGGAAAGCAGGCTGAGGCTCCTGGAGCTTGTCAGAGGATGCTCACGGCTGAGGGGCTCTATTTTTGGACCTCGAGAAAACAAAAGAAATAAGTACATTGCTCCCAGCCTGGATGGAAGGTCTGTGTCCCAGTTAAAAGCAATCCCTCAGTCACAGGTCACCACCGTGCCTGGCGGGCAGGACGCGCTCGGAGCCCGACACGGCAGAGATGGGACATGCCTGGGCTGGGGGAGCCCCCTCCTCCTGCACCCCCACCCTGCACAGAGGGCTGAGGCACCTTCATCCCAAAGATGAGCCCTTTCTTCAGACAAGTCTCCTATAACCCAGCAGTGAAGGGAAAAACAGCCCACAGAGCTTGGGGTGAGCTGACAGGAGCCGAGTGGGAGCAGGAGTTGTCTGAACTCCCAGGGTTGCTGAAGGCTCGGTCTGACAGAGACAAATTCATCCCAGAAATCAGACATACTGTATTTTAAAATAAAATGGGATGGAGCTGCCAGGCAGGGGCTCCAAGAAGCATCATGGTCCAGAAAATCCCTCTCTGAGAGCACCAAAGGGCAGCCTCTTCCCCTGCCACAGCAGAACAGCCTGCCTGGGGTTTTAACCCTTTTCCTTTATAACTCCACTTCTGATTGTTGATTTGGATTTAAAATTAATTTGGTGATTTGAGTTTAATAAGAATGTGAGACATGATTTCCTTCTCACTCTTACTTTTAATTAACTTTTTAATTGAGATTTAAATGAATTCTAATGAACAGAATTGGTAGCCTAATTGATTTGTTGCAGCAGCGTGGGGAGGGATCGGGATGTCGGCAGCATTTTGATTTATTACTCCGGGACACCACACAGTTTACAGGTTAATTTTTTGGCACAAGTCACTTAATGGCAGCAGAAAACAATAATTTAGTTTGGGCTGATTAGTAAACAGTTCCTGGTAAGTTCCTGGTAAGTTCCTGGTAAGAGCTGGTTAAACAAGCCCCAGGTTATGCCTTTGCCACCTTGGTGTCTCCTTGGGAACTTGTCTGGGGTTTGTCCAAGAACAGTTTTTGCCCAGATGTGCCCAGATGCAAGCTAGGAGAGGCTCCAGAGCTCCTGTGTTCCCAAATAAATCTGTTATATATTTATTTCCATTAAAAAATGAGAAAATACACTCATCACACAGAGAACAATAAGCAATGAGATACTTGAGAGGAGAGAGCAGGACACGGGCTGTGACTTCAGGCCACACAAGTCTCAGTTTACCTGACTATGATCCAGACATCCCAGGCAGGGAAGGGGAAGGGGAAGGGGAAGGGGAAGGGGAAGGGGAAGGGGAAGGGGAAGGGGAAGGGGAAGGGGAAGGGGAAGGGGAAGGGGAAGGGGAAGGGGAAGGGGAAGGGGAAGGGGAAGGGGAAGGGGAAGGGGAAGGGGAAGGGGAAGGGGAAGGGGAAGGGGAAGGGGAAGGACCAGTGCATGATTAATTGCCAGCTCCCGGATTTTGCAGCTTCAAGAGTGAATCAGCTGCCCAGAAGTGCTAACTTGCTAAAATATAAACTAATTTTAGTCTCTAAATATTAAAATATAATCCATCTTCACTCTCCACTGCGAAAGCTCATTAGAGGCTGTGACTGGCATGAGGGGACTGGGCCAGGACACCCTCAGGCTGGGGGGATCCATCCCCAACCCCACCCCCTGAAGTGCTGCCTTGGGCTCAAAGGCTCGGCGCTCTCCCCATCTGGGGTGTAAATCAGAGCGAGTCTGGGCCATCCTGGGTGTAAATGCAAAGCTTTGGAGACATTACTGCAGTCAGAGGGCAAAGCAGGATGGATGGAAAAGGAGAGCAGGGACAGTTCAGGAAAATAGGATGAGAGAGAGAAATATTACCAGCAACGCCCGGAATGCCTTGAAATATAGAGGGCTCCCAAATTTAAGGGATTCAGGTTTAAAGGCTTCATTTTACGATTTGTAAGGAATTTATGTGAAAATAATATTCAAAGACTGGCACATTTTTTCCCCATAATACCAAGCTGTTAGGTGGGAAGAGAGATCCACAGAGAACATTAAAATCCTTTCATGCTCCCAAACACAGGTGGGCAGAGCTGCTGCCTGCTGGGACCCCCTGGCTCATGGCCCAGGGTCACTCGGGGGTCCTGCTGTGTCTCCTCCCCACCAGAGCACACACAGGGGCTGGTGATGATGATGGCAGCATTTGGGTTGGAAGGGACCTTTAAACTCACCTGGGTCCACCCTCTGCCATGGGCAGGGACACCTCCCACCAGCCCAGGTTGCTCCAAGCCCTGTCCAACCTGGCTTTGGACACTTCCAGGGATCCAAGGGCAGCCACAGCTTCTCTGGGCAGGCTGTGCCCTGTCCCCACAGGGCCAGGGTGGCCTCGCTGAGGGCTCAGACACTGCGGACCCCCAGGGTGGTGAGGAGGGGGAGTTAATCAGTGTGACCCCACTCTGTGGAGGGTACAACCTGTGCCTTGTGTTATAAGGAAAGAACAAAGTGCCAAGTGGAAGTGTGGGGGGGAGAAAGGTGTCCCTCCTCATCCCTCTCACAGATATTGTGGCTTCTCAAACATAAAAAAATGGAATTCATCCTTTTCTTCATTCTGCTCCACTCAGTATTTGATACATCACAAGCCTAAGATTAAAGGCAGAGTCTTTCTCAAATGCAGATTAATTTTGTTTTTCAACTTCTTAGGCTTCTGTTAACACCTTTTCTGCAATCAGTACAGTATCTTTTAAGTTAATTAGTTCTGGAAAGAATTACCAGTGTAATTTCTGCTGAGCCCTCCCTCCCTTTCACTCACCAGACAGAGCAGGCTCTGATGGAGATAAAAGGGACACTGGAGGCTCCTCCAGTGACAAGAGGTGTTAGAGAGGAACTCTGATAACATCTTCAAACCATTTATCCCCTTTCAGCTCGATAAATGGGGAGAGCAAAGGTTTGAGTTGGAGTGAAGTGTATATTTCCATAAGGTTTGGAGTTTTCTCCTGAATTCTTTAGATCCCTAAACACCCCACATCCCAGGCAGGAAGCACCTCACACCTCCTGGAGCCCACAGTGGGTCTCCCACAACTGGCCACTCTTGGCCCGACTGTTCTTCTTTTTGTCCCCATGAAAATCCTTGTGTTGATCAGTGATGCTGCACAAAGCTCTGTGACCCTCCTGCGAAGCTGACCTGAATTTCGGGTCCTACACAGACCTTGAACATTTAAAATTAGTTATGAACACCATTGGTTTGCTGAGCAGGACTGACTGTCAGCAAAGCCAGAGCTCCCACACCATGTCTCACTTTGTCTCAAAGGCTGGGGTGGCTGAAGCCACAGGTCTCATCCCATCCTGTTCCACTCCAGGTGTTTATGTGTGTCCGTGTATTCTCACACCCCACAACTACCCACACTGAACTTGCACAACATCTCTGACTCACTGCAAAGCTCAGTAACATCAGAGGTGCATAAATTTACCTTCAGAGCAGCCCAAAAGCTGACATGGCGAGGTGGTTGGTGGCCTCCTCTGGAATGGGGCTTTGTCTCCTCATGGAGGGCAGCAGTGACAGTCAAGATTCCTGTGCTCCCAGCCTGGTGAAAGCCCAGGGACAACCCTGGCTGTCAGTGGGAGCTCCTCACATGGTGCAGCCACTGCAGGTGAAGGTGGGTCAGGGCAGGGAGGAGGGAGGAGCAGAGCCACGTCCTGGGGTCTCCCTCAGCATCCAGGGGCTTCCCTGACTTTTATGGACATTATATTTATTTCAGGGAAGCTAATTCTGTTAAGAACATACACAACAGTAACAATGATATTGGCTTCCACTACTACTACTTCACACTAAAATCAATTAATTACATCCAAGTGGAAAAATATTTATATAAAAAACTGTTCATTGAAGTCTGTTTTTTCCTGATAAACCTCAAGTACAGCAGTGCCCAATCTGTCCTTTTCTGGAGTTTGCATTTAGAAGTAGGATCACTATCAGCTTCCCTGCTTTCAGTGGGAGGAGGTTTATTCATAATTTGCAACGGCAAAAGCCACATTATTCAGCTGGTTCTGGTTTAGTTAAACTAGATTAGCCAATAGACTGGGAAACTTCACAACAGCTGAAGAAACAACCAGTGTTGAGTGGTAACTGGCTACCAGCTGCTTTAATGAAAATAAAAGCTCTGTTAACCCATAATTGAACAAACAATCTAATTTTGCCTTACACTATTATCCAACTTTTCAGCCCCCCCATTACTCCATAAATGCTGTTGGCAGTGAAGGATGGGCTGCATTGATCACTCTGTGCAGACAGTTGAGGGTTCGACCCCAGGCCCTGGGACTTCCTTAACCTGCCAAGGTCAGGGCTCTGTCGATGTTACAGTGCAGGGTCAAAGCCAGGAGAGCAACGAGCCAAGGGGGAAATCCTCGGGGTTCCTGCTGCTGTTGGGCAATTTATTGTTGGAAAGAAGGGACCAGTGTGGGGCTACCTGGCCAAGACAGCTCCTTCTCTATACATCCAGTTCTTTCTTTTTTAATGGAACTACCTGCCATGTTTTAGTTGCCCATTCCTCTATTTTTTTCAGGTTGTCTTTAGGCTTGAATTATTTTGCAGGACTGGTTGGAGCTTTTTTGCATATTTGATTGTGTTAGTTTTAAAGTCAGAGGACTGAATGTCTGGGTGCTGCTGCAACTCTCAGCTTCACTCATGAAAACATCTCATGTGTGAGGAGTCCCTGATGCCACCACCCCCTGCAGTTTGTGCAACACGGGCCCTTGAAATGTAACCACCAGGCTGTACATGGTCCAGTCCCACCTGCAAATGCACCAGCAGAGTTTTAGGGGTGAAGGGGAGCCATGATACCACCTTGTTTCCAGCTGAGGACCCAGCCCAGCTGGCACTGGGAGCATTGACAGCAGCAAGTGAAACTCTCTCCATTTCCCTCCCACCTCCCAGTCCCCCAGTCTGACTGGCTGGGTGAGCCAGTACCCCCCTCCCCCCCAAACAGCAGTGAGGGAGTTCTTATCCTGTTTCCTGATGTCCCCTCCTGGACCCCCACCACTGCTGGGCCACCCAGCACACCCCATGCTGTATGACCCCCCCAACTCAGCATGGTGTTTGATCATTAGAGAGGAATTATTTAATTTATTTTTTACATACTGCAGTTAATTACACTGTCTCTGATTGTGCTGATCATTTCTGCTCAGCCTGGTAATCAACAACCACTGGCAGATCTCGTGGCAATACCGGCACATGGGACCTGGTGCCTTGATTTGTAACCAACTCAGGCAACTTCTTTGGGGTTTTTCTCCTGGATTCCCTGCCCCAGCAAGAGGATGTGGTGTTCCCATCTGTCCCATGCCCCTAGAGACACCTGGTGTCAGATTCCAGAGGGCACCCAGGGCTGCCATGTGCCTCTTTGGGAAGTTTGGGATATCATTTTTACATGCCTTGCAAAGGCCTGAGCCCCAGGACCTGAGAAATGCCAGGAAAAAGTGGGGCTGGAAAAGGGGCAGAGTCAGACAGTTTCTCTGAGTGTCTATTTTTTCCTTCAGCAACATGAAAATGAGGACATGCCTCCCAAATTCCTGCAGATCCTGTAGTGGCAGGAGTTACGTACCAGGAGGGTTTCCTCCTGCACTCATCACTGCTTTTTTCTCTTCTAAATGATGCTCTTAGAAACTGCCTCTATGATATCATCTGCAGAGGCCTTTTGAATTTCTGCTCTGCATTAAAGACAAAGAATTTTCCACAATTAACGTGCTTTGAGGGTTTTCTGTCACAAGGAACGTAATTAACTCTTTGCTGGCCTAACTAATTTCTGCATTTTAAAAAGTAGCCAGATAATGACAAAAGTGGAGCACTCAATCCACAGGATGGCCATTAACAGTGCTCGGCATTGTGCCAGCTCCATTCAGCCCACAATTACTGTCAGGGAATGGCACTGGAAGCTGCTCCTTGTACGCAAACAAGAACACTGATCATTAAAGGCCACTTCCAATAAAGCACAGTCTGTATTTGTAATGAATATTTGAGAAAGAAAATACAATCCTGGATTCCAAAACCTGTGAGACAGTTATTATTCTTATAATAACAGACTTTCTCAGGCACAGGGACTGAGAGATGACAGCGTGGTGGCAGGTCTGAGGTGACTGGTGTAGGAGCTTTGACTCCAGAGATGCACAGGTGGGCTCAGAGTACCCAGGGATGAAAAGCTGGGCTGAAGGAAAGCTTAGCCCATGTTACATGGGAGAGAGCTGGAGATGTTCAGCTGGAGAAGAGAAGGCTCCAGGGACACCTGAGAGCCCCTTCCGGTGCCTAAAGGGGCTCCAAGAGAGCTGGAGAGGGACTGGGGACAAGGGATGGAGGGACAGGACACAGGGAATGGCTTCCCACTGCCAGAGGGCAGGGATAGGTGGGATATTGGGAAGGAATTGTTCCCTGTGAGGGTTCTGGCACAGGCTGGGCAGAGAATATGTGGCTGCCCCTGAATCCCTGGAAGTGTCCAAGGCCAGACTGGACAGAGTTTGGAGCAACCTGGGCTGGTGGAAGGTGTCCCTGCCCATGGCAGAGGGTGGCACTGGATGGGCTTTAAGGTCCCTTCCAATCCAAACCATTCCAGGATTCGACTCTATGATAAATTCGGCTTTGCAGTGAGCCCCGACAGCAGGGTCGGCTCCCCCACAGCCGCTGTCCATGTCCCGGGCTGGCACGGGGGCCTGGACCCTGCCCTGCCCAGCGAGGAGGACAGGGGTGGGGGAGCCCGGGAGAGGCAGGGATGGAGCCCCCGGACAGGCGGCGTTGGAGCCCTGGGACAGGCGGGGATGGAGTCCCGGGACAGGCGGGGATGGAGTCCCGGGACAGCCCCCGATGGAGCCCCGAGACAGCCCCCCATGGAGCCCCCGATGGAGCCCCAGGACATCCCTCGATGGAGCCCCCGATGGAGCCCCGGGACAGGCGGTGACGGATTCCCAGGACAGCCCCCGGTGGATTCCCAGGACACCCCGACGGACCCCCCGCACCCCCGGCACGGCCCGCTCGGCGCTTCCGCACGGCAACAGTGCCCTCTGTTGGGCGGCGCCGGAGCGGGGACAGCGGGGACAGCGGGGACAGCGGGGATAGTGGGGATAGAGGGGATAGCGGGGACAGCGGGGACAGCGGGGATAGTGGGGATAGTGGGGATAGTGGGGATAGTGGGGATAGAGGGGATAGTGGGGATAGCGGGGACAGCGGGGATAGAGGGGACAGCGGGCACAGCGGGGATAGTGGGGATAGAGGGGATAGTGGGGATAGTGGGGATAGAGGGGACAGCGGGGATAGAGGGGACAGCGGGGACAGCGGGGATAGTGGGGATAGAGGGGATAGCGGGGACAGCGGGGACAGCGGGGACAGCGGGGATAGTGGGGATAGTGGGGATAGAGGGGATAGCGGGGATAGAGGGGACAGCGGGGACAGCGGGGATAGCGGGGATAGAGGGGACAGCGGGGATAGAGGGGATAGTGGGGACAGCGGGGACAGCGGGGATAGAGGGGACAGCGGGGATAGCGGGGACAGCGGGGATAGCGGGGATAGAGGGGATAGTGGGGATAGCGGGGATAGCGGGGACAGCGGGGATAGAGGGGACAGCGGGGACAGCGGGGATAGTGGGGATAGCGGGGATAGCGGGGACAGCGGGGACAGCGGGGATAGCGGGAACAGCGGGGACAGCGGGGACAGCGGGAATAGTG
The DNA here is from genome assembly GCF_047495875.1 of Pithys albifrons albifrons. Taxonomy (NCBI): domain Eukaryota; kingdom Metazoa; phylum Chordata; class Aves; order Passeriformes; family Thamnophilidae; genus Pithys; species Pithys albifrons. The sequence continues at coordinate 861,667 of NC_092465.1, read as the reverse complement.
GGGATAGCGGGGATAGCGGGGACAGCGGGGACAGCGGGAACAGCGGGGACAGCGGGAACAGCGGGGATAGCGGGGATAGCGGGGATAGAGGGGACAGCGGGGACAGCGGGGATAGAGGGGACAGCGGGAATAGTGGGGATAGCGGGGATAGAGGGGATAGCGGGGACAGCGGGGATAGTGGGGATAGAGGGGATAGCGGGGATAGCGGGGATAGCGGGGACAGCGGGGACAGCGGGGATAGAGGGGACAGCGGGAATAGTGGGGATAGCGGGGATAGCGGGGATAGAGGGGATAGTGGGGACAGTGGGGACAGCGGGGACAGCGGGGACAGCGGGAATAGTGGGGATAGCGGGAATAGTGGGAACACCGGGAATAGTGGGGACAGCGGGGATAGCGGGGACAGCGGGAATAGCGGGAATAGTGGGGACAGCGGGAATAGTGGGGATAGCGGGGACAGCGGGAATAGCGGGGACAGCGGGAATAGCGGGGACATCGGGGACAGCGGGGACAACGGGAATAGCGGGGATAGCGGGAATAGTGGGGATAGCGGGAATAGTGGGGACAGCGGGGACAGCGGGGATAGCGGGAATAGCGGGGACAGCTGGGATAGCGGGGATAGCGGGAATAGTGGGGACAGCGGGAATAGCGGGGACAGCGGGGATAGTGGGGACAGCGGAGACAGTGGGGATACCGGGGATAGAGGGGACAGCGGGGATAGCAGGGACACCTCTGGAACACGGGGACACCTGGAATATGGAGACAGCCCCCTCGCAGCACAGACACAGCACGGGGACCCCACCCAGAATATTGGGACCCCCATGGGCAGCACAGACAGGGAGGCAGGACGGGGACCCCCCAGTATAGAGAGGCCCCCAGCAGCACTGGGGCCCCCAGCAGAACAGGAAGCAAACTTGGCTCTGTTGGTCCCAAGGTTTTCATGCACAAGAAAATTTCAATGAACTCCAGATTCTAAGGAAAACATGGAATTTTAAGGGAAGAACAGATCCCTTATAAGTGAGAAGTCAGGGTATTTTGCACAAGTATTCCCTGGCAATGTGTAGTGGTGGGTTCACAAAACCTGGAGGGATTATTATATTATTTTATAAATACATAGCTAGATAAATTGATAAAATTACTAAAATATAAACATACAAATAGATATTGACTACAGCTCCCTGACAGGAGGGGAGAACCTGGTGGGGATCAGGCTCTGCTCCCAGAGAATTAGGGACAGGACAAGAGGAAACAGCCTCAAATTGCACTAGAGGAGGTTTGGATTGGATCTTAGGGAAAATTTCTCCTCTGAAGGGGCTGTCCAGCCCTGGCACAGCTGCCCAGGGCAGAGATGGAGTCCCCATCCCTGAAGAGATTTAAAAGCCCTGTGGATGTGACACTTGGGGACATGGGTTAGTGGTGACCTTGGCAGTGCTGGAGGATGGTTGGACTTGATGGGCTTAGATGACTTTTCAAACCCAAATGAATCTCTGATTCTATGATAATGTTTCCTCTTTGCACTTTTCCCTGTGTTTTCTAGGAGGTGAACACAGCCAGGAATCAGCAATCCTCACTTATCTATCATTTTTTTCTGCTGAGTGTATAGGAACAGGTAAAGCAATGTAAAATTACTGCATAATCAAATATTTACTGACTTTACCATCTGAGGTTAAATACATTGCAGTTGAATATGATACCTGCTCTTTAAAGAAAACATATTAATCTTTATTTATTCTATATTTTTAAGCATCAGAAGTATTTTGTGCGATGCCTCCTCCATTCTTTCACTGCTCAACAGCTGTTTTGAATGCAGTGACAGTCACTGTTGGCTCTTCAGGTTTGCCAAAATATCATCTGTTCCTCCCTTTCAGCAGTTCAGGGCTGCCAGGCCCCTCTCCAGCTGGGACTGGAGTGAGAGCCTGGCTCCAGCCTTCAAAAAGAGCAGTGAGGGGCCCCCAGCATTGCCTGGCAAATCTGTTGGTACAGAACAGTCTTTTTGAATTCTCTTGTGCACGTCTATTTGTAGCCAGAAGACTTAAAAAAAAGGTAAAGGAAGCAAAGTAAAATGTATGTGGATGAGGGATGGGGCACAGAAGCACAAACTCAGCACAAAGTTGGCACAACACCTGGACCCTGATTTTGAAAGCCCTGGAAGGGCTCCCTGTCCTGAGCTGCTGTGCTGGGTAGAACTTGACAGTGTTGGTTTAATTATTGGACTTAATGATCTGAAAGGTCTTTTCTAACCTGGAGGATTCTGAGGTTCTGTGACCCTTGGGGGGGCAGTGCCAGGGTGGGCACACAAAAGAAGGTGTCAGTACTAAGGATATGGATGGACATATTTAATAGGATTTATTTTAGAAACTGCTGCTGCTGTGGTGAGCACATCCCACCCTCAGCAGCACCGAGTGGCTCTTCCCTTCTCATCCTGGGGTCCACTGTTGTACACATGCAGCATCCCCAGCCCCGTGCCAGCCTCTGCCAGGCCCTGCTGGCTCCAGTGGAACATCCAGAAACCCACTCTGGACATTCCAATGGGCTTCCAAGGCCATCACACTGTGCCTTAGACCAGCATGGGCTCAGATATTATGGGACTTTCTGAGGTGACAGAGAAATTCCAGCCCAGGGCAGGAAATGGTAACGTGGCAGGAGGAGGGCCTGGAGGGTGGAGCAGCTTTCCCTGCTACAGAATAATTCCCAAAATAACTTTTGTTTCTCCAATACCAAAACTGTATTTAGTTGAGATTTTACAAACTGAAATCTTAATAATCGTGAGAAAAAGAAATAAAAATGTTGACAGTGTTAAATCCTGACATGTCTATTTAACTTAATGGCACCACACATGCTGATAAATTCTAAGAGATCCCTCCCCCTTTCTCCCTAGTGGGATAAACATGGTTTGTCACATTCAGAGGACACTCTGTAGTGCAGGAATAATCAGACCATATTGTTGGATCCAATTTTCTATCATTTACTTTTTGCTGTCAAACAAAAGTAGAGCCCAGTACACAATTTAGTCATGGGTAGAAGGAGAATTAGTGCTATAATGCAAACGACTTTCGGAGGTAAAAGTTGAGGGCCTGCAGCCTGCATTAATTCCTGTTGTTCACTGCCCTCGTGGATGCCATGAAAGGATTTTGATTTTCATTATTATGTACTTTGGGTGTTGGTTGTGTTAAATCAATGGGCTCTTTCCCTCCTTGTTTTTTCTGCAGCTGATCTAAAAGGGCTTTTGAAAGGAAACTGGCCTGGCACAGACAAAGACTGGTTCTTCATCCCCTGACATGTCACGCCACCAAACGGGGTTTTGTGCACTCTGTCAGTGTCTCAGTCAGACGTCCCGGCAGCCCCAGCCCTGCTCAGCCCTCCATCCCTCACCCTGTGCCTGGGCCAGACACCCCGAGGGGGCCCGAGAGCGGCTCAGGTTTGAGTGTCCCTCCCATCGCCCGGGTGTGTCACACACACAGCACAGCCCCAGCCCAGGAGCCTGGCACGGGCAGGGCAGGGAGCAGCTGCCTTGCTCTGGCCCTCAAGCCTCTCTCCTGGGGCTTTCCTGTGCTGGCATGGGCTGGCACTCAGGGATGGAGGGGTCTCTGCCTGGTAATGGGGAAGGACCTGTGGTCAATTCTGCATCTCCTCAGTCCTTGCCCAGGTACCCTGAGCTGGGAGGGGGGACAAAGGGCCAGCACTGGGCTTGGGGAGGGATGGCTGTGCCAGTGCTGACCCCCCACAGCTGGGGCACTCCCTCTGCCCTGCCCCGGGCTGTGCTCTGTGTCACTCCACCTGAGCACCCCAACAGAGGGAGAGTTGGTGATGGAGAAAATGCACCTTTGGGATGCCCTCTGGCCACCTCTTGGGCATCTCCTGGGCAGCCCTTGGTGGCCCCACTTATTAGTCCCTGCAGCACTCTGCTCCCAGGCACAAAGCCCAGACCCTGCTCAGGCTGGGGGCACAGGCTTGGGGCACCCTCAGGAGCCCCCCAGGTTCCTCCAGAGGGCTCCTCACCTTGGAGTCTTGGTGGGGACAAACCCCTTGGCTGAGGTTCTGCTGGAGCTCACTGAGAGTCCCTTCCTTCCCTCCTTCAGGAACAAACCCTTCCAGCCACAGGAAGTGTGGGTGCTGGAGATGTGCAGGGCACCCCTTCACCTGCCCCGGGCCCAGAGAAAGGAAAGGGAAAAGGGAAAAGGAAGGAAAAGGAGGAAAGGGAATGGGGTGGGAAAGGGGAAAATTACGGAAAAGGTTGAAAAAGGAAAATGATAAGGATAAGGGTAATCACAGAATAGAATTATAGAAATATTAAGGTTGAAGAAGACCTCCAAGGTCATCAAGTCCAAACTGTGACTGATCCCCATCTTGTGAAGCAGCCCAAAGCACTGAGTGCCCCTCCAGTCATTAAAGGATAAGGACAAAGATAAGGAAGGAAAGGGAAAGGGGGGGAAGGAGAAAAGAAAGAAGAAGAGGAAAGGGAAAGGAGGAAATGAACTGGGGACAAGCTTTAACCTACTGATCTCCAGCTCTGCCTCTGGGATGTGTCCCTGCAGCCACACACAGTGCCCTGGGCTGGGGGTCCCTGCAGCTGCCCCTCACTGGGGATTGTTGGCACCACCCAGGAAACTGCTTTGGGTCCAATACAAACAAATTGTGACACAAGGGGGTTTTGGCAAAACAAAGGTGAACCTGGTTCTCTTCCTGTCCCTAAATGCTACTTGGACCAATCTGAAACATTTTGCTCAGCCAAAAAGCTCCCACCTGGCAGTGCTGGCCATGTTCAAGGCCACAGAGACCACGGGGGTTTGCTCAGGGTAACAGGGCCTCTCACTCCAGTGTGTGCCTGCCTGCTTCTGGCAGCAATTCCAATTATCCCAGGAGAGAAATCTCAGTAGATTTATAAACCTTAAATCAAGCACTGGGAGTTCAAGAAGTGACCAGGAGGTGGTCCAGCCCTGGCATGTGGTGCCCACACCACACCTGAGTGTGGATTGCAGGTTGAATGGCCACAAACACCCACTGGGAATGGGAAAACAAAACACCACGGGAAAAAATCCTCCCACCTGAGCACATGGGATGTGTTTTGCAGTACCTTAAATAAGACTCTGGGTGCTGGGCAGAGCAAACAGTCACTAACACAACTCAGCTTTTACTCCTTTATGAGAATTCCACCGAACTCCCATCAGGACATTGCCTGTCCTGTGTCCCACCAGCCCCTCAGCATCTCCTGGATCATTGTCTCCTGAAATGCGGAGGCACAGCCAGCTCTGTGCCCACACAATGCCCGAGTCGTGCTGCTCTTTGTCTGCCATCCAGTCTGTCTGGCATCTGACATTCACCGCGCCAGTGCCGAGGGCTCCCCGGCCCCACACGGTGCCACCACATCACTCATCCTGCCCAGCAGCCAGAAATCGGAGCAGGGAATGCCAACAGGGCGAGCAGCCTCAGAGCCAATGGGCTGCTGCCCACAGAAATGGAATATGCTAATCCAAGGGCTTTAGAGATGGGAATGCCAAGGAAAAAGTGTTCTGTACAGGCTCAGATAGAAAGGAGAAGGTTTCAGGCTTGTCCCAGCCTGACTCCCAAATGCCAGAGTGCCAGTGAGGATTCTGTGCTGAACTACACCTGGAAAAGGGGTAAAGTTACACCTGAAAAAGGTGCCATTCGGGGTAGAACAAAGCACAGCATCAATTCCAGTGCTCACATGTGATCACTCCAACACATATTTTAAAGTACATTATGCAATACATAAAAAATAATGATTTTGAGACAAATTAAGCCATAACAGCCTCAAATCAGTTTGTCTACACAGTTAATATGTTGATTAATGTCCTGTTAGGACTGAGACACTCATTTTTATCTCATTATTCAAGTTAGTGTTTTCCCACAGCTATTGAATAAAAATGTAATTATTGCTCTAAATTATCATAGAACACAGGATGGTTTGGGTTGGAGAAACCTTAAAGATCGTCCAGTTCCACCCCCTGCCATGGACAGGGACACCTCCCACTAGCCCAGGTCTCTCCAAGCCCTGTCCAACATGGTCTTGGACACTTCCAGGAATCCAGAGGCAGTCACAGCTTCTCTGGACAACCTATACAAGGGCCTCACTACCCTCACAGGGAAGAATTCCTTCCCAATATCCCATCTAATGCAGCCCTCTGGCAGTGGGAAGCCATTCCCCATTATTCTGTCCCTCTATCCCTTGTCCAAAGTTTCCCTCCAGCTCTCTTGGAGCCTCTTTAGACACTGGAAGGGTCTTTAAGGTCTCCCTGGAGGCTTCTGTTCTCCAGGTTGAACACTCTCAGCTCTCTCAACCTGCCTGGGTCCCTCTGGAATTCTTCCCTTCCCTCTGGATGCCTTCCCTTCTCTCCAGCGTGGTGACCACACCACACACTTTGGTGTCACCAGCACACCTGCTGAGGGCACTCACACGTGGCACAGTTCCCAGGAGGATCTGCTCCATGGTCTTGCCAGACACACAGGTGAGACTGCCCAGCCTGCACTCCCTTGATCTTCCTTATTTCCCTCTTTTAAAACAGGGGTGATGTATCCCCATTCTCAGCCAGTGGGAACCTCCCCAGGCTGCCACAACTTCTGCAGTGTGATGGATAATGGCTGAGCCACCTCCTCCACCAGCTCCCTCAGGACCATAATTATGCTGTTACTGACTTTCACATGGGGCCTCTTGACAAACAGCAGCACAATCAGGGGCTACTGGTGGGGAGGAGACGTAAAAAACACTTAAATAAACAGGACTGTCCATTAACACAATATTCCTGCTGATAGTACAGAACCAGTTGGCAATGCAGGTACAAAGAGCTTTGTTAAACACCCGAGCACAGCACAGGCCCTGGGTGGTGTGGATGGCTGTGCACAGGATGTGTTTGCCTTTGTGGCTGGTTGGACTTTACTGCTGTCCCTGTCCCAGTTTACTGAGCAATTCGTTACCTTCTCCATGCCCCAGTTCTCCTGCTGTCAGTGTCAGTCAGACATGCTCCTCCCTGGTTTAATTTTTGGACTGAAATTGTAACTGGGCTCTAAATACCAAATGGTTATTCAGAAACAATTGCTGCCAATATTAAAAATAATGATTGCCTAGTTCAAGATTCATTCTCTTGTTCATGTTGCCAACGTGCAATTTAATTGCTAAGTTGAGAGGCAGAGACCCTCAGAAACAAAACTAAAGGAAACTTGGCAGTTCTGGGTTACTGGGTGGACTCGATGATCTCAGAGGGATATTCCCATTATTTCCTAAATTGTCCAAGATTCTGTGAAAATCTTTTACAGCACTTAAATTTTGTATGGAAGGAAAGCTCAGGTGGTTTCAAGTTTTTGATTGTTCTGAAATATTTTTTCAGAGGTTTTTTGTTTAATCAAACAAATAAAATGAAAAAAAATTACTTAGGTTGTCTTTGGTGCCTCACTCCACACAGGTTTTCCTAAGGAATTAAAGGCTGGACTAGGTGATCTTGGAGGTCTTCTCCAACCTCAGTCATTCCATGAAATTCTGTGATTCCATGAATTGCACAAAGAGTGCAGACTCAAACCCACCTGCAGGGGCATCTTTGTCTGGATGCTCATTTGAAGGACTGTGAAAAAGAGAAAAAAATTATATTCCCCAGAGAAATGTATCCACGGGGAGACCTACGAACTTCTCAGACCCTTCATTTTCCTGCCAGGTGTCTGCCAGAGACTTTCCAGGTCACAGGATGCCTCCAGAATCCAGAGCAGGGGAGGGGAGAGTGGAGGGTACCCAGCAGCCTCCCACCAGTGCTCAGGGCTGGACCAGGAGCAGGAGCAGGAGCAGGAGCAGGAGCAGGAGCAGGAGCAGGAGCAGGACCAGGAGCAGGAGCAGGAGCAGGAGCAGGAGCAGGAGCAGGACCAGGACCAGGAGCAGGAGCAGGAGCAGGAGCAGGAGCAGGACCAGGACCAGGACCAGGACCAGGACCAGTGCTCACCAGCATTGGCATCAGCACCAACACTGTGTAAAATCTGCCCTGGAACTGCCTCCTGTCTCTCATCCCTGCAGGCAGAGCAGGGGGTGCACAGCCACCGTGGAGGTATCAGGGCTGCTTAGCTTGATTGAGAAAGGTTAATTACATGTGAAATGAGACTGGGATTCAGACAGTGTTTGCTCTAGATTTTGTGTAATGTTATATCAACACTGGGATTCTCTGTTATTCTATTAACAAAATAAATTCATTTTGTTTGGTTTCATTTTACTGTTGTTTTAATCCCACAGAACATTTATACTGTTATTTAATTTTACTAAACATGTGTGGATAGTAAAATACCTACAGAATTAAACTACCCAAGGATATTAAAGTGATCCAGTTCTCATGGAGATTTGATCTGCTAATTAGCCACACCAATTTTATGGATCATTGCAGCGCACTTAAAATGTATTGTTATATGTTCATAATCTTTCCTTAATGAGCTTTTATTGAGAGCACAGGCCAGCGCGGCGCGCTCGGCAGAGGGGCTGCTCACCCCCGGAGCGCCTGTGCCTGGCTCATCGCAGCCGCAGGACACGCTGGGCAGGGGTGGCTGGAACGTGACCTGGCATGTGAGGGGTGGCTGGAATGTGGCCTGGCATGGTTTGGGGTCAGCGGAGGGGGCCGGGGCTCCGCTGTCCCTCGGGGTGAAGGGACGGCTCAGCCAGGGCAGAGGGGCAGTGCCCAGCGCTCTGCACGTCTCAGCAGCCCCGCTGGGCTGTGCTTATGGGAGGCAGAAAACCACTTTCAAATGCAGTAACTCAGGAGCACCTGGGAAGAAGCAGCGCTCTGGCCCCTCCTCACCATGCCAGCCCCGGGTCCAGCCGGCAGCAGGGGCAGGGTACGGCCCCGCTGGGCTCTGAGCATCCTCCAAGGTCTGTGTCAGCTTCCCCTGGCACTCCGGGTGGGAACGTCTCCAAAAGTGGAGTAAATTCTCCTACAAACCTCCTTCTGCTCAGCCAGTGCTGCAACTCTGGAGCTGTGGGGCAAGATGGGATAATGGGGGCTCTGGGAGGGCCCAGGCTGCTTTCACCCCGGGGTGAGGGTGCTCTGGGAATCATGGATCTGCACACTGGGATACAGGCCTGGCTGCATGGCCAGGTCCCTCAGCTGGCACCAGTGGAGTAGGAATCCAGCCCCTCAGAGGGAAGAACTGGAACCAGATATATAATCTTTGTTGCCCTAATAGGTTGTCTTTTGCCTGAGCAGGCACAAGTTAGAGTTGGGAGGATGCTGGAGATTTGTTACCCCTCACTAAGGAGGGAAAGGAGTGAATGGGGCATCCTGTGGGTTTATTTTTGGCTGGCACAACTCACAGTTTCCCTGTCCTGGAGCCCTCTGGGTGGTGTGCTGTGGTCCATGGGCTGTCTGACCCCTCTTTGGGCACCCAACACCTTCATGGAGATTCTGTCCTAAAGCCAGAGCTAACAGGGGCGCTTTTTGACACACAGAATTCTGAGCAAATGTGGGATTCCTGAGAGAGCTGAGGGGAATATCCCCCATCCAGTGAATGGTTCTGTCCTCTGCAGATGTTCTCTGTGTGTCTGCCTGGTTTGGGTGGTCTTCACCTTTCCTCCAGGGTGGGAGGGACCATTGCCTTGCCAGAAAATCATAGAATCATGGAATGATTTGGATTAGAAAAGCCCTCTAAGACCACCAAGTCCAACCTTTGACCCAGCACCGCCAAGGCCACCACTAACCCATGTCCTCAAGTGCCACATCCACAGGGCTTTTAAATCCCTCCAGGGATGGGGACTCCACCACTGCCCTGGGCAGCTGGACCAGGGCTGGGCAACCCTTTCCTTGAAAAAATATTTCCCCAGTATCCAGCCTAAATCTCCGCTGGTACAACTACTCTGACTCCACAGCAATGCCCAGGGCTGATGAGCTTGTGCCAGGGCAGACCTGGGGATGCAAACGTGACAGAGAGCGGTGACATCGGGGCAAACACAACTCACAGCTGCTCCCGGGGGTCCCGGCATCCCACCCTGCCCCATCCCGGGGGCTTCCACAGTCCTCGTTCCCGCTGCCGTTGCGGGGTTGCTACTTAATTAATCAGAGAGGAAAGCCGGGCGAGCGGAGAGTGAATGGCAGATCAGGAGTGTGCTGTTTGGCGCTGGCACGGGCTCATTTAACAATTCAAGGGTCACTACCTGCAAAAGTGAGGACACCGCTTACAAGCGCAAGGATCCCGCCAGCTACAATGTGCGCGTCGGGATAATGAACTTAAAACAATCGTAATTAGCAGGTCGAGACAAAGGATTAAAATTAAAACTGAATGGCGCGGTGCGTGCAGGCTGCTTGTAGAACAGCGCTAAGCCAACTTAATCCATTTTAATTCTGCGCGGGCCGGGCGGCGGCAGCGCCGGGTCGGGGTCGGCGGCTGGGGAGCCGCGATACATCGCGCGGCTGCGCTCCCTGGCGCGATAGAGCCCGGAGCATCCCCGGGGACCGCGCCCGCCGCTGTCCCCGCAGAGCGGGTGTCATCGCGTCCAAGGGCTGGGGGGCGCGGGCAGGGGAGCGGCGAGCCCCGCATTGTGTCGCCGTTGTCATTGACTGATCAGGCCCTTTGAGCGCGCTTTCAGAGTCAATGGACCCACCTGAATAGATGAAAGGCAGACAGCTCCTGACAAACAAGGGGCTGCGGAATATTCATTGTGCATCTGCGAGGGAAAGATTAATGTATTAGAAATTAAAATGGGCCCGGGCCGTATGATCTTGCTTTAACACTTGGCCAGACCTGTGTCACCCACCGCGAGCGCCTGAAGTCGGCAGACAATCCTGCCAAGGTAGTGGGAATCATTAAGCATCCGGCTATTGTGCGCGGTGAATAATAAAACTTTCCCCCTATTCTTTGCCCGGAGCTGACAATGAATAATTCCGGAGCTATTTGCAATGTTAACAGCACCTATCTTGCCCATCCATTCCTTCACGATAAGGATGGAAATATGCATTTCAACAGTCTGCACAGATAGTGATTCACAGGCGCTTCAAAGGACACCTGCCACTCAAGTGAAGGGCTGTCAGTCTCCCGCCGCCGCCGCTGCCAGCAAAATGGCGAAAAAGATTATCTGCACTTTATTCCTTTTCTCCTCCGATTATAACACCGGTACGTTTGCCATCGACTGACAAGTGATTTACACTCGCTACTGTAATGTGGTTAAGCCAGGAAAAGCTATTCTCTTAGGCAGCCCTTATTCCTTCAAGGTTTACAACTGTATCCCGTATCCTATCGCGGGTGTGATCGCGGCCGTACAGAATGCCATTAGGGGAGATATTAGGAGCGTTTAATCTGTTTGCTAACATAAAGGTGACAGCGATAAAGTCCTGTCTCTGACGTCAGGACCCGGCCAGCTCAGCCGACTTTTACAAGTCAGGAGATCAGCCACAGTTCTTGGGGGGTCTGACTGGAGTTCACCACAACAGGTCCTAGCCATGGACACGGCTCACGGGGACTCTTTCAGTCTGGAAGAGAATAAGTTGTGCCATATCCCATCTCTGGGAGTGCTCAAGGGCAGGTTGGATGGGGCTTAAAACTGTGTGGCTCCTGGGAAGCCACAGGCCATGCCAGTGGTGCAGCAGCTGCTCCTGCGCCACTCTGGGTGTTCCCAGGGCAAAACAAACAAGCAAAACCCCCCTGCACTGTTCCCATTTATCTGAAATATTTTCCAGATTATTTGCTCTGAATTCTTCCCCCACAATCTTCTCATTGTGCTGATCAGGGGGACTCCATCAATGTCCACTTTCTTTCAGTCCCAGCAGCAGGAATACCAGGAGTGACTCAGAGCAGAAGCAGTCGTGCTCCAGCTCTTTCCAGGGAAACAGTTTCAGCTGGAGAAGAAGCAGCACTGTGGTTCTGTGTGCCCCAGAGGTGCCATTCCCACCGAGCACTGGGCTAGGGCTTGGAGACAGAAAACTCCCCAAAATCTGCCCTGATCCCTCTGTTGGCAGTGTGTCCATGTCAGCAGAGCCTTGGGGGCACCTGGTGGCAGTGCCAAGCACTGATGGCTCCTTTGGTGCTGACACTGAAGTGTTGCTGGAGCAGGATGGGGCCCTGTGGGCTGGGCAGGGTCCTGGGTCCCACTACTGCCACTGGGACATACCCAGGGGAGCCCAGGGATAATGAGCTTGAATAACAGGCTCTACATTTATCATAAATGGGACAACTTGGAAACAAAGTCCCACAGACTTTCAAGAGCTTAAGGGTGCAGGAGCTGTGCTGGTGCTCCAAAAACTCTGCCTGGCAGGGCTGGGACCAGGAACCAGGAATGCTGGAGGCAGAGCAGGGACCAGAACTCCACAGCAGATCCCCTCAGACCCCTTCTCTCTGCCTGGGCACCATCCCTGTGGGAGCCCCAGCTATCCCTGTGCCAGACCAAGTGGGAATTCTCTACCTGGTCTGCAGTGCAGCACTGCTCGTGATGCCATGCCAGAAATCCTGACCCTCAGGGACAGTCTGCAGGGATGTTTGTGCCTCACCATCCTGCTGGGCACTGGGGGTCTCCCCAGCAGCCCCCACCTGTTCCACAGCCCCCCATCCTTTGGCATAGCAAGTTCAGGTGGAAAACAGCTAACACTAACCCAGGTCCCTTCCCTCCTGCTCCTTGGTTTTAGGATGCACTGGGAATGCAGTTAAATAGTATGTATGTGGTTAAATGTACACTTAATAATATGTAAATATTCAGCCTGGAGAAGAGAAGGCTCTGAGGAGACCTCAGAGACCCTTCCAGAGCCTAAAGAGGCTCTAAGAGAGCTGGAGAGGGACTTTGCACAAGGGATGAAGGGATAGGACAATGGGGAATGGTTTCCCACTGCCAGAGGGTTGTGTTAGATGGGATATTGGGGAGGAATTCCTGGCTCTGAGGGTGGGCAGGCCCTGGCAAAGCTTGCCCAGAGAAGCTGTGGCTGTCCCATCCCTGGAAGTGTCCAAGGCCAGGTTGGACAGGGCTTGGAGCAACCTGGGCTGGTGGAAGGTGTCCCTGCCCATGGCAGGAGTTTGGAATGAGATGGGCTTTAAGGTCCCTTCCAACCCAAACAATTCTGTGATTCTGAACAGCCTCACACGGGCTGCAGCAGGTCCCTCTCTGCTGATGGCAGCGATTCCCAGTGGGGACTGGAGGGGAACTATTGAGATATGTGTGGAAACACAGTGTCAGTCTAATGTGTGGGCTTTCCCAGAGCAGGGTCACACTCCTGATGCCCAAGAAGCAGCATTTCCAGCTGTGTGAGTGACCAGAGCTGTGAAAATACTTGGTACATTTATTTTTGTTATCACATGTGATGGAAGCCCTGGCAGAAGGTGGGGCAGCCATGGAATCCCAGAATCATAGCAGAGCTTCCCCTGCTCCAGCAATTCCCCAGCTCCAGCCCTCCCAGCTCACCCACTCTCAAGACAGGACCATGGGCTTGCCCTGACCCCTCTGTTTTGGGAACAGTGCTGTGTCACTGTCACTGCAGGGCTTCACCAGCTCCATGAGGCCTCACCAGTAAAGGCACATCGTTGGTTACCTGGATCCTGGGTCTGTGCCCTTCCACAGAGCACCCTGTAATCAGTGCTGCTATTCAGCAGAACCAAAAAGGAAGAAATGATGGACCAGGAGCTGTGCTGACAGGTGTGAATAACATGGATTTGTTCCAAGGAAGTGATGTTTTTAAGACCACCTCTTTGACCTGCACACAAAGATTCTGGTGCACAAATAGAGAGGGGCTTTTGCAGCCCTCCTGCACTGGCAAGGGCCCTGTGGAATGTGGAAGTTCCTGGTGTTCACTGGCACATTCCCTGTGATCCCCAGAACTGGACCCTGTGGATATCTGTCCCTGTGGATGTGGGTCCCTGTGGATGTCTGTCCCTGTAGGTGTGGGTCCCTGTGGATGTCTGTCCCTGTAGGTGTGGGTCCCTGTGGATGTGTGTCCCTGTGGATGTGTGCCCCTGTGGGTGTGGGTCCCTGTGGATGTGTGTCCCTGTGGATGTGTGCCCCTGTGGGTGTGGGTCCCTGTGGATGTGGGTCCCTGTGGGTGTGGGTCCCTGTGGATGTGTGTCCCTGTGGATTCAGGTCCCTGTGGATGTGGGTCCCTGTGGATTCAGGTCCCTGTGGATGTGTGTCCCTGTGATGTGTGTCCCTGTGGATTCAGGTCCCTGTGGATGTGTGTCCCTGTGGGTGTGGGTCCCTGTGGATGTGTGTCCCTGTGGATTCAGGTCCCTGTGGATGTGTGTCCCTGTGGGTGTGGGTCCCTGTGGATGTGTGTCCCTGTGGATGTGTGTCCCTGTGGATGTGTGTCCCTGTGGATTCAGGTCTCTGTGGATGTGTGTTCCTGTGGATGTGTGTCCCTGTGGATTTCTGTGGTGGGTCCCTGTGGATGTGTGTCCCTGTGGATGTGTGTCCCTGTGGATGTGTGTCCCTGTGGATTCAGGTCCCTGTGGATGTGTGTCCCTGTGGATGTGTGTCCCTGTGGATTCAGGTCCCTGTGGATGTGGGTCCCTGTGGATTCAGGTCCCTGTGGATTCAGGTCCCTGTGGATGTGTGTCCCTGTGGATTCAGGTCCCTGTGGATGCAGCACTGTACCAGCATCTGCAGCCAACCCTCAGCAGCATCTGCTTGTTTACACAAATACTTACAGCAACACTTGCTGTAGGTTCTGGAAACACACAGGATCCCCATTCCAGCCAATGTATTCCCTGGAGTGAGGGTGGAAGCAATCCGGTTTATGCCAGTAGGTCTTAAGCTTAATAGAAGAGTGAATTCAGGCTCTGTCCCACTAAATTACCTGGTGAGGGCTGAACCCTATTTTTCTGTTGAAGAAGAACAAGGGCGCTGAAATAATTTGTGGATCTGGGTTCCTAATCTTAAATAATTCTTACCATTTAAAACAGTTTTTGCAGGAAATATTTTATAGTTAGAGAAATAGTTTTTGACATTTTGGGGGGGAAAAGAACAATGGACCGTTTACAGGTCTACACAGTAGATTAATGAATCTAATTGAGTCTGTAGGGAAATGCTTCAGTTTAACTACTGGAACTAATTTATACATTCACTACATCGTAATAAGTCAATTTAAGTTTCTGGAAATAAAACTGGATATCCTGGGTATAGATTTGAACTATAAATTTCTGCAAGAAAGGAGTCTGTGTGTTCATTATACATTGTAAAATTACCATATGGACCTGTCAACACTTCTTAGCACAGCTTTGTAATAATGTCATTTAGTTTAACATTGTAATGTGCCAGCTGAATTAATGTGTGTGGCACAATGAACACCTCCCACTGCTGGTTTGGGGTGGGGGTAAAATTTTAGAGAGGGTTTCTTTTGCAAAAGAGTTTTGCCAGTATTTGCAGAGCCCATATCTGGCCTCTGATCGGGTGTTCTGAGTGCTAATGAGTGTCCAGGACTGCTCAACTCCCAGCAACAGCTGCTTGAGTCCCAGGAACAGGGATCAGGAGCTGCAAACCAGCAGCACCCTGACTGACGTTGGAGGGACCTGGTGCACAGCCCCCAGCCAGGCTGCTTCAGAGATCACCCGACTTTCCTCTCTCTGTAGCTTCAGAATTTCTTCTCCTCCTGCTGCTATTTATGGCCCTGCATCTACTGCTGCTGCTGCTCCACTGCCTGTGTGGGCCAAGGCACAGGCACCCCTTGTTCCAAATCTTCTCCCCTTGCTACACTCCCCACTCCCCACTTTCTATTACCTGCCCATAACCCCCTTTTCACTCATCCAGTCAAAATATAAAAGTCCTCAGCAGTAAATGGAGTCAGAGGCAGAAGTAGCAACATTTCCATTCCCTCCTTCTGGCCAGTTACTCTGGACAGTGGTGCAGAGGCATGTTACAAACTGGACCCTGGACTTGCTGCCTGAACCTGTGTCCAGCTCACAGCTCACTGAGAGCACCTGAGCCCCATCCCCCTGGCAGAGCTGCCAGTCAAGCCCCCGTTTGTGCTGTCCCCTCCTTGCCATGCAGCCCGTGCTCCAGCAGGAGCCCTCCAGCCCAGCCCAGCATGGCAGGGTCGGGGGTTCACAGCTCCCTGACAGCAACACTGGGTGTGGGGAGGGATTTCCCTGAACATCCAGACATACTTCCCGGTTTTTCAGCTGTAGGACACCCCAGGAACATGCTCAGCTGCCTGGTAAGAGCAGCACCAGCCCACAGGGTGTGTGCCAGCCAAGGCTTCTGCAGGTCAGACCTGGCATAGTGGAAAGGCTGAAATTCTCTGTGTGTCCCAGACCTGAGTCCAGCTCCAGCCCAGGCAGAGTGTTTCCATGGCAGATATTACAATGGGAACACACACAGAGAACACCCATAATTATCCCTAGAGGTTGCAATGGTGTGAAGATCCAAGGGAAACTCCTTTTGCAATCAGAGGACTGATCCCACAGCACCAACCATTCCCTCCTCCAGAGTCGTGAGGAGTTCCTCCCGAGGATGCTCCACATAAATCAAGCAGCACTTTACCCTTTGTCCTTTATTTGTCTACTTCTTTGCTTTCCTTCCCTACCCCTCCTCTTTTAGCAGCCTTGGCAAGTGACACTGGAGATTTGATAAAACACTACAGCAAGTGGCCGGAGGAGGGGAGGTGGGCTGCTCTTTAAAGGGGGGTAAATCCACTTGTAATCTCCCTGTAATTGGGCCATGGGCAGCCAAGTGTGAAGCTTTGCCTGTCTTTGCCTGTGCCGTGTGCCCGAGCAGCAGCAGCAGCAGCAGCAGCAGCAGCGGCAGCAGCAGCAGCAGCAGCAGCAGCAGAGGCAGAGGCGGCAGCAGCAGCAGCAGCAGCAGCAGAGGCAGCAGCAGCAGCAGAGGCAGCAGCAGCAGCAGCGGCAGCAGCAGCAGCAGAGGCAGCAGCAGCAGCAGCAGCAGCAGCAGCCCCCCGTACCTGCCGCCAGAGCGGGGCCGGCGCCCGCTGCCAGAGCGCACAAGCTGGAGAGATGTGCCTGATTTCCTTCAGGATGCATCCGGAAAGACTAGTGGAATAGCTAAAAATCCTGCCTCAGTGAATTAGCTGGAAGGCTAATCCCCGCAAAGAGACAGGATTTAGGATTAGATTCCCGGGGTTTTATCCAGTCCCGGTCGCGCCGGAGCCCCCGAGCTGCGGGGAGGGCGCGGGATGCCCATCGGGTCGGCGCGCTGTGCCAGCGGCCCCACCAACGTCAGGCGGCCCACAGGGCTCCGCTTTGGGATCAGTGTGGGGAAACAGACCCACTTTTGCTAATTAAATACTGTAACTGTGGTTTGGCAGCGCTAATTACGTATTAAACCCCAGCCGTTATTTACATATCTGCGCTCGGATTCCTACTGGAAGCTGACAGTTAATGTCACCACTATGCGAACCTGATGGCATCTGCCTATAAAGGGGTGGCTATAAAAGCTTAGCGCCTTACCTATAAATTCATCTTGCTAATAAATAACATGTTCATGACTGAAAATCAAAGAGAACTTTGGAAAGTAGTGAGTGTTTTAGTTCCTTCACAAAAGTGTATCGATGGCAAAGAAGAGAGTGCTCGAGAGCAGTGAGAGTGTCCCGAGTGCCAGCACCGTGTGCTCCGTGATCCTGGGCAGGGTGATAAACAGCGGCTCCTCATTTACATCTTTGCTTTATTCCCCTTGTCTTTGGGTTGATATACAGGCAGTGTGATTGCACTTGCTTGCCAGTGCAAGGAAAATGCCCTTCATGAAAACCATATTAATCAGGCAGAGCTGTAATTGTGGGCAATGCTGTGGGCACCTCTTTGTGCTCAGGTAGCACATCCCAGGTGCTGGCAGAGCACTCCCACACCTTCACACCAGTGGGACAGCTTGGGGGAAGCTTTAGGGGCACAGCCCCTTCTAAAACCACTTCGACACTTTCTGGAAACATTGTCTCACCCTGTCCATAATCCATTTTTTCCCACTTACTGTGCAGTCCTTGTTTCCCTTTAATAAACCTGTAATTGTACATGCTCACGGGTATTTGCTGTGCTTCAGGCCTTGACATCTCCTGCCTGAACCTTTTCCAGGTTAAGAGAGGTCACGAGTCAGTAATGATTTCCCAAGAGTCCCAACCCAGAATCTATTTTTTTATTTGGAATATCTTTTATTTAATTAATTGCCTAACCAGTCAGACGGTGTTCCCTGCACAGCCTGCCGGTACAGGGAATATCTCAGTGAATTTCCAGCAGGAGGACTTTTCCCTTGCATCACGGGCAGTGCCCATAGCACCAGGCTCTGTGCTCCTGCTTCCTTTTCCCTCCTCTTTCCCTCTCTCTCTTTTTAATTATGAAAATCAAGGAACCCATAATTCCCATGACAGCTGTGACTACATACAGACTTAACCGTAAACTGTGCAGCAAATGCTTGGTTTGTGGAAAATCATGTTCTCTGACATATGTTTCTCATTATGGGGCAAATTTGCAAAGGAATAAGGCTGGTTCCTCCTGCAGGTGCAAAGCAGAGCCCTGCATTTCCTGTGACCTGCTCCACACCTGCAGCATGCAGGGCAAGGACAGAGGCTTTGCCTTACCTTTGCAATGCAGCCAGAAGAGCAGTCCCTGTGTCCCTGTGCCTGCCACACGCACCTGAGGGATGTTCTGGGAATGCACCAGGATGCACAACAGCGCCCTGGCTGTGTTGGGAATAACCTGGTCAGGCACAAGGTCTCCCTGCCCATGGCAGGGGACAGAACAAGATGAGCTTTCAGGTCCCTTCAAGCCCACACCATCTGGGATCCTGTGATTTCTTGGTGACAGAGAAGATACTCCATGGGAAGGCTGCAGTGGAAACACTGGGGGCAGTGGGAGATGGGGGTTTGCCAGAGCTGACCTGGGTCTGCTCAGCAGATCCCTGTGAGGTGCTTCCCCCAAGCTCTTTCTAAAGCTACCAGGTGAAATCCTGCCTTGGCTTCAGCACCCTTGGCCCAGCTGCCCTGCTGAGGTGGCACCAGACAGGCCCCTCTGGATCCAGCACCCCCAGCCCTGGGCTGGCTGTGCACACACATGGGCAGGGCATGCAGGCCTGTCCAGCTGGCCTGCTCAGCACCTGGGGCTGTTTGCACAGCTGATGGCACAGACGTGGCACAGGAGACCTTGTGTGGGGCACAGAGCAGCACAGAGGTGCAGCCAGTCCCCGTGGGTGCCCAGAGCCCCCCTGTCCCCTGCCCTGTCACAGCACAATTTTGGGGGGTGCACTGTCTCTGGTTCTGACTGTCCACATCTGAAATGCATGGGGGAGCTTTATCTTGCTCACAGAGGGAAGTGGAGGGGCGGGTACCAGTCTCTTCACTCTCTTGACCAGGGATAGGACTCAAGGAAATGGCTGGAACTGAGTCAGGGTAAGTTTAGGTGGGATATCAGGAAAAAGTTCTTGCCCCAGAGGGTGGTGGGCACTGCCCAGGCTCCCCAGGGCAGTGAGCACAGCCCCAAGGCTGCCAGAGCTCCAGGAGCATTTGGACAATGCTCTCAGGGACAAGGTGGAATTGTTGGGGTGTCCTGTGCAGGGCCAGAAGTTGGACTCAAAGATCCGTTTGGGTCCCTTCCAGCTGAGCATATTCTATGATTCTGTAATCTGTCTCTCAGGGTCTCTCGAGTCCCAGGGCTGTACTGTGGGATCTGGGCTGTTGCAGTGGGAACTGACTCTTGACAAGTCCCTGAAGAACCAGTGCTGCAGCACTGACAACTCTGCAGTGGCTGAGCAGGATCCAGAAGGCAGGAGAGGGACGGGGGGAGGTTCATTTTCCTTTGAGCAGCTGGAGGTGGTGACAGCCCCAGGGAGTTCATGAGTCACTTTGTGCCCCAACGGAATCTGATCCCAATCCCTGAGCAGGAGCAACTCATCCCTCGGCCCCAGATCCCGGAGATCCTGCTGCTCCCGCTGTGCTGGGCTCAGCCACAGAGTCCTCCTCCCAAGTAAAGAACACTTCCTCCCCCTCCTGGCTGCTCTGATTCCATCCTTCCATGGCTTTGACTGTGCACTCCTGCTCTCCCATCATCAAACATTTTCATTTCAGCTCCTTTCTCACATCCCGTGTTCACTCGTCTACACCCAAAATTCCCCACATCACAAAAAGTTCAAAAACTTTGGCAGCAGCACGTTGCAAATGGAACAGAGAATTTGGTGCTAATCCAAGCACGGGTTCAAGGGTTGGCAAATCCAGCAGCCCAAAACAAGGGAAGTTTCTGTTTCATCCAGAACCATCAATCCCACCAAAGGAAACACTGCTTGGAGAGTGACTGCACATCTCAACCCAGCCAAGTGCCCTTCTCCCACTCTGACACCACAGCCTGTGCTCCCAGGGAAGGCAGCAGGGTGGGGACATCAGCTCTGCTGGGCATTGCCCTGTTTCCAAAAGCTGAGCACCCCAAACACCTGAGTGCTGCTGCCACGGACCCTCCTCTTCATGCCAGATGCTCCCGCTGGTGGGATGCTTTCATTCAGTGGCTTTTGGCCACGTGGAAATCTTGTCTCCCCTTTCAGTTTTGCTGCAGATAATTCTGTGGAGGAATGTGCTGCAAACAAACTTTAGTCATTGTGGCACCTCTAAGATATTGCACAATGTGATGGCCCTGTCCCCTCACCAGCTCTGCAAGTCTAACCTCAACCTCCCTGGCAAGAGCCTCTTGGGATGGCAGATTTGATCCTCATCACTTCACCTTTTCAGCTGAGATCTATACAAATTGGGACAGAAATTAAAAAAAAAAAGGAAGAAAAAAGAAAGCATTAAGCTGTACAGAGGTTTTCCTGTGTATATTATACAGTTTTTCCTGGGCTGTGAGAGCAGAGGTGCCATTACGTATTAACTAGACAGGTATTAGCAATAGCCCATGTCACTGTGTTAAAGGAAATCAATAGACAACATAAATGCAAAATCAAAAGGTTCTTCCCCTGACAGTGTCATCCTGACAGTACAGAGAAAATAAACCCACAGCACCTTTCACTGCTCCCCAGCCCCTTGACTGGACTGGACTTGCCTGGATGTCCCAGGACATGTGGATCAGAGATCAGCCTGGAGAATGGGTGGTGAAGTGCAGCCCTTGGTCCATAGGCTCTCACTGAGCCAACCAAGACCCCGCTGGTGCCAGCTGTGCCCATCAGTCGTGGGCCTTGGGCACATGGACACATGAGCACCTTGGTCTGGTGCCCATGACCCTGCCCTGCTGACCATGGGGATGTTTTGCTAAGCTCATCCCTAAGGATAAGTGGCTTTCCTGGTCTCATAGGACACACAGGAGCAGGGCATTTATTTATCTGCTTCTCAGAGGGGTGATGGAGCAACCCCAGCTGCTGAAAGAGCCAAGCCCTGTACCTGCTGCAGGCTCTACAGCAGCCCTGGGCACAGGGTGGTTGAGCTGCCTCCGTTGCCCTACAGAGGCACATCCTGTGGAGCACCAGCCAGGACAGGCCCAAAGAGGGGACAGCAGGGCACAAGGCCACGTGTTGGCCCTGCCCAATGTCCACCACCAAGCTGAGTGAGAGCAGATTCATGGGTGGCTGTGCAATCCGGCTGCAGTGACTGAGCCTGGGGCAGGGCTGCCTCCCCTGGGAGCAGCTCCATATGTTTAATTACACTCACTGCGAGGAAATCACATTTTCTTTCAAGGCTGAATTTCTCTAACCTCAACTTCCAGGCGTAACTTCAAGTGAAGAATGAAGATTATATTTTTAGGAAGTGTGATCATTTGCTGGGAGAAGGCATACAGAACACATATCAAGAGAAGTTGCCTCATTAGATTAATTAACTTGTGCAGGCAAAGGCTTAGATGCCAGCTCTGGAAGGAGCGAGAGCCTCAGCTGCCATCCCTTCCCGGGGAGGGGAAGCGCTTGATGCCCCAGGAATATTCAGCTTCTCATGGGCTTGCAAGCACAAAATTCCAAATCTATGACCCTTGTCTGCAAGACAAATGAGTATGTCACTTAACCTTCAGTCCCCCTACAACATACATAGAAAATACAGAGGAAAATATAAAAAATAAAGAAGTCTGGGCAACAGGGCAAGTGGGAGAGAGATTCTGCCCCTTTGCTCCACTCAGGTGAGACCCCACCTGCAGAGCTGCCTCCAGCTCTGGGAAACAACAGCACAAGGACGTGGAGCTGTTGGAACAAGTCCAGAGGAGGCCCCAGAGATGCTCCAGGACTGGATCCCTCTGGGCTGGAGCCAGGATGGGAGAGCTGGGGGGGCTCACCTGGAGAAGAGAAGGCTCCAGGAAGATCTGAGAGTCCCTGGCAGGGCCTGAAGGGGCTCCAGGAGAGCTGGAGAGGGACTGGGGACAAGACATGGAGGGACAGGACACAGGGAATGGCTTCCCACTGACAGAGGGCAGCTTAGATGGGATATTGGGAAGGAATTGCTGGCTGGGAGGGTGGGCAGGCCCTGGCACAGGTTGGGCAGAGAAGCTGGAATCTCTGGAAGTGTCCAAGGCCAGTTTGGACAGGGCTTGGAGCAACCTGGGCTAGTGGACGGTGCCACTGTCCATGGCAGAGGGTGGAATAAGATGATCTTTAAGGTCCCTTCCAATCCAAAGCAGTCTGGGATTCTATAATTCTATAAACACATGCCCTTAACAAACAGAAGGACCCCCTGTGACTCCCAGTGCTGCCCCCAGCCCACCCTGGCACTGGGGGAACCAGGTCTGCCAGACCCCAAGTGGTCCCCCAAGTGCCTGGCAAGCAGGGGGTGCAGCATCTCCTGTGCCATTGGCTGCCAAGGTGGGACCCACTCCCCCGGCTCTGCCCCACCTTCCCGCACTGCACAACCCGCTCCCTCCCATCCACGAGCCCTATAATTCAATGTCAAGGGGGCTTATGTAATATTTAGGCATGTATTACACTAAATTAATCTTAACATGAAAAATCTTTTGATTACATAGTGTGTTTTTGTCATTGATTGATTAATTCATTTATTCATATAGTAATGCTATGTCCAACTTCTATTTATATTCAGTTGTAAGAGAAAGTTTCTATTCATGTCAGAGGAGATGAATTAAAATAGTTATCACTGGTATTTGCCAGCCGACTCTTTCAGAAGGTCCCTTTACAATATGTACTTTCATCCTTGTACAAGGTACCTGCCAGGAATCCCTACAATTCTCATCTTCCCCACAGCAGCCAAAGGATCTGGAGGGACTGATCCCTTCCAGAACAGAGGACTGGGGAGCCAGGGGAGCCCCCAGTGCCCAGGAGAGCCCCCACTATCAGGGGCAATCCCACCACCCAGGGAGCAGGGGCTGGCACATCTCCAGAGAGTGGAGAAAGCCAAAGGCAGGGTGGCACTGTGTGACCCATGGGACTGCACCACTGGCACCCTGCCATCACCATGCCCTGGCATTGTCATGCCACCCACCACTGAAACTGCAACGGTCATTCCTGGGAAGCAGCACCACAGGACTGAACCATGGGAAAGGTTTGGTTGCCATGGCATGAGGCTGCCCTGATAGAAGAAAGATTCCTCTTAATTTAAAAATAATGCTTAATTAATTGTGATTCTTTTATGGGCTCCATGATCCCATAAAGACAGAGCACCTGAGGGCACGTGTCATGACTATGACACGTGTGTCTGTCCCCTCAGCCCCCAGCCCCACAGCCATGGCCCCACAGCCCCTCGCCCTCCTTCCTGGACACAGTGAGTGTGAGGGGAATGACCAGCACTGGGATGAACCACCCACACTCCACCCAGAGCATAACATGGGGTCCTGGCCCCACTACCCTTTGTCCCCAATCACTGTCCTGTGTCCCCAACCACTGTCCTGTGCCCCCAGTCACTGTCCCTCATCCCTCTGTCTGCACAGGGCTGAGGCTCAGGAGGCACAGGAGCTCTCACCTTGTTCCCCAATGATCCACCAGGATCAAATTGTACCACAAATACATTCTGTTCCCTTTGCACACAACAACGAAGCCACTGGGAAGTGGTTGTGTACACATGGAATGTACCTTCTGCTATTTATATGTGTGTCTTTAAATTAAAGGAAACATAAAACCGGTGAGAAATCAACTTGGAAACATTCCCCTTTTGAGGAGAACAACATTTCAAGCCAAGAGATATTAGCAAGGAGAGTAGAACCACCACGGAACAGCTGCAGGTACCTGGCCACCACTCGCAGTGGCAGCAGGACAGCCAGGCCTGGCAGCCAGACCCCAGGATGCCCAATGGGCAGCAGCACCAGACTCTGGGCTCCGGGCACACGGGATCCACAGCTGCCTTCTGGGCACTGGAGCATCCTGGAAAACAGCACCCAGGCTGGCTGGATGCTGGGAAATGAGGGGAGGTGTCTTGGGCTGGAATCTCAGAGGACTGGGCGGGTTATGGAATCCGGAATACTCTGGTGGCGGGTCAGGGAATTCCAGAATACTCTGACGGCAGGTCAGGAAATTCCAACGGCACTTCAGCACCTCTAGAAGTGAAACTTTTCTTTCCTTCATCAGACTAAGAGCTCTGGACCAGAGGCAAATTCCAGGCTGGTGGCACATGCACCAGTTTATAATCTAGAGATAATTAACGGTAATTAACACCTGGAACAACCTCCCTGGGGGTGTGAACGAGCTCCATCAGAAGGGACAGGCGCTTCTTCCAAGGCAATCCCATACCTGCAGCAGACCTACAGCCTGCTGCGAGACAGAAGCTCTGCTGTCCTGGGTCCTCAACAAGAGGAGGGGTCCCTCTGTGGGGCCCTGGGGCAGAGGGACAAGCATCCAGGTGCCTGGTGAGGGTGTGGATGGGGCCGTCCCATGTCCAGCCAGAGGCTGTGTGCTCAGTGCAGGGCTCCGGGGTCATCAGGGTCTCAAACTGGCACCTGCTGATTAATTAACCCTCACAAACAGAGCCTGCCTCCCCCCCCCCCCGCAGGGCTGGTCTCCACTCTGCCACCCTGAACGTTGCCATCTCCCCGGGCCGGGGGGCTCAGAGCTTCCCTCTCCAACTGCCCGAGCCCAGCCCGGGGCTGGTGCCCAGGCACACATACGACAGCGGCTGGAGGCACCGGCAGCTCAGGAGGGGCACGGTGGCACGGGAGGCTGATGGGAACTGTTACACTGTCACCTCAACCTGCCCTCTCTCCCTGAGTTTGTGCCTCTTACACAGACAACGCAAGTCAAAGCTGTGCTTGTTGCTGTGTGACCTGCAATGCCCACCTGGCACCTGAGCATGCCGGGCTTGGACCCAGGACTCGAGGGGCTGCAGGCGAGGCAGTGCCACGCTCGTGGGACACGATGTTGAGACTCCTGGGATGCGACATCGAGGCAGTGCGGGGCTCCTGGGAACGAACATCGGGGCAGTGCGGGGCTCCCGGGAACGAACATCGAGGCAGTGCGGGGCTCCTGGGAATGAACATGGGGCAGTGCGGGGCTCCCGGGAACGAACATCGGGGCAGTGCGGGGCTCCCGGGAATGAACATCGGGGCAGTGCGGGGCTCCCGGGAATGAGCACTGGGACAGTGCGGGGCTCCTGGGAACGAACATGGGGCAGTGCGGGACTCCCGGGAATGAACACTGGGGCAGTGCGGGGCTCCCGGGAATGAGCACTGGGGCAGTGCGGGGCTCCCGGGAATGAACATCGGGGCAGTGCGGGGCTCCCGGGAATGAACATGGGGCAGTGCGGGGCTCCTGGGAATGAACATGGGGCAGTGCGGGGCTCCCGGGAATGAGCACTGGGGCAGTGCAGCACTCCCAGGACAAGCTGTCCCTCCGGGATTTCCCGCACTGCCCTCCCCTGCTCCGGCCATCCTGCTCTCGGCTCTCCCATGGCTGCAGCCTTCGGGATGCGGCACACAAGACAAGCAATTAGTGCACTTACCAATCCAGTCCCGATCTGACTGACAGTCGAGAGCTGTTACAACTTTCCAGCTGACTTCTGTGCCAGGAAACGGAACTGGCTAATGAGGGCCTGGCTACCAACTCTCTTGCTCCGTTCGGACGGAGGGGAGAGCTGTGTTGGGAGCAGCTCTGCGGTGCGCCCTCGGAAAGCAGTGCCGGGGGGTTTGCACCCATACACTCGATTCTGTTCATCAATATTTTGCATACGCAGGTGTACGGGATGTTCATTTTCATGCAAATCCCCCTGCAGCCAGGCAGGTGCATTTCCTGATCTCTATTCATCATCCAGAAATCCAATAACTTGGCTGCGTGCTTGCAGCTGGTTAGGGGCTGACCCGATGTGCACTTGAGCGTGGATTTCGGATCCAAGCAGCAGGGAAATAGCTTATTTTCCCCCTGGCCTTTATAAAATCAAATGCAAACCCCTCCGTGTTGGTGCAACATTTGTGTAGTGAGATTGAGCATTTAGAAGTCAGGAAATTCCATAACTTGAGGTTGCTCCAGCAATGCCAAGTTGAGATATCACCCATTTTATGTATATTTTTGTATACTTAATGATAATTAACAATCAATAATAGAGCAATTAAACGAGCAATATTAATATATGCTAGTATTTCAGAAAACTGAAACAAAGGGAACTGTGGTAGGAAAACCTTTGTGTGTGCTCGGAGCCCTTGGAGATGTCCTTGCTTGGTCTGACAGACAGGCTGTGAACAGGTCCCCGGAGCTGTGAGAGAGCAGCGTGTTTGGGGCTGACATGTCTCCTCACTGGGTCATTTGGCATCTTTATTGCAGGAAAACAACTCAAATCCAGACGTTTTGGGAAGTGACTGGACCTTGCTGCCCCCACCACTTGGCCAAGGCACCCCAGGAACTCCAGAATCCCCCCGGGCTGAGCAGTCCATGCCACCCACATGGGGACACCCCTACACAGGGATTTTTCCACACAGAAGTTCTGTTTCCTCCTGCTAATGGGGGTGTGTTGGTGGGGAAATCCTGAAGTTTTCCATGGAGGAAAAGCCCTGGGCTGTTTTACTGTTGCCAGAAGCTACTGTGGCTCAGCACTGGTGGTGGCAGGAAGGGCGCCCAATCTCTGCCCTGTTGTGAACCAAACTTGCTCCGGGCAGGGAAAGGCTTTGTCCTCCCTCCACCAGTTCTCAAACATCGTGATGATCTTGTCACCGCTGCTCCTCCAGAGACTCTGATATGGGTTTGCTGGTTCCAAGCAGGAAAAGTATTTGTTTCCTTTATTACCTTGGAAATAGAAAAAAACCCCCAACTATTCCATGATTCTCTGATTTTGGCCATTACTGACTTTCCCCTGCAAGTAAAGAAAAGGGGAAACTCCTTCCCTCTGCCTCCCATGGCTGTGGAACCTGCTGGCTCAGCTGGGAGCTGCTGAGGATGCAGCCCCTGTGCTTAAATGCCAGAGCAGAGGTGCCAGTGTGTCCCTCACATTATTCCTGCCCGGCTGCTGCAGCTGCTGCGCTTCTACTCCAAAATAATATTTTTTCAAATGAAGTAGCAGAAAACAGCTTTACATTTTTGCTATCCCTTGCAGCACAAAATGAAAAATGCCTGTGCTGCCAGTACCTGATTCAATCAAGTGGAGCACGTTGGATACCCACGGGCTACAGGCACTGGAAAGAGCTGACTTGTATTTTAATTAATAATGTGATCCAGCGGCTCCGGAGCCGGCCTCTGGCAACGTGCTCGTCTTGCTTCATTATTTGCTGTAAACAATTTCCAAGCAATGTGTAGACAACCCTGTTCTTTAATTTCTGCTAATTCATAACACCAGCAAAATGCAGGATTTTTCTTGTGCAATAAAGCAAGTGATTCAACCTTCTTCCCAGCTCATGGAGGATTTCAGACTGGTTCTGA
Source organism: Pithys albifrons albifrons (assembly GCF_047495875.1). Classification (NCBI taxonomy): domain Eukaryota; kingdom Metazoa; phylum Chordata; class Aves; order Passeriformes; family Thamnophilidae; genus Pithys; species Pithys albifrons. The sequence continues at coordinate 834,042 of NC_092465.1, read as the reverse complement.
TTTAGTGCTCAACAAGGTCCCATGAGGCTTGCCAGGTTGCTGGGTGGTGCTGGCTGGAGGTTGGGGATGAGGGACAGCCCCAGTGCAGGTTGCAGGAGTCATTCCTCTCTCCAAGAGATGGGTTCAGACTCTGAGGTGGAATGGGAGTGGGATGTAAATGGCCATGCTGTGTTTGCCAGCTTGTCCAGAGGTCTGTGCCAGCGGCTGCACCTTCAGTTAGTGATTGCTCAGAGCAAGCCGAGGGCTGTGGGTGGCAGCACACACTCCACAGCATCTGGCTGATGCTGTTCTGCTGCTGCCTCTTGGTGTGTTTGGTGGGTCTGGGGAACACCACACCAGACCCCAGCCTGTGGTTTGGTCCCAGTGGTGCTCCCAGGAGTGTGGAGCCCCAAAACTCAGCCGGCGGCTCCTGGTGCCTCCTCCATCATTCCCACAGGCACCTCCACTCTGCCCCTCACTCCTTGGAGACTGTGCACAGACACAGTGAGCAGAGGGCTTGGGGAAAGAGCTGTGCAGTCACAGTGACATTTTTTTCATGGAGAATAACTTGGCTTTGGGATGCTCTGGGATGCAGCTGTGCTGCCTCGGCAGCATTTGCTGCTGTTTGGCAGGCAAGGGTGGCCCCTCCAGCCTTCACTGCTCCACAAACCCTCCTCAGGAACACAAATGGCAGCAGAGCCTTGTGCTTAATTAGTGCCATCCTTGGGCCATCTGCTCAGCCCAAACTAGGCTCATCCTCCCTCTGGCCACACATACCCAGTGCCAGCACTCGGGCAGGGACAGCAGGAACACACAGGCGAGAGGGGTGGCTGGGACTGGGCCACCACCTCAGACACTGCTGGTGCCCACCCAGTGTGCTCCTTGTGCATGGGAGGGCTGCAAGTGAAGCACAAAGCTGCACCCTGCACCCACATCCCTGCTGAGTCCCACAGGTGGCCAGCACTGTCCCTTTGGGAGCAGGGCAGTGGGAATCACCTCCTCTCCAGGCTCCCTCCTCACAACTGCTCGCTGCTCCACACAACCAGGGGAGAGGCAATTGGTCAGAACACAAAATCAAATGCCACCCAAATGTCACAGCAGTTTCCTGAGTGTCCACAAAACAGCAGATGCTCCTTTGCAATGGCACTTTGGCTTCTCCTTGGAACAGCAGTGCCTTGCTCCTGTCCCCTGTCCCTCGCACTGGCACATGGTGCTGAGGGACACGGCTGCCATTGGGCTGTGAGAAGAGATGAATCACATCAGGAGAGGAGAACTTGGAGCAGGGATGTCCAACAGCCTTCACCCTTCCCATGCTGGCTGGGGCAGAGCTGGTGGCCTGTCAGCAGCCAAGGCAGACACTGCCCAGGTGCACACATGGTTGTGAGCAGCAGATGGTGATCCAGAGCAGGTCTCACCTACTCCTATGTCTGGTCACCTTCACACAACACACACTGCTGGTGCTGCACATGCTCCAGAGGAGTGGAAGGTGCCCTTTAACAAGTGTGGACACTCAGGCACATGGTGAGGTGGATTCATCTTCATAGCTCTGCTGTGTGTGTGTGGTGTCTCACTCTGCCTGGCACTCCTGGTGCCACCCACCCCACTGAAGGGGGTGGCAGCCACTCCCCCTGGCAGCACATCTTCGTGGACATGACCTCATGCAACTGAGGAGACGTGGCAGCAGGAACACCTCTCCTTCTCCCCGGCTCGTCACTGGCACGTACGTGATGCACCACAGCAGTGACACACGTTCACAACGTCAGAGGAGTGTCAGGGACAGCGAGCTCTGACTGCTCTGCTGAGTATGTAAAAATATCTCCAAAAGCCACGGAGGAAAACAGACCAGAAATAAGAACGGATACTTCAAAATAGTTCACCATCTGCTGCGGCAACAAACCTTCCACAAGCACGGCCAGCCCACGGGGATGTGGGGATGGAGCCAGAGCTCGTTCTCCAGCTGAGCTGAAAGGTGGCATGTGCAGGCCAGCCAGAGGGTGGGATGTACAGTTTGCACATTGACAGGTACAGGGAGCATTGTTTGGTCTGGGGTCACCCCATTATTTTCACAGAATCATCAAGGATGGAAGAGACCTTCAAGATCATTTAATCCAACTGTCAACATTTTGCAGCATTAATTCACCTGATCCCCTCGTGTTGTGCATTTAGTTCCAGCAACTCCCAGACCAGTTTTGTGAATATCTAATAAATGTACACTGAAATAGCTGTGCTTTCTACTTCCTTGCTAGTGCCTTAAGGACTCCACATTCCTTTAAACACCTTGCCAGACACCTCCAAAATACGCCTGAGCCTCCAGGCTTGCTTGATGAACTGCAGTTTGATCCCAGCTCCTGATGAAAGTCCCCAACACCACAAACACAGGAAATTAGGGTGTTAGAGAACGTGCAGCCCCATGTGGCTGTGCTGTAATTACACAACTTCTAACAATTAGGTGCTCACTGATTATGTGTTGAAAGGAAGCTGAACACCAGCAGATTGCACCATTGCTGATTTATTGAGTTATTATTGGCCACATCCTGAAGCTCTCACTGTCTGTCCTTGATCAGAGCTCCTCATTTACCTGGATAAAGATGAAGCATTTTGCCCTGCAGTGTTTCAGGCCAGAGTGTGCAATCTCCAAACCTTTTCAAATGCTATTTATAATCCCAAAGCATATTGTTTTATGCTTGTTGAGTTTTATAAACAACTATTCTTCCTGCAAGGATAAAAATAAAGTCAGCCAATGCTTCTGCGTGGAAGTCGGGTCACCACAAAGTGCAATAGGCAGGATTTTAAAAGGTCTGGTTTTACAATTTATTGAAGGCAAAAGAAAAGACTCCTGAAAGCTTCCCAATTCTGTGTGCACTGCGGTACCTTAGGTATAAAATAAGGTCAGAGATGCATTATATCAATGCCAGACATCAGACATGAGATGAAACAAAGCTGACAAGCTGTTTACTCTGTGTTTGCTTTATTAATATCACAAACTTAATTCAGCCGTGAGAAAACTCTTTGCATGGAGCATGTCATTGACAAAAAGGTACTAGACAATTGTAAAGAGAACAAGGTAAGTGATCTTCATCATTATTATTATTATTTATTCCATCTCTTTCCCTTTCCCCCATTAAGCATTTCATTTGGAAATTCACTGGGGAAAAAGAACGGGAGGAAACGCGTTCTGCTTTCCCATCTGAATATCCTTAAGTCACATATGTTATAATACATTTGCATTTTTAAATAAATACCCCTCGCAAAAACAAATTACAAATGGTTATTTATGTCTTCCGAAGCTCCGTTGCCCTGCAGTGCTGTCAAAAGGTCAACCATTGCCTCCAACTTTGCTGCTCACACAGTGACCTGGAAGTACCGTCGATAACGACCCCATGGCTGCAAGTCTTGAAGACTTAATCATCTGCCATCCAGGAGCCCCGCGGCGCTCGTGCTTGGCATTTGCCTTATTGAAATGTACACAGACAATATGCATTTTAAACAATTCCAAGCTGTCTGCCTAAAATAGTCATCGGGCCACCGATCCCTGTCTGGAACAGGCTTCTCGCTCTCTCAGCTCTCTCGCCTTGATGAGCAAGGCAGCTCACGATGCATCTGGAGCTCGGGACTAGCTGCATTTATTATTGGCATTTGCTCCATATTGCAAGGGAAAGTCATCATCTGCGTCATCTGGAACTTAATTATGATCTGCCACCAGCCAAATTCGACTTTAAGCCTCTCTCAGAGAGAGTTCCTTAAACACAACAGCAAAAAAAAAGGGGACATTCTGTGTTCAAAAAGTAACCCACACAAATCCAAGTGTCCCTGCAGAAGCAGCTGTCGCTGTGAGCCCGGTGTGGCTCAGTAAGAAAGGGCTGCCTGCTGAGTCAGTGCCCTGGCATGGGTCTAAAATGGTCCAAAACCCCAAATTCATGCAAGTCTTCCTCTGGTCTAATGGAGCAAACCCAAACCATGGAGGGAGATGAGAACTGCCTGGAGCAGGAAAGCCAAAGTCAGTGTTAACAGTGGACAGGATGTAACATTCTCCAGCTCAGGAACGCTCCAGCAAGGCCACCATTTGCTCCCAGGTGAAACATCCCTGGCAGGAGCTGTTCCTGCTGCACAGCTCAGGCTTTGCAGAGTGGGTCACTCACCAGGAGAACCTGTGGACACACAGCCCAGAGAGGCGTCTGCTTCACATTTCCCACGAGATAAAAGCCACTCTCCTTCCCCTAATTCAAATCTCCTCTTTCAGAAGGCAAACTCCTGGGCATCCATGGCCTCTCCAGGCAACAGTGACCCTCAGGGTCTGTGGGAAGCTGGCAGTTATCCAGTGAGACCCGTATGATCCTCCTGGGACAGCACCTTGTGCCTCACAGACACGAGAGAAGGGACAGTGCAGTGGACAGGGATCACTCAGAGTAACCCTGTTGATGGGAGAAGTCCTTGTGACAGGTATGGATCCCTGTGAGCCCCCCAGGCTGCTTTCACAGGTGAGCAGGGCTGGGCTGAGCATTCCTGGCTGGCAGAGCAGACCTACAGCCTCATGTGGGCACTAAGGACTGTAAGGGGAGACACCTGGACCCCACAGCAATGTCGGGACACTGCGGTGCCCACAGCCAAGCCCACCCTGGCAGCCCCTGAGCCAGAACCTTGATCCCTGACATGCCATAGTGCAGTGGCTGCTTAGCAGAGGAGGCAACATATGTTAGTGGAGCTGTGGCTGTTTTCTCAGCATTTACCCTCCCACATATCTTCTCAGGCCTGAAGGAATTTTGCTGGATACAGAAAAGGCAAAAAAAGCTCAGAAAAAAAATCTTTCTTTTTCTCCTCACCACTGAAAAATACACCCAAGTGATGTCTCTTTCTGCTGTTTCACGGCACTGGGAGTCAGGAGAACCAGCCCATGCACTTTCCTTGTGTTCTGCTCTAACAAAGTGCCCACCAGCACCAGCCCTGGCAATCCCCAGCACCAGGGTCTGCATTAAACACACATCCCCAGCAGTAACACCGGGCACGGAGCTGTGCCTCCCGTGAAGGAACGGGCACCGTGGCTTTACAGCTGCACTTTCATTGAAAACATTTATTCAATCAAAGGGAAAAATAAATGTGGTCCCTCTGCTCTGTCAAGTATAAACTGTTATTGATCCCCTAAATGAAATTTGTCCATGCTGATCGATCAAACACATTATCCTTTTTCCCCAGTCCATTACCAGCAATTGGAAACTCTCAAGCATCAATAGCAGCTTGACCACACACAGCTGCACATTCAGCCTACGTGCTCCCCAAATAAGAATTGTTCCTGTTCCCCTTCTTCCCCTGCAAACACTGGGACCTCTGCATTGTGACTACATTTTTCCCAGACTGAAGGGTAGAAAAAGTTAAATTTCATACAGTGCTGGGAATCAGCTGTGTTGTGTTAAACTCCAGAGGCTGTGATAGCACAGGAACAGCCCCAGCACCCACCTGGGCTCTCCAGGGAGTGTGTCCTCACCTCAGCCCGTGGCATCCTGGCTGGCCATGTCCACTGGGGCAAACCAATGGATTTAATATTTCATAGTACTGCATTTTTGACAAATCCAGACTGAGAGAAGAGGGAAGGCCAGATTGGATGGGGATTGGAGCAACCTTGTCTACTGGAAGGTGTCCCTGCCCATGGCCAAGGGGTGAAACTGGTTGATCTTAAGGTCCCTTCCAACCCAAGCCATTATATTATTCTAAGGTCTGGTGTGAGCTCCCAGGGCTCAGCAGAGCCCAATTCTCAAAAAGAACTTAATTTCAGGTTGGTTGTGTAAAAAAAAGGTAATACTTGTCTCTTAATAGTCATCATGAGGGGCTCACTCTGCTGCTGTCAATAGCTCATATGTTTGTCTTCTGTCTTGCTGATGGGTAATAATTTTCTGAGCAAGCTCAGGGAGCAGTGACTCTTTATTAAAACTAATAAGGGAGGGAGTCACAGGCTTTTAAAAATCACTCAGGAAATTATTACTGACAAGTCTTTCTTGCCTCACCCCACAGACAGAAGGCAGTGAGGAGTTAGGATGCTCTGTGTGACATCAGCTCGTGGGTTTGCTGTCACCTACACTCATGGGTTTGCTGTCACCTACAGTCAGGACCCCCAGGCTTAACAATGTCCTGCAGCAGTGGCTCACACTGTGGATTCTCCAGGGGGAATAGAAGCTCCAAGTGTGAGTTGTCTCAAATGTCTGCTTTGGGCTAAATAAGGCCAAAATTACATTTCAGGGCAATAACCAACTGTGAAACATTTTGGGTGCTTTTTAGGACCTGTTCAGGTACTGAAAACACAAATCCTGTGAAAAAGTGGTGAAAGGCACTTCTGCCCCTGCGAGGAGGGAAGAGCAAGTGTTGGCCCCACTCACAGACACCTTGCCCAGAGGAGTGTTCCTGTGGTCCCTCTTCTTCCAGGCGTTTGACAAGGACAAAGCAGAGCGAGGTAAAGCCAGAGACCCTCTGCCCTGGGGCACACACCCCATGCCCAGGCTGTCCCTCGGGCTGGGCAGCTGCACCACGCAGGAGAGTGATGATACCTGCAGCCCTGTGCCATCAGCTGACCCCTGGGCTGTGAGGGACCACGATGTAACAGAGCCAGAGAATTTCTGCAACCAGTCCAAAACCCTCACTCATCTGTATCAAGATTGTGTCTCCTCATGCATCTTTCTGAAAACACCCCTTACCTCAGCATAGCACCCTGTGCCTGGATGGGTTGTCCTGGTGGTTCATTGCCTGCACAAATGTGGACCATATTCCAGGCTGAATTCATCCAGATTCCACTCCCCACTGCTGCTCCTCAATCCCCGCTCCCTCCCAGGCTGGGGGCACGACATCTTTCCCCTCCCAAGCCCCAGTGTCCCCCTGTCCCATCCCACTGGTCTGGCTGTGTCCTTGCCCCCTCGCTGAGCTCCAGATCCCCATCTGGGATCCACCTCCCTGGAGCCCATTTTGGGCCATATTTGGCCCAAATCTCCCTGCTCTTGTTCAGACCTCAGGAACAGCCCATACCTGGAGCCTCTGCAGCCACCCGAGCAGGTCTAATCACAGGCTGCCCTCTGCCCCTGCAGCTCAGATGATCCCAGGGAAGTTGTTTGTATCCATCATGCTTTTAACCTAATAAAGAAGATGGGGAAATGACAGAAAGACCAGTTTCTTGCCAATATTGTTGCATTTCGCACTATTACAACAATCTTCTGTGGAAACAAGAACACGACTGTGTGTGACCACATCCATTTCCATCCTGAGACGTGCCAGAAGCTCTGCCCTGCTCCCCTCAGGCTCTGCCAGCCACAGGGAGCCATCCCTCTCCCTCACTGCCAGGGCTCATCTCCATCCTCTGGTGAGGTTTGCCCATCCCAGGATTTTCCTCCTGTGCTGCTTCACAGCTAGATTGTCACAAAGGCAGTGAAGTGATTTCCACTTCATCACCCAGGAAAAGGGAAAGATGGAGCCATTTCTCCAGAAGATCTAGAAATATTGGCAGTATCACAGGAGAGGAGCTGACTGTGGTGGGGCACAGGGTGGGCATCCCCCAGGAATGGTGCCACCACACTCTGTACCATGTCCTGCCAGGGGTCTCCTGGGTAGGACCCTCCAGGCAGGGCGAGGGGACAGTTGGGGTCCCACAGGAGAGGGCACAGCAGCAGGAGAGCCCCTGCCTTGGACACCAACTGCTCAGAGCCAGGGAATTCCTCTGCACCCACTGAAAGCCAAAGGGAGTTACTTGTTTGGCAAAGCAACTGGAATTTTGGAGGTGAAAATTAATAGTGATTAAAAAAAAGGAAAGGGGAAGGGAAAGGGAAAGGGGAAGGGAAAGGGAAAGGGGAAGGGAAAGGGAAAGGGAAAGGGAAAGGGAAAGGGAAAGGGAAAGGGAAAGGGAAAGGGAAAGGGAAAGGGAAAGGGAAAGGGAAAGGGAAAGGGAAAGGGAAAAGGGAAAGGGAAAAGGCAAAGGCAAAGGCAAAGGCAAAGGCAAAGGCAAAGGCAGAATGGGATGAAATAGAAAAGAATAAAAACTAAGAAATAAGAACTGAGAAACAGAACAAAAAATAAGATAATAAAAACTATGAGATAAAATAAAAACTCAAAAATAGAATAAAAGCTAAGAAATAGAATAAAGCTAAGAACCCCTGACCCTAAACTTTGACTTAAAGCCAGAAAGTTAACTTTTAATATGCCTCTTCTTTCTCCCAGCTTCTCCATCCAGGTAAACCAAAGTGATTCCATTATGACACAATGCCTCTTCTCCCATGTCTCCTTTGACTCTTTAAAAAAAGTGTCAAAATGTGGATGTTTTCCCCCAAAACACTTGTTTTCTCCTTTACCTGAATTTTTATGGCCACGTGTCTATGCCATTCTGTGTGAGTTATAAACCCTCTTACTCTAAAGAACCTGGAAGAAGAAACCCCTTCCTGCAAGGCCAGGTGGCTGCAATGCCACAGATGCTCATGAACTCAGGCCCTGCTGGGTGTAGTTTGCAGAGAAAATAAGTTTCAACTTTTTTTTTGTTAATTCCAAACATGTTAAAATAGGGAGCTCCCCCTGAGCACCCACCAGGCCACTGGGATTATCCCCTGCACTCACCAGTGGTGGCACAACTGACAAGAACTCAGCAAGAGCCTCAGGGCCCTGCCCCAAGGAGATGGGGCTTCAGGAGGCTCCTGCACCTCCTCGTTCAATAAGTGTAATTATACCAAACAATTTTTCACTCTAATCATGAGATGAGCTTTTAAAAGGAAAACAACCAAGTCCAGCAGGTTCTTGCTGTGATATTTGCTGGGAGATAATTCAATTATTGTAGAAAATTATTTTAAACATTAAGATGCAAAAAGTTCAGTTTTCTCCCTTTCTGTGACTACCACCCAAGCTATTGATAAGATGTCTAAATTTATTGCAGAATAATTCTGCAGGAAAAGAGATAAAAGGTTCCTGAATAAAATATGAGGCGAGAGCTGTAAATTGTAGCAATGCATATCATTTCATTCAAATGTAGGAAGCAATTACCATCTGCTATACTCATCAGTTCCCTCCTTTATGACTTAATTATATGTTTAATGCTATCAGATCAAGGAAAGGGCACAATAGATGAATGAGTGAAAGAAATAGAAAAGATTCAGCAACAAGACAAAAGGCAGATGAAAAGTAACCCAAGAACAGAATTGATTTCATTTGTTGGGAGAGGAGTTAATTTAAATAGTATATTCTATCATCTCCTGTGCTGTGCTGAGATAATATAAATCATGTGTTTGTGAATTTGCTTCATACAATTTTAACAAAAGCATTCAAGTTTCTGAAAACCCAGGGTCTGCAGGTTTTGATTTATTTATGAAATGAGTAACATTTACAAAGAAAGAGCAGTGACAGACACCAAAGCATTTAAGCCATTATTAACAGCACTTTGCTGTACAAGTACGAGATGACAGAGGGGACGCTGATGACGAGCTCTGCTTGGGCCCCTCCTGTCCGGGTCCTGTGCCTGGAGGATCAGCTGCTGTGGCCATGGGGGTGTAGGGACCTGGCCACCACAGCCACCTCCATTGCAGCCACAGCCATCACAGCCATGGCCACCACAGCCATCTCCATCACAGCCACAGCCACGGCCACTACAGCCACAGCCAGAGCCACCACAGTCACCTCCCTCACAGTCACAGCCACCACAGCCACCTCCATCGCAGCCACAGCCATCACAGCCACCTCCCTCACAGTCACACACACTGCCACAGCCACCACAGATACGGCCACGACAGCCACAGCCACCACAGCCACCTCCATCACAGCCACAGCCACCACAGCCACCTCCATCACAGTCACTGCCACCACAGTGACAGCCATGGCCACCACAGCCACCTCCATTGCAGCCACAGCCACCACAGCCACCTCCATCGTAGCCACAGCCATCACAGCCACGGCCACCACAGCCACCTCCCTCACAGCCACAGCCACCACAGCCACCTCCATGACAGCCACAGCCACCACAGCCACCTCCATCGCAGCCACAGCCATCACAGCCATGGCCACCACAGCCATCTCCATCACAGCCACAGCCACGGCCACCACAGCCACAGCCACGGCCACCACAGCCACAGCCACAGCCACCACAGCCACCTCCATCACAGCCACAGCCACCACAGCCACCTCCATTGCAACCACAGCCATCACAGCCATGGCCACCACAGCCACCTCCCTCACAGTCACAGCCACCACAGCCACCTCCATCGCAGCCACAGCCATCACAGCCACGGCCACCACAGCCATCTCCATCACAGCCACAGCCACGGCCACCACACTCACCTCCCTCACAGTCACGGCCACCACAGCCACCTCCATCACAGCCACAGCCACCACAGCCACCTCCATCACAGTCACTGTCACCACAGCCACAGCCACCACAGCCACCTCCCTCACAGTCACACACACTGCCACAGCCACAGCCATGGCCACCACAGCCACTTCTATCACAGTCACAGCCATCACAGCCACAGCCACCACAGCCACAGCCACGACAGCCACAGCCACAGCCACCACAGTCACCTCCCTCACAGTCACAGCCACCACAGCCACCTCCATCGCAGCCACAGCCATCACAGCCATGGCCACCACAGCCACCTCCATCACAGCCACAGCCACCACAGCCACCTCCATCACAGTCACTGTCACCACAGTCACATCCATGGCCACCACAGCCACCTCCATCACAGTCACAGCCACCACAGCCACCTCCCTCACAGTCACTGTCACCACAGTCACAGCCACAGCCACCACAGCCACTTCCATCACAGTCACAGCCATCACAGCCACAGCCACAGCCACCACAGCCACCACGGCCACAGCCACAGCCATCACAGCCACGGCCACCACAGCCACCTCCATCAGAGCCACGGCCACCACAGCCACAGCCACCACAGCCAGGCCACCACAGCCACAGCCACCACAGCCATGGCCACCACAGCCACAGCCATCACAGCCTCCATCACTGGAGCTGCTATCAGCTGCTGATAACCTGCACCCTGCATCCTGCACCCTGCACCCTGAATCCTGCACCCTGCATCCTGCATCCTGCACCCTGCACCCTGCACCTCTGCATCCTGCACTCTGTATCCTGCACCCTCCACCCTGTATCCTGCACCCTGAATCCTGCACCCTGCACCCTTCTGAACACACATGTCCATGGAGAAAAGTAATCATGAAATAATGCAATTTGCTTAAGTATCACATGGTGGGGTTAGAGCACAAAAAAGTATGTGATCTCCTGAGAGACCTTTGGGTGCCTTTAACTCCTCCCTGTTTTCAGCAGTGTGCACACACTGGGAACGGTGGGGCTGGAGGAAATACAGCAGGATGCCTTCCCAGAGATCCAGCCACAGCTGGAATTAGAACCCAGCCAGGCAGGGACAGCTGAGTGACATCCCCACTGTCTGGAACTGCACATGAAGAGTTAAACATGATGGGCACCGAGTGCTCCTCTAAAAGAATAAAACAAAACAAGTTTAACACTTCTCACCGAGAGTCTGAATCCTGGTTACACTCAGATAGCAGCAACCCAGTGTATCCTGGAGCTCAGACAGGGCAGCAGGTACATCTACATGGGATTTTCTCACCCACATGCACAAACCACAACTTCTTCTAATGGCTGATGGCACTAGAGAAGGCCCCAGGCAGCCCCTGGACCCCTTCCTAAATTAAAACAAATATCTGCTTTGAGTCCTCCAGCAGCCCCAAAGGCTCTGAGGAGCAGTCGAGGCAGCTCAGTGCCTGAGCTGGGTGAGCTCTGGGTGTGGGCACTCAGCAGGGCACAGGGCACACAGAGTAGGAAGGCAGGAGAAAGCAAATGGGTGGATGAAATTCCAGTAGGGATGATTTGGCTCTGGAGCTCAGTCAGAACATGCAGAGCCAGAGGTAGGAGGTGAGATGAAGTGATGGGATCTCAATTTGGGACCACGTGGCTGCTTTACACACCTGCATTCCTACATAAAACAGAGGGAGAGCAACTTTTTATGCTGGCAGAGAGTGACAGGCAAAAGGGGAATGGTTTTAAACTAAAAGAGCAGAGATTTAGATTAGGTATTAGGAGGAAATTGCTGGCTGGGAGGGTGGGCAGGCCCTGGCACAGGTTGGGCAGAGAAGCTGTGGCTGCCCCATCCCTGGAAATGTCCCAGGCCAGGCTGGACAGGGCTTGGAGCAACCTGGGCTATTGGAAGGTGTCCCTGCCCATGGCAAGGGGTGGAATGAGATGAGCTTTAAAGTTCTTCCAGTCCAAACCACTCTGATTCCTGAAGCACAGCAGGGAATTGCTGAGGGGTTTCCCCCCATTAAGGGTGTGCATCATCCTGTGGCAGCAGTGGAGCTGCTGGAGGGCTGGATCTGCCTCCCTTCATGGGCACACTGACACTGGTGCCTGTGCAGCCTCACTGACTGGGCGTGTGTGCAGAGATGGGCTGGGAAGCTTCAGAGAAAGAAAGTGGTTTTATACTAATTCCCTTAATTTATTCATATCAAATGTCAGTGCAGTGTCATATAAAAGTCTTTAATGATTTTAAAACAAATGGTCCCCGAGGCAGGAAAATAGTTATAGTGCCATTTCTAAAATTAATTTAATTCCTGCAGAACAGAAATAAAAAAGTGCCTGCTCTGTTGCATATGCATCACAAATAGCACTGGCAAATACATGGAGAAGCTTTTCAGCTGAACTCCCCCAGAGTTTCCCAGCCTTGCTCCCAATCCCCAGTGCTGGGAGCCTCATGTGGGGCAGCGTGAGGGCAGCCCTGCCCCCTCCTCATCACCCCCACCCCAGAGAGCCCCCACAGTAATTACAACCTGCTACTTTCTTTACACAACAGCAGAACCTATTTTTGTTACATCTCGGTGACTCATAATGGTCTGTCCTCCCTGCCATATGTGCCCAGGAAAGCACTGCACTGATATTCCAGGCCTGGAATCCTTCCTCCCCAGCTCCTGGGTTGGTCATACTCAGTCCCCCTTTGCTGCCCAGGCTGTTGTACCTGCTCACCATATGGCACGTTGGTCTCACAGTGGGATGAGCTGGCAGCAGCTCCCATGGACAGACAGTGCCACCCCTGTGCCACCAGCTCCCTCTGTCCCTCTGGCAGGGACACGCTGCCCCCACACTAAACAATCACAGAACCCCAGACTGCTTTGTGTTGGAAGAGACCTTAAAGTCCATCCAGTCTCACCCCTTGGCATGGACAGGGACACCTTCCAATAGCCCAGGTGGCTCCAAGCCCCATCCACCCTGGCCTTGGACACTCCCAGGAATCCAGGGGCAGCCACAGCTTCTCTGCCCAACCTATGCCAGGGCCTGCCCACCCTCACAGGGAAGAATTTCTCCCTAATATCTTACCTAAATCTCCCCTCCTTCAGTTTAAAGCCATTCCCCACTGCCCTATCACAAGAGGCCCTGCTGAAGGTTTGTCCCCATCTTTCTTCTCTGTCTCCACCAGTGCCTGTGCTGGTGCCAAAAGGTAGTGCTGGGGGAGCACAAAGGTGGGAGATTTCCCAAGAACTGCTGGTAGGAATAATTAAAATAAAACCCCAGACCCACAGAACACTGTTCGGTGACTCAGTTCACACACTCCCCCATTGCTCCCACACACCTGCTGATACTTGGGCAGAAATAAAGCACTTAGGGATTTTCATGTGTTGTACTTAGGGCTCTGCATTTTCTCTCTCCTTCTGCTCACCCAAGGCCACCCCCAGCATGACAGGGGGTTTGGGAACCTACCAGAGATGGCTCCAGCTGCCATGGCCAACCTGAAGCCCTTTCAGGGAGAGAACTCAGGGCACCACAGATGTATTTTGATGATAATTATTTAACATTCCTTATGGTACTAAAGTATCCAGTGGGCACAGGTTTCTTTAAACAACTTGGCCAACAAAGAGAGGTCGTTTAATTACTGGTTCAGGATCCAGAGCAGAGCTGGAATTTATTGGGAATTATGCTCATGCTTTTGATGGAATTCTGCAGGGTAATTTTGTGTCCATTTTTCAGCCCTTCTCCCACCTGCACAGTGGAAGCAGTTCAGAGATTCCCGAGGTTTTTGTGGTCTGGAGCTGAACTGTTGGTTGGTGGGGCTATTCCCCAGGAGCCTTGTCCTGGTTCTCCTGGAAAGCCGAGGAGATCACGGACAGTGCCAGGGCACTCCACCAACACATGGACCAACTGTGGCCACAGCCTTTGGTGACTCCTCCAGGAGTGTGGGGGGGCTAAAAGTCACAAATCCAGAGGGAGGGCAAAAGAAGGAAATGCTCTTAAATCCCTCTGTTTGATTCCAGCTCTACCCAATCCGTGGCCATACAGGCAGTCTCTGCCACGGAGCTAATAGTGAGTTAAACAAAAACATTTCCAAAGGCACAAAAAGCTCTCAGTGCCTAAACCCGTTCACTCTAATTAACGCAGCAGTAAACAAATCTGTTAAACTGTATCTAAAATCTCAGCTGTCAGCAATTCCCTGCCCTGCTTCCATCCTGCCAGGAAGCAAGGGGAACGCTGTGTCTCTGAGGCAGTGCCTGTGCTGAGCTGAGGTGCCAGGCTCTGATGAGGAACACTCCCCAGAGCACCCACAGGGCCATGGGTGACGTTTCAGATGAAGGTTTCACTCACTAATTTCACTGGTGTCTTTTCTCCAGGTGGAAACCAGAGGGAATGACCCCCTCCCCACATCCCACCCAGCTGCGTGTTCAGACTGGACCTCCTCTCCTTCTGGTTTCCAAACCAAGCCAAAGGCACAGGCACTCCAGAACATCTCCCTTCCCAGGCAGCTGGAATGCTTCAAATCACTTTCAGGTCTTTGGGAAACCTGTCCATGTAGGATGGGGCTTGCCAAGGACCCTGTGGCTGAGAGCCACAAACTCTCCTGGCTCTGAATCCCAACATCACTCCCACAAGGAAGCAGCTGCAGGGATGTGGAACAGCATTAGTCTCTGTTTGCACAGACACCTCCCTGGGGCCATTTGCTCACAGAGCAGTTCCCTCTCCCCTCTGCACCTCATCCATTCCAGGGAGCAGGTCTGGGGGCAGTGGGAGCAGGACCCCCAGCTCCACTGAGACTGAAGGCTCAGCACCCATGGGTGATGTAGCAGCCAAGGGCATCACCCTGCAGTGGGGAACATGGCTCTGCTCCCCACCATGCATGGAACACCTCTCACTGTGCCCCAGGCTGCTCAGGGATGCCTGTGCCCCCCAGACCCTGAGATCCTCCCCAAACTCCTCCGTGTGCTGCAAGGAAAGCCAGGCTGGTGCATCCTGTCACTGTGGGAGGAGCTGTGTGCCGCCCAGTCCTTGGTCCTTGTCCAAGGCTCTGGAGGCTCTGCCTCAGGAGAGTAAACCAGCTTGAAATCCACCCTATTTACAAAAGCCATCAGTGGTGAATGAAGAAGGGGGGTCACACTGCTTTTGGTGTTAAAGGATGCTGATACTGGCCTGACTCATTGATCCCAAAGTTCAGCATTCTGAAGCTGTGAAGAGCAGGTTTGTCCATTTGTCCAGCCCCAGGCACTGTTTGTCCAGCATTGGTTTTATCTTCCAGGCTTTTCTTTTGTGGCTCCTGGACCACACAAAGGAGATCTCAGGGTTGTGTCAAGAGAAGGAACAAACCAAGCCATGTGCCATGGGCTGGAGGAAGCGGCTGCAAACACATCAGCATCAGCATCACCAGATGCTGCAGAGCTGAGCTGGGTGTCCTTACACCCATCACAGCCTTTCACCATCCCTGACCTGGGGAGACCAAGCCCCTGAGGGTTGCCAACCCCAGAGCTGTCCCTGGGGTCACATTCCTGGCCACAGCAATGCTGTGAGGGAAATGATGCTCTTCAAGGCCATGAGAAGGAGGATGAGGATGTGGAAACTGAAGTGGAATACAGGTGAGGGAGGCCAAGGTTGAGGTCTGCAGGAGGTCCTGGCCCTGGAGTCCAGGGAGCTGGGCCCTGCTCCAAACATCCCAGTGCTCTGCTGACAACCTGACAAATTTAAACTGTTTTGATGTAATAATGTAATTAGGTAAAAGGGTTCAGCAACCAATTGCATTTCACTAATTTCCACCATCTGCTTCAACACTTGTTCTATGTGTGCCAGACTTCAGTGTCTTTGCTCTAATAGTAATTAATGAAACTGTTAATAAGCTGCATATATCATATTAGGCTGCAATAATTTATCAAAGATAATGTTATGAGACAAATTCTATATAACAATTATAGAAAATGGCTTGCATTACTAAATGCTGCTCACTGCTCACTAGTTTCTTTACTCTTCCCTTCTTAATGAATTCCCTAATTAATTTAATGCATACTTTATGCATAATTTGAAATTTAAAAACATGGCTGGGTCAGGTTCTAACCATCCTCTTTTGCATGCTGTCTGCTTCTACAAGACACATATTAGCCAAACATGACCTCTATGCAAATCAGGGTGCCTGCTGCTATTCCCACTGCCGGTCCCGGTGCCGGCACTCCGGCGTGCTCCCTCTGTGCCACAGCGCAGGGAATGCTGGCAGAGTCACCAGAGCCACCATCACTCAGGTGACACCCCAGCCCAGACATGAGCAGCTATTCTAATCTTTGATTACATAACCAGCCCCGTTTGGGGGAGAGCTGCTCTCAGTCCAGGAGTGCAGCTCTGTGCAAACAGCCATTGAACCCCAGAGCCTGGCTGCTCTCACCCACCCTGGCATAATGAGGTCACCTTAAAACCCAGAAACCTTGCAAAATAGAAATACAAACTTTAGTTTCTTCATCTTCCGATTCTTAAGCATCCAGTAAATAATTGCCCAGTATTTCCCAGTTTTCTGCCCCTATAGCTTTGCAGGTTTCCTGTGAAACATGACCACAAACTTTTCTTCCAAAGCCAAAGTTTCCATTTTCATTCCCATCTGACTGGGTGGAGACTTCCAGAACACCACCAAATATCCCAATGGGACAGTGAACTTCCAGGGTACTCCAGGTTCAGCATTTTCTAGTGTTTTACTGGGTGAATTTCCAGAGTAAGAGAAATCAGATATCCCCTGAGCATGTTACAGTCAGTAACGTGCAGAGTGGGCTGGCAACAGACAGCCAGTGGAGGGGGAACTCCTCTGCCTGAGAGTTCCATGGGAGAAGAGCCTTGATTCAAGTTTTGGGGCTTATCTGTGATTTACCCACACAGGACACACCCGTGTTTGCACAGTGCACAGATCTACCCCTTGCACAGTGCACACATCTGGTCCTTCATCCCACCAGCAGTGTATTATCTGGGAAGTGATTAAAGTGGAGATGGGGAGCCCTGTGGAGGAACAGCCTCTTGGCCACAGGGAGGGCAGGCACTTGTTTCTGCAGCACAGATGCTGTCACACAAGTAATGGACTCTGCCCCCACAGCAGGGAAAGCAGAACACTGGGAAATTCCAGAGGTCCAGGTTCCTGGCACCTGCAGTGCTGCCTGGGAGGCAAATCTGTGCCCCACCATCTGCCATGCTGAGGATGGCTTCGTGCTGGCCAGGGGTTGGGATGCCTGAGACCTCCTGTGGTGCTGGCTGTAAACACAACCTCATCTCCAGCATCAAATGGGCAAAGAAAATCCTTCCCAGTGGCAACAAATACCTGGTAAGGAGAATTAATAAAATAATCTGTGATTGAGAGGTAATAAATCAAGCAGGCCATTAAGATACAGCAGATCCCATCTTGTGGCAAGAGGAAGAACAAGATGCCTTTTGTACTACCTGTTTTCACCAATTTCTGCTACTTTCAGCCCAAGGAGCCCTTGTATTCTGCATGGTGGGATCAGCCCTTTGTGGACCATGGCATTGCCTTTGACTCTGCACAGTTTCTTACTCTGGGAACAGGTTGCCCAGAGAAGCCCCATCCTTGGAAGAGTTCAGGACAGGTTGGACAGGGTTTGGAGCAGCCTGGCATAGTGGAAGGTTTCCCTGCCAATGGCAGGATGGTGGACTGGATGATCTTTGAAGTCTCTTCTAACACAAACCATTCCATGATTTTATGATTCTTATGCTCCAGAGAAGACAAACAATTTACCAAGTCAGCCAGGCTTTAAAAAGAGATAATTCCTTCACAAATTGTCTTTGGACAATATGTTATTTACATTGCTAAAATATTACATGGAGACCCAGAGTGAATTATTATATCATTGTCTCATCCTCTGGGACACTTCTGGCTGGAAAAAGTGTTAGTTTCCATCTTCAAGCAAGCTTGCTTCTGTGCTTTTCCATCTGACATGTCAGATTATTTTAATGATGGAGTACTTGATTAAATTAATTCCTCCCTACAAAAGCAGCTGTCTTGTGTCACAGAATCTGTTCAGCTATCTGGAGCATTTGTACTTGCCAGGGAGGAGAGCCAAGGCGCAGAGTGAGCAGAGGGAATGCCTGACCACACCGAAACAGCAATGACTTTGTCACAACGAGTAGGTGTGAAGCCGAAGCTCGGGGGGACAACTTGGGGCTCTCCCTGCCCCAGCAGGGCTGGACCTTGTGCCCAGAGATTAGGGAAGATGCTACTGGCCTTGCCCATGGGCAGAGAACACACTTCCAGTGGGTCCTGGGGAGCAAGGTCCCGAGGGCTCAGTGCCAGGTACTGCTGGGCCCCCCAGGCTGGCTCTGGGGTCACATGGAACGAACCCCACAGCGCAGCCCCTGAGAGGGTGGCAGGTCCCAGCACAGGGGACCCCAGCCAGGCCTCAGCACTTCTGCTGCCAGAGGGACAGTCAGCACTGGCAAGGGAAAAAAAGTGGAAAAGCCAGTGTGGTGAATGAACCACAGGTCCTTTGTGTCCTAAACTTTTATTTCTAAACCAAAGGAATTGTTCATTTGAGTTTAGTCCTGACTCTGAGCTTCCTTACTCTCAAGATGCTGCTCACTTTTTTCCCCTTCAGACACCTTTTGCAATCTTATCTTTCCCTCCCTCTCACTGAGAGTTTTCAAGCATCATACACACACACAAATCCTGCCGAAATCAGAACTGCCTGACACATCTGAAGGAGTCTGCTTGGCAAAGAAAGGCCTTGGAAAAACAACAGAATGGCCATTTCCTTTGTTTTCCATCACACAACATAACCATAGGCTGGACTGATATTACTGTTTTTTTAAAGTATCAATACTATGTAATTATTTCCACTTATTTCAATATTCATTTGTACTGCAATGGGTTGGAGCCTTTTATTTAACAAAATCTGCTGCTTCAGGATGTGGGATACAGTGCATTGCTATTAAATGTATTAACACCAGAGAGCTTTACAGGAGTTTAATAAAGGTGCAAAATCAGCTCAGGCATTTTCTTCTTTCACTTCAGTGTCCATAGTCTGAGTTTTCAGAACAGCTGCCCACACCTTACAACTGGTCCTGTGGCTCCTTCACCTGACTGTGTCAGCAGGTGCTTTGGCTGCCACCACAGCAGTGCAGGTGTCCCTTTGCTGCCACCACAGCAGTGCAGGTGTCCCTTTGCTGCCACCACAGCTGCACAAGGTGTCCCTTTGCTGCCACCACAGCTGTGCAGGTGTCCCTGCTGGCTGCCACCACAGCAGTGCAGGTGTTCCTTTGCTGCCACCACAGCTGCGCAAGGTGACCCTGCTGGCTGCCACCACAGCTGTGCAGGTGTCCCTTTGGCTGCCACCACAGCAGTGCAGGTGTCCCTGCTGGCTGCCACCACAGCAGTGCAAGGTGTCCCTTTGGCTGCCACCACAGCAGTGCAGGTGTCCCTGCTGGCTGCCACCACAGCTGTGCAGGTGTCCCTTTGGCTGCCACCACAGCAGTGCAGGTGTCCCTTTGGCTGCCACCACAGCTGTGCAGGTGTCCCTGCTGGCTGCCACCACAGCAGTGCAGGTGTCCCTTTGGCTGCCACCACAGCTGTGCAGGTGTCCCTTTGGCTGCCATCACAGCAGTGCAGGTGTCCCTGCTGGCTGCCACCACAGCAGCGCAAGGTGTCCCTTTGGCTGCCACCACAGCTGTGCAGGTGTCCCTTTGGCTGCCATCACAGCAGTGCAGGTGTCCCTTTGGCTGCCACCACAGCTATGCAGGTGTCCCCACTGTCAGACTGCACAGCCTTCACTAACTGGAGAGCTGCTGGACACAGACCTGGGTGCAGGGAATCGAGTCCCCAGATGGTCAGTGTGCTGATGGCCGCTGGTGACAGTGTCCCCACTGCAAGGCTCCTGGCAGTGCTGGGATGGCAGAGACCTCCTGAGCCATAGTTTTGCTCACTTAGTGCAATGCAGTGATGGGGGGCACTATGGCTGTCCCAGCATGTGGAGTTCACCACCCTTGATGCACCTGCACCCTGTATAAATGATCTCCCAAACATCCTGACCCCTACACGACCATGTCCACAGGAACAGCTTCTGCTGACAGTTCACCAGGTGTCACCTGTGCCCAACCTGTCACCCTGACACTAGGGAGACACTGGGGGCCCTGTACCTGGGTGTCAATGCACTTCCAAAGCTACACAGACTCGACAAGGCATAGTGGGGCTGCCTGGCCTGTTCTTAGGGCACCCCACACAGCCCACTTGAGCTCTCCAGGGCTGGAGTGCCTGGTCCCTGCAGGCAGCCCCAGCCCTCACCTGCCAGCACGGCCAGGAGAGCCAGCATGGCCAGGACAGCCAGCACGTATGGCCCAATCTGGACAGCTGGCCCAGCCCGGACAGCCAGCAGAGCCAGGACAGTCAGCACAGGGGGCACAGCCAGAACAGCAGGTACAGACAGCACTGCCAGCAAAGCCTGCCACGTTCCAGCCTGCAGTTCAGAGCGGGAGCAGGAGGGTGGTTCCTTTCTTGGCATTCTCCGGCTCAGCCCACCGGAGGCTGCCGCGCTTCGCCAACGTGGCTCCCGTGCCCTATATTTGAGCGGGATGTGGAACACACCCACGTCCTCAGCAGCGGCTCAACCCACCGACTGCCGCGCCCGCTGCCACGTGGAGCACGGACAGGCACAGACCCCCGAGCCACTGCCCCGCTCCCTCGGGATGTGCCCCCGAGCCACAGCCCCGCTCCCCGGGCAGGGACCCCCCGAGCCACAGCTCCGCTCCCCGGGCAGGGACCCCGGAGCCACAGCCCCGTTCCCCCGGGTTGTGCCCCCGAGCCACAGCCCCGCTCCCCCGGGCAGGGACCCCCTGAACCACATCACCAGTCCCCTGCGCAGGGAACTCCCGAGTCACAGCCCCGTCCCCGGGATATCCCCCCGAGCCACAACCCCGCAGCCAGGATGTCCCCCCGAGACACGGCCCCGCTCCCCGCTGTCCCCCGCGGTGCCCCGCCCGAGCCGGGGCCGGAGCCGGGGCCGGAGCCGGAGCCGGGGCCGAGCGGTCCCAGGGCTCGGGTTACAGCGCGGGCGGGTCCCTGCGCGGGGTGGGGCGGGGGCAGCCCCGTCCTGGCCCCATCCACATCCCCGTCTCCCGGCGGTGCCGCCTCCCGCTCCGCTGGCCCGGCGGCTCCCGCGCCCGCCCGGGGATGAGCGGGCTGCGGCGGCTGTTCCGCGGCAGCGGGCGGGCCCTGGCCTTCGTGTTCGCCGCCTCGGTCGCCTGGGTGCTGCTCGACATGGCCGCGCTCCGCCTCTCCCTCGGCGAGGCGGGTGGGCGGCTGCTGCGGGAGGCGGCGGGGCGCGGGCAGGGGCCGGGGCCGGGGCCGGGGCCGGGGCCGGGGCAGGGGCGGGCGCGGCCCCGGAGAGGCCCCGAGGTGCCGCCGGGCACCGTCCGGAGCGACCCCTCCGGGCCCCGCCGCCGGGAGCCGCCGCCGAGCCCCCCGCCCGCCGCCCCCGCGGGCAGGAGCGCCGGAGCGGCTCGGCCGGGAGCACCGGCAATGGCACCGGCACCGGCAGCGCCCGAGCCGCCGGCGGAGGCAGCGGGGCAGGCGGCAGCAGCCCCCGCCGGGCGCGGGGCCGGGGAACGGGGGGCAGCGCCGGCTCCCCGCCAGCCCCCCGGCCCCGGGCACAGCGAGCCCCCGCGGCCGGCCGGGGTCGGGGGCACCGGGATCGGGGCACTCGGACACGCCACCAACGGCAGTGAGCAGCGTCCCCCCGGCACGGCGGGACACACCGGCCCGGCAGCCCGGGCAGCGGGAGCCCAGCCTGAAGCAGAGGAAACAAACAGGGGACAGAAAGCAGCTGCCTCCAAAACTCGCTTCATCGTCATTAGCAAAGAGAGGATGAACCTCGCCAGCCCCGCAGCCCCGCGTCGTGGACCCCACTCTGCGGGGAACGTCACAGCGAGATACGAAAGGCACAAAGAACTTTCTAACAAGAACAGTGATGGTGCCCACCCTGCCACTGCCGGGACCACCACGCAGGGTGGCCGGAGCCAGGAGTTGAGTGCGACACCAGGAGCAGCTCCTGGGGCGGCTGGCACTGGGCAGAATGGGCAGGAGCACGCGGAAGCAACTCCGGGGGCGGCTGGTGCTGGGCAGGATGGGGAGGAGCACACAGGAGCAGCTCCCAGAGCGGCTGGTGCTGGACAGAATGGGCAGGAGCACACAGGTGCAGCTCCCAGAGCGGGTGACACCAGCCAGGGTGGGCAGGAGCACGCGGGAACATCTCTGAGGGTGGTTGGCACTGTCCAGGAGAGGCAGGAGCACACAGGAGCAGCTCCCAGAGCGGGTGACACCGGTCAGGGTGGGCAGGAGCACACGGGAGCATCTCCCAGAGCAGGTGACACCGGCCAGGGTGGGCAGGAGCACACAGGAGCAGCTCCCAGAGCGGGTGACACCGGCCAGGGTGGGCAGGAGCACACGGGAGCAGCTCCCAGAGTGGCTGACAGCAACCAGGATGGGCAGGACCATGCAGGAGCATCTCTCAAGGTGGTTGGCACTGGCCAGGACAGGCAGGAGCAGGTGGCTGGCAGCCCAGGAATGCACAAGGTCCTGTCTGTGGATGCGACACTTGCCCCGAGAGACCCCCGAGCTCCTGGCCAGTTTGGACACCCTGTTGCAGTCCCTGATGATAAACAAGAAGAAGCAAAAAGCAGATGGAAAGAAGGAAACTTTAATGTCTACCTCAGCGACATGATCCCTGTGGACCGAGCTATCGCAGACACCAGGCCTGCCGGGTAAGAACTGCTCCCCTTGCACAAACCCCTGTGCTGCGCCCTGGAAATGGGCTCAGTGGCTCTGGGGAGGACTGCTGGGGGCACCAAGCCCTCTGCTTCAGCCATGCTACCTGTCAGGCACCTTTTGCCTGTCAAGTCAGAGCACTTTGTTGTTAAATGTAAAACTGAGTAAAGTTTGAAGGCTGTAACCCGCTGAGCCCCGCTAGCCAAAGAGCCAGGGCACACAGGGCAGGAGGTGGGGCTCAGGCCTCTCTGTGCCTCAGAACACTGTACCTGGTGTGCCAGGTGCTGCTCGGAGCACAGCGGGTTTCAGTTTGTTTTGGCAGCAGGAGCCTGGAGATGCTCTCACACCTGCAAGCTGTCTCAGCCCTTCCCTTGAGGCAGAGGCACCCCAAGGGCCCCCCTTCCCAGGAGTCCTACTGTGGCTCCACAAGACCCCGCAGGAAATAAAGCCACATGCTGAGAGCTGGTGCAATTCAATGGCCATGCACTGGCAAGGCAGTCCAGGGGGCTCGGGTCTGTGGGTTGGGTATATGTGGGGAGGGACACAGAGTTCAAGTTTGGAAAACTGTGACACAGTTACAACTGTCCCCATGAAAAGTACAGTTGATTCTGCAGCTCTCAGGATTGCACTTCAAAAAAGTCACTTGCTCCCATAGTACCAAGAGAGAAGAGCAGTACAAGCCATGGGCAGCACCTCACTGATAGAAAGGCAAGGGGCAGGGAGGGCTCCATCCTGAGCTGCTGTGCCAGGTGGGCTCGGCAGTGTTGGGTTGATGCTTGGACTTGATGGTCTTAAAGGTCTTTTCCAGCCTAAGCCATTCTGTGGTTCTGGTACAGCTTGAGGGAGGGCCAGGGAAGGTGCCAGCTCAGGTGAGTGGCAGGTTCATCTCTTACACTCAACCTTTCCTGCTGCAAATGTCTCTCAGCCCCTGGGCACGTGAGAGACTTGCCTTGTTGCAGAGACCTTCCATGTCCTTCTTCCTATGCTCAAGGAGCACGAGCGTGGTGGGGTGGGAATTGTGCCGTGAGTGTCCCCTTTCTGTAGGACAGTGCAGACATTCCCACAGTCCCATTGGTGCTTGCTGAGGTGAGGAGACCCTGTGCAGGAAGAAATGGAGCAGGGAAAGGAGGGAGGCAGCTGGGCTGCTTCCTCATGCCACCTTTGCACAGTTCCAGAGCCGTGGTGGCACAAAGCCAGCAAAGCCTCGGAGCTGTGGAGCAACGAGCACCTACGGGCAGTGACACACCTGCACAGGAGGAGATGCTTTGCTGTCACAGGGAACACCTTGGCCAAACAGGGCCCATCCCTGTGGGCTTGTGCTGCTGCAGCAGGACAGAGCCATGGACAGCTGCCCTGGGTGCCCCAGTGCTGGCAGGAACCCCTGTGGGCTCTGCCCTCAGCCCATTGACACAGCACATACTGCGTTGTAAGGGCCAGCTCATGGCAGTGACTGTTGGCAGCTCTCAGGAGTCAAACACCATGCTGCTTTTTTCTGGTGTATTCCAGTCTCTCCCAGTTTAGACTCCAGTTCCTCTTGTGATTCTTGCTGGAGTGCTGGACTAGACCACTGAAATCTGGCCAACAGGAAACATGTCTTGTCCCAGCCTCAAGGTTGCCTCTCTGTGCACAATGCTTGCTCTTTTGGGGCTTTACTGGTGATGCTGGTGCTCACAGGGACCATGTACCTGCAGGAGGTGTGTGGGGAGAGGCCCTGAGGAGGAGTGTGATGGGCATGGGGCTGGTGGGGAACACTCCCTGCAGACCCCAGATCAGGAGTCGTGGGACAGAGAGAGGGAGAGAAGAGAAGGCTCCAGGGAGACCTTACAGCCCCTTCCAGTGCCTAAAGGGGCTCCAGAAGAGCTGGAGAGGGTCTGGAGGAACAGGACAAGGAGAAATGGTTTCCCACTGCCAGAGGGCAGAGTTAGATTAGAGAGGGGTTAAGGAGAAACTCTTCCCTGGGAGGGTGGGCAGGCCCTGGCAGAGGTTGCCCAGAGAAGCTGTGGCTGCCCCATCCCTGGGAGTGTCCAAGGCCAGGTTGGACAGGGCTTGGAGCAACCTGGGCTACTGGAAGGTGCCCCTGCCCATGGCAGGGGGTGGAACAAGATGGGCCTTAAGGTCCCTTCCAACTCAAACCAGTCTTGGATTCTGTGGTAGAGAGGAAAGGCAGCCTGACCTGGTTCTGCTCACCACCTGCCCCACAAGGGGCTTGTGGAAGCAGAAATTAATCCAAAATTAACTTTACGGTGTTTTCTACCCACTAACCCCCCTGAAATGGAAAGTTACATCTCAAGGATGGTGACAGAGAGTAAGTCTGGGGTAATTTTCACTTACCCAGAGCACTTCTGATTAGCTGTGAAGCCCTGAAATACCTCTGCATTTTGTTCAGAAGTCCCTGTCAGAAGTGAGTGAGCATATCCTGGCCTGTTGGGCTGCCCACGAGAGGGGCCCTGGGTCTGTGAGAGGGGTTTCCCCCTCACCTCTCTGTTCCCTCTCCCAACATTGCAGAGCTTTACCTCTGTATTTCATGTTTGGCTTTCCGAGCATCGCTGTGCCTTTTCCCAGAAAACACTAAACCTGGATGTTTTCAGGAGTGTGACTGGCTGTCTCCTCTGAGCCTGTGTTGCTGTTGCAGGTGCTCCGAGCAGCGTGTCCACAATGACCTCCCAACCACCACCATCATCATGTGCTTTGTGGATGAAGTGTGGTCCACCCTGCTCCGCTCCGTGCACAGTGTCCTCAGCCGGTCTCCTCCTCACCTGATTGAGGAAGTCATTTTGGTGGATGACTTCAGCACTAAGGGTAGGTGAAGCTTCTTTTGCCTTTATGAAACTAATATAACTTGAGGGCAAAATGCAATTTGTTCTCTGTAATTCAATTCTGAATAGGAGAGAGAAATCACATTTTCTCATCAGGCTGTACTGAAGTGCATCCCCAGCCTGCACTGGGGGCTGAGGGGAATCAGAGGCCAGGCACAGCTGTGAGGGATCAAGGCAGGGGCTGCTGGAGGCACCAGGCTCCAAGAGCACCAGGAGCTGGGTCCTGCCCAGCCCACCCCTGTATGGGGCGTCCCTGACTCAAGGGCTCATGCACTCAGGAGGACACTGTCACCCCTCTCTGTGCACCTCCCAGATGAGTCCCCTTGTTCCCTGTGCAGGGGTCACACTGTGCAGTTGCTCAGGGGAGAGGGAGCTGCACTGGGAGCACTGGTGAGCCGGGCTCTGCCCTGCACAGCACCTTTCATTGGCATTTCAGGTGACACCAAACCTCTGCATTGTGATGTTTCAGCTCTCTGCTGATTTCAGCCCTTAAAAATTTAGGAATGATGTCATTTTCCCACTACTGGTTCTTCAGGGAAAATGCTGTCTTGGATGGACTTCAGAGCTCATGCCACACACAGAAAAGCCATCAATGCAACAAGACACAACACAGAGGAAAAAGGCTCAGTTTGCTAATTTGTAGTAAAATCATTAAAACACATTCCCACTGTTTCCCCTCAAAAGCATATTTTAAAGTGTCCTCTTTACTTCTCCCCAAGGCTTCCCTTTGTATGTGCTTGTTAGCCACAGAACATCTGAAATGTGGGGTTTGCACCCAAAACCTGGGGAGTGCTCAGCATTGCTGGAACCCCGGGAGCAGCAGCAGTGGCCCACAGCAAACCTGTCACAAATGCTTCAGCCTTGGAGCCTTTCAAAGCTTTTAACTGGCTTTGGAAATGCAAACACGTCTGTTCTCCTGAAGGAAACCAGGGAGCACCAAGGAGGCCATGGGTGAGGGAGGTCAGGATCCAAATGGAGCACTTGGAGCAGCTGCAGCCCTGTGGCAGAGCCTCCGGATCCTCTGCCCCTGACCAGGACTGCCTGGCACTCCCACCCTCCTCACATGGTCTTTTCCCTGAGAGTTTGCTACCAGCTGCCTCCACAGCCATGGGAAACCATGACAAAAGCACCTGAACAATAGAGATGAGCCACAGCAAACCCTCATGCAGTTTAAACCCTGAGTCTTTTCTTTAGGTGTCGTGCTTAATATTAAGAAGTTTGTAGAGCACAAAAAAAGAAGATTTTAGGCAAAGAATCTACAACCAGGTTTTAATTGCAATTATAGTACAATGAACTAAAAAACCCTAATTTTGAAGTCTTTGAACAGCTGGGTTTGGATCTTGAACTAACCAAGTGAGGCCACAAAGCAGCACACCCATCACCGAGTACTGGGAGACACTGGAAATTCCCCCCAGAGGTTTTCAGACTCATCACTACAGCCTAAACCAGCTGGCACTGAAACAACTGGGAGTTTCCCTGGAGAGCAGGCTCAGACCATGACACCATGCACCACAAGCCCTGCAGCCATGGCCAGATGTTCACACCCCAGACCTGAGGACCTCGGTGTGTCTGGAGATGCTTCCAGGGAAAACCTGCCTGCTGCTTTTCCCCCTGGAAGTGGGTGGAAATGGGTAAGTCAGCCTTGCCCTCTCCTCCCCCTCTGCAGAGTACCTGAAGGAGCAGCTGGACACGTACATGGCGCGGTTCCCAAAAGTGAAGATCCTGCGCCTCAAGGAGAGGCACGGTCTGATACGGGCCAGGCTGGCAGGAGCAGAGATCGCCAGAGGTAGGAGAAGAGCCTTGTTCCAGCTGGTTGGGAGCCCCCAGAGGTGCCGGTGAGGGATCTCCAGCACTGGGTATTAGTCCCTCCCAAAGCACTAAAGGTGTCCTTTCATCGGGACAGACCCACTGCCTGCCCTGCTAAGCCCTGTCAACACCAAAATGGCCATTTCTGTCAGGAGCTGCCCTGCCAAGCAGTGAGAACGTGCTCTGGGCTGTGACTGGGATGCTCTGGGGATCCAGGGAGGGTGGTGGCACCATTGGCAGCACCCTGAGCCCGCAGGGTGCCAGGAGAGGCTGGTCAGCACGGGCTGGGGTTGAGGTGCCCCAGGCCTGACCCTGCCCCGGCCTCTGCCACAGGGACTGTCCTGACATTCCTGGACTCACACGTGGAGTGCAACGTGGGGTGGCTGGAGCCGCTGCTGGAGAGGGTCCGACTGCGCCGCACCAAGGTCGCCTGCCCCGTCATTGAGGTCATCAGCGACAAGGACATGAGGTGGGGCATCCCTGGGAGTCCCAGAATCCAAGCTGGAGGCTTGAGTGAAACCCCTTACTGGGACCACCAGTGTATTCATTACAGGAAGACACAACTCTGGCCCTCCTAACTGGCCTCCAGCAGCATTCCACAGGGGACATGGAGAGTTGCTGTACACCAGAAATTAACATTTGCTGTGAACAGGGCCCCTGTGATTATCACCCACACCTCTTCCCTTTTTCATGACTTTTAGTACTTGAGGAGGATTCCTGATGAAATTTGTTAAAATCCTGGTGTAATTACATACAGATAGTCATCTTTACTCATTAGGGGTGACATTTCAATCAGGAATGTGACTCAGAATTAGTCATCCTGATCTTTTCTCTGCTTAGTTACATGACCGTGGACAACTTCCAGCGTGGGATTTTCACTTGGCCAATGAATTTTGGATGGAGGCAGATTCCACAAGAGGTCATCGAGAAAAATAAAATCAAGGAGACTGATATAATAAGGTAAAAAAAGCCCATGCAAGAACTTTGCAAACTATCCTGTTCCTTTGGTAATAATTTAGCAACAAAGGCTCCTTTGAGGCCAAGTGTTTTCCCCTTGAGACCATGTGTTGTTCCTTTGCTTGCCAGGACAGCAGAGGCACAGATACAAGGTGGACAATCCCACCAGGCACAGGCAAAGCCCAGAAAGCCTTTCTCTCCACTCACAGCACTGCTGGCATGTCAGCAGTGCTGCCAGGGCTGGGAGAACATTCCACTGCCTTTTTCCTGCCCCATTGCAGGTTTCAGGCTGGGTAAAGCCACCCAAACACCATCTCTGGCACAGCTGCTGACACACACACTCTGTTCCCAGGTGCCCCGTCATGGCAGGTGGCCTGTTCTCCATCGATAAGAAGTATTTTTTTGAGCTGGGAATGTACGACCCTGGACTGGATGTTTGGGGAGGAGAAAATATGGAGATTTCATTCAAGGTAGGTCGCTGTCATCGTCTGCACCCCTTCCAGCCTGGTGGGAGATGGGGCTCAGGCAAAGGCTCCCCAGGGGCAGCTCCATGCCAGAGACCCCATCTTCCCTGCCACCTGACTTAGCTTTCTGCTTCTCTCCTGATTTGCACAAGCTCAGTGCCCAACATCTGCCCATATTTCTATCAGTGACCTCTGTTTCTCAGGTCTGGATGTGCGGAGGAGAGATTGAGATTGTTCCCTGCTCCAGAGTTGGGCACATTTTCAGGAATGACAATCCTTATTCCTTCCCAAAAGACCGTGTGAGAACGGTGGAGAGGAACCTGGCCCGTGTGGCAGAGGTCTGGCTGGACGAGTACAAGGAGCTCTTCTACGGCCACGCTTACCACTTGGTCTTGAAAAATGTGGATGTTGGAGACCTGACTCAACAAATCCAGCTGAGGAAGAAGCTCCAGTGCAAAAGTTTCCGGTGGTACCTGGAGAACGTCTACCCAGACCTGGAGGCTCCCCTGGTTAAAGCCAGTGGGCTGGTACGTACCCAAGGACACTGTCCTTCCTTCCCATGGGTTGTCAGGGGCTGGCTGGGCCCTTGGCACGCTGCCACTGCCCGGCTTCCCTGGCCTTTGGGAGCATTTTGGAATACTTGATAGAGCACAGAGGTCTGGATTCCACAATGTTTTTATAAAGAAATAGGTCACAGATACAAGGGATAATTTCCCAATGGAGAGCCAGTTCGCTGTTTGAACAGTGAGCTGCCCACAAGGCAGTGCTGGGGCAGGATGTGCCTCTGGGCAGGACGTGCCCTGGGGCAGGATGTGCTCCTGGATTGAGATGTGCCCTCGGGGCAGGTTGTGCCCCTGAGGCGGGTTATGCCCGGGCAGGATATGCCCCCAGATTGAGATGTGCCTACAGGAGGGGGGAATCTGCCCCACTGTGGAATTTGCCTGTGGTGTGGGATGTGCCTGCAGTGCAGGATGTGCAGTGGCAGGATGCCCCACGGTGGGATGTGCCCCAGGGCAGGATGTGCCCCAGGGCTGGATGTGCCCCAGGGTGGGATGTGCCCCAGGGTGGGATGTGCTTGTGGGTGGGATGTGCCCCAGGGCTGGATGTGCCTGTGTGTGGAATGTCCCCCACGGCTGGATGTGCCTGTGGTTGGGATGTGCCCTAGGACTGGATGTTCACGTGGGTGGGATGTGACCCTGGGCTGGATGTGCCCCAGGGCTGGATGTGCCTCAGGGCTGGATATGCTTGTGGATGGGATGAGCCCCAGGGCTGGATGTGCACCAGGGGCTCTCAGTCCCTCCATGGCGGGAGGTCGTGCACAGCACGGGGGTCTCGAGGATCCCCCCTCCCTCCCTCCCTGCTCGGCGCGGGAGGCGCGATGCGGTTCGGGGTCTGTACCGCAGCTCCGCCGCCAGCAGAGCGCAGCATCCGCCCGCGTTCCTGGCGCTGCGGGGCCGGCAGCGAGGCCGGGCAAGGAACCTGTACCTCGGGGCGAGCAGTGGGCACAAAACACCCTAAAGTCCATTTTGGATTCAATCCTGCTTCCACAAGCCTCTTGCTG
Source organism: Pithys albifrons albifrons (assembly GCF_047495875.1). Taxonomy (NCBI): domain Eukaryota; kingdom Metazoa; phylum Chordata; class Aves; order Passeriformes; family Thamnophilidae; genus Pithys; species Pithys albifrons. The sequence goes on along the minus strand of NC_092465.1, from coordinate 803,432 downwards.
GGCGGATGGTGAGCAGAACCGGGTCAGGCTCCCTTTCTCCACCACAGAATGCCAGAATGGTTTGAGTGGGAAGGGACCTTAAAGCTCATCCCGCTGTCCCAGGTTGGTTCAAGCCCGTCCAACCTGACCTGAACGCACTTCTCTGCCTCGTTTAGTTATAAGGACAGTTATTAATGAGAGTCCTGAGAATCCACCAGGTTAAGTGCAGTGTAACAGTCTCTCCTCTTCCTGGGGAATTTGTCTAAGTCTGTGTTTTGTTACTGTTTTCCAGCTTGTTAACGTGGCCTTGGCGGGATGCATCGCTGTGGAAGGCACCACTCTGGCTTTTGAGGAGTGTGATGTCAACAACACGGTAAGGACACTCTGCACAGGACTGTCACACCGTTTGTGGTGCATGGCATGGAGCTCCTGTACCCTCCCTGGGAGCTAACACAGCCATTCCCACCCTGGGAGCATGGCCAGATGATGCCTGGGAGCAGCCAGGGGCAGGAATTGCCCTTTGGCATAGCCTGTAGCCAAGCAACAACCCCAGAGCCAGCAAATTCAGCTGGAAAAGGGAAGTTTGATAAATCCATGAGCCTACACATGAAAATGGGGAGAAACTTTGATATATCAGCTTGTGCTTTGTGTGCTGCTGCTGCAAAACATCCAGCTGCACTCTGGGCTAGATGGGAAGCAGCCACCGTGACCAGCCTTTCCCTTCCAGAGCCCCTTCCAGTGTGTAAAGGAGCTCCAAGAGAGCTGGAGAGGGACTTCAGACAAGGGCCTGGAGGGACAGGACAAGGGGGAATGGCTTCCCACTTTCAGAGGGCAGTTAGATGGTATCTTGGGAAGAAGTTCCTCCCTATGAGGGTGGTAAGGACCTGGTACAGGTTGTCCAGAGAAGCTGTGGCTGCCCCTGGATGCTTGGAAGTGTCCAAGGCCAGGTTGGACTATTAGAAGATGTCCCTGCCCATGGCAGGGGGTGAAACAAGATGGGCTTTAGGATCCCTTCCAATCTCTTCTGGGATTCTTCCTAGGCAGTGTTTTTTAGGCAATTCCTGGTTAATTGCTCCCTGTTCTGGCACAGGCCAGCAGGTGTGGGTGCCTGTTTTATTGGGGTGTTTATCCCCTTGTGCCCCAGTGCTGGGAGCAGCCAGGGGAGGTGGCAGGGCACACAAGCAATCGGGGTTGGGGGTCTGGACAGCTCAGCAGGAGTCACTCCCAGAGCCGATGCTGGGGCTGTCCTGATCTTTTTAGCTTTGGATTTCACAGGAAAGCTCTTCCCGTGGCTGATGGTTTTCCTCAGCCCTGGTCCTGGGTGAGGACAGGGAGGGCAAGCAGATCCTCTCCCAGCTGCTGGCTGCCCCAGTGAGCCAGCTCTGTGGTGGAGCCTGGTGGAGTCACAGCTCTGCCCCGTCTCTCCCCACAGAACCAGAAGTTCAACTACACCTGGCTGAGGCTGATCCAGCACGGAGAGCTCTGCCTTGCCCCGTCAGGCGTCGTGGGAGCCGTGGGCCTGCGCCGCTGCCAGGGCAGGAGCCGCAGCCTGGCCTGGCTCCACAGGTCACTGGCCACCGTCCAGCCAGGGCTGGTGAGTGATGCGCCGGCTGGGCAGCCCCGGCTGTCCTGGCACAGGTTGGTGAGTGCTATGCTGGCTGGGCAGCTGTGGCTGTCCTGGCACAGGTTGGTGAGTGCTGCGCTGGCTGGGCAGCCCCAGCTGTCCTGGCACAGTTTGGTGAGTGCCATACCAGCTGGGCAGCCCCAGCTGTCCTGGCACAGGTTGGTGAGTGCCACGCTGGCTGGGCAGCCCCGGCTGTCCTGGCACAGGTTGGTGAGTGCCACGCTGGCTGGGCAGCCCCGGCTGTCCTGGCACAGGTTGGTGAGTGCCACGCTGGCTGGGCAGCCCCAGCTGTCCTGGCACAGTTTGGTGAGTGCTGCGCTGGCCGGGCAGCCCCAGCTGTCCTGGCACAGTTTGGTGAGTGCTGTACCAGCCGGGCAGCCCCAGCTGTCCTGGCACAGTTTGGTGAGTGCTGTGCTAGCCAGGCAGCCCCAGCTGTCCTGGCACAGGTTGGTGAGTGCTGCACTGGCTGGGCAGCCCTGGCTGTGCTGGCACAGTTTGGTGAGTGCCGTGCCGGCTGGGCAGCCCTGGCTGTGCTGGCACAGGTTGGTGAGTGCTGTGCTGGCCTGCAGTCCTGGCACAGGTTGGTGAGTGCCACATTGGCCAGGCAGCCCTGGCTGTCCTGGCACAGTTTGGTCAGTGCCATACCAGCCGGGCAGCCTCAGCTATCCTGGCACAGTTTGGTGAGTGCCATGCTGGCTGGGCAGCCCTGGCTGTCCTGGCACAGTTTGGTGAGTGCCATACCAGCTGGGCAGCCCCAGCTGTCCTGGCACAGGTTGGTGAGTGCCATGTCGGCTGGGCAGCCCTGGCTGTCCTGGCACAGTTTGGTGAGTGCTGCGCTGGCCTGCAGTCCTGGCTGTCCTGGCACAGGTTGGTGAGTGCCATGTTGGCCAGGCAGCCCCAGCTGTCCTGGCACAGGTTGGTGAGTGCCATGCCGGCTGGGCAGCCCTGGCTGTGCTGGCACAGGTTGGTGAGTGCCACGTTGGCCAGGCAGCCCCAGCTGTCCTGGCACGGGTTGCTGAGCTGGGGAACACACTGACAAGCAGTGACAGCCCTGCACGAGTGTAACCTGGACCTCTGGTCCCTGCTTTGCCAAAGCCACCTGTCCCTGGCACCTCTGCCATTTTTCTCATGCCCCTCTGCCTTGGGGCTGTGTCAGTCCAAGGGCAAGCGCCCCAACACTGTGTGCCAGGCTGGGGGGATGCTGGCACTGCCGAGTTGCTCCAGCCAGGCTCTGCTGCTGCCTCCACAGCAGTAACAAAATGTCCTGGTTTTACATGGAAACTGTCAATAGCACTTTCAGGGAGATGACTCGGTATTGATTGGCTCTCAGCTCACTGTGGTTTTAAAGAAAGCATTTGTGGAACAGAAAAGAATGGATACTTACATTAATTGCCTGACTGCACAAGGAGTCACGGCTGTATCTCCGTCAGTAGTTGTCCAAAAGGCTCTGAAATTACATAGTTTCTAGTTAAGAAATAGTCCTCATTTAAGAAAGAAAAACTGTAGCTGAGTTACACAATGTATTGACAAGTTCCTGTTCCTCTTTGGTTTTTTTCAGCCTAAATTATTCAGAGCCAGAATGTCACAGGCTCACCTTGGGTGTTTTGGGAAAAATACAAGAAAATTGTCATCCACTTACTGAAAATGGTGAAATTCTCATTTCACTATGTCAAAAATATGTGAAAATGTCCAGGGAGCTGTGTGGGCCACGGGCAGGTCTTGTCTCCCATTCCAGCCTGAGTTCATCCCAAGCTGTGGGTGAGATGGATTTGGTGGTCCCATTGTACTGGTGCCAGCAACACGAGTCAGAGAGGAGCTCAGTGGCTGCTCACTGAAGGAGTCTTGGTGCTTTACCCTCACCTGACATCAGTCAGTGTGTTGTTTAATGATGTGAAGTGCAATTACTGTCTGCACAAAGATGCAGCTTCTGCCAGACCCCACTCTACACCTCACATCAGGAGTGTTAACACCTCTTGGTGTTAATGAGCTGATCCTGAGAGTTGCTGCACTGCAAGGCAGTGACAGGGTCCCTTGCCTGTGGCAGCACTTCAGCATCACCTGTCTGGCCATGGGAGTCAGGTCTGTGAAGACCAAAAGGAAGGAGATCACTCAGACTCTTCATTCTTTCACAGTCTAATGTACTGGCATTTGAATTACCCAACATCCTTTTCAACACAGTAACTGTGCTCTGAATTCATCAGCCAACAAGCTCCACAGTACAAAAATCCATGTCCTGCTGTACATGCCCCATGTAGCAAATGCCATCCGAATTATTCCATTTGCGTGGCAATTGCCACACTGAGAGCAAGAGAGCCCATCTCCATTCCTAGTGAAGGAAAAGCCAGGAAGCACAGCAGGTGTGGTGTGATCCTGGCTCAGCAACAGGTGCAGGAGTGGATCCCACCCCAAACTCCCTGTAAGTCAGCAAAGAGATCTCACGTATTAGGGACATGCCAACAAGGGGCACACCATAAGGAATAGGTTGGACTTGATGATCTCAGAGGTCTTGCCCAACCAAACTGATTGTGTGATTCTGTGAATCAAGCTTTCTCAGTGGGAAAATTGAGCTGCTGCTGCAGCAGCACTAAAGCCTGAGCCCCCCTAAGCCCTCCCTCTCTCCCCTGCAGACCGACCACATCATCTCTGAGCACCAGCACCTCCCACAGCCGTCTTGCTTGGAAGTGGATCCCTCGTACAAAGCCCTGAGGGTGAAGGCCTGTGACTCCATAAACCCTTATCAGAAGTGGCAGTTTGGCAGTTACCACGCAGACTGAGGGGAGCCCAGTTGCACCAGGACTGCCATGGCTTCAGCTGTGAGCTCAGCGAGGACATCAGCGTGGCTGTGACAGTGACTTCTGAACGGGAAGTGGGTTTCCAAGTGGCAGTTGAAATCCATGATCTAATACCAGCATACTGAGGGATCAGAACACCAAGAGCAGCACATCTGGTTTCACAGTGCCTGAGCAGATTTGCCTGGTTTTTCTTCATCATGGAACACTTTGGCAGAAACTCATTTTCTGTATTATTAAATGGAAATATTTTTTGTAGTCCCCATCCTGCTGTAAGCAAACATCCCTCAGTTCCCCCTGACAGCAGCATAAGCTGCAGAAATACTTCCAGGCCCCTATAAGTCCATAAGCAGCAAATTGGGCTGCTTATTCCTCCACAGAAAACAGAAGTTTATTGACCAACACATCAAAAAATCCATGGCCGTGCCCGTGCTGGGTCTGGCCACAGGATCCCATCCTGTGGGAGCTGCTGTCTGACAGATGAGGATCAGAGTTCTGTGAGGAATTGACTGTGTATTGATAAAGCCAATTTTATTAGTGGGAGGCCAGTCCAGCTTGACTGGGGTACCCAAGGGCTGTGGAAGAGGTTTGGAGCAGGCCCTGCCCATCCCCTGGGGACAGCAAGGACACGCATGCCTGGCTCTGCTAGGCGAGAAGAGGAGCTGCTTGCAGGGGAATCCAAAGGTTTGTCCTGCTTCTTGCCAGTGGCACACACCAGAGGCCAGCCAGGTTGCTCCTCATGCCAGGGCAGCCAGGCTGTCCCACCCTGGGGCTGCCAGGACCCCAGCTCTGTCCCTGGGCCCCTGGGGGTTTCTGGGGGCTCCCCAGGAGCACTGCCAGTTCCCTCAGCCCATGCTGCATGGCACAGCCAGGATCCACCCACCAAACTGCCTCTGAACTGACTGTCACAGGCAGGTTCTGTCCTTACTGTTAAACTCTGTCTCCAAAAGCCATCACCAGTCATTGATGGGATGGATTTGATGGGAGAATAAATTCTGTGTGCCAGGGCAGTGAGATCCAGGGTATGTAACTCCGGTGAATCCCAGGCAGGGTTTGTCCCCCTGTTCCCATTGGGAATTTGTGCTGTGAGAGGCTGTTCCCTGTACTGCTGCAGGGTTGTGGGGAGAACCAGCACTTCTCTTCCTGCCCCACTGCCCGGTGCTGAGGTGAGGGGCTGCTACAGCACAAGCCCTTGAGGTACCCAGAGCTGAGCATCACACTCCCTGCTCACAGCCCTGGTGACCACGGCTGAGCCGTCCCACCCCACACCCCCACACCTCTTCTTTGGTTCTTCAGAAGGCCATGGCATATTGTTGCCTCTGATGTGGTGGATCAGTGCTGACAGCATCTGACAGGCTCAGTCTGCCAAAATACTGACTGGCCCAACAGATTTTCCCAGTTGACTCCTATTCCAGCTGTCTTGCTGATTTTCTCTCCCTCTTTCAGCACAGCTAGCCTGCAGTCACCATCAGAAAAATGACACAGACGACATTTGGGCAGTCAGCTCGTATCAGGAGCATGAATTTCATCAAATTCTGTTTGCTGACATTCAATCACTTGTCACCAAGCAGGCACCAGGCACTCGTATGTCACGGTCACCTCCCATCGCCAGCCCTGTCACTCGCACGCCCGTGCCCCGCTCGTGTAAATGCTCACTTCCATGTTGGATCTTTGCTGAGAGACTGGAGGGTGCCTCAGGGCTGCTGGCGGTGAGCTGGGGCCCTGCTGTTGCTCAGTACTGGGAATGTTCTGATGGCACCAGTCAGCCCAGTCTTCCAGAAACAGGAGCATTTTTCCGGCAGGCTCGGCAGCCGCGGCGATGGGCGTCGCTCCTGCTGCCCCCCACGTGCTGCTCCCACCGTCCCCACGGACACTCCAGGGTGTGCATCGCACCCTGGGGTGCTCAGAAGCTGGGACTGAGCAGCTTTGTGAGCACTGAGGTAAGGGAGGAACCCAGCACAGGTGGGAGAACCACTGCTTGGGGTGGGGATGGAAGCCCCTGATGTCCCTTGGGTCAGCAATGGGAAATGGGCACAGCTTTTCCAGAGGAGAACAAATGCCTCTGGAGCTGTGGTGGGGCAGGACATGGTCATGCTGTGCTTACATCAGTGAGTGCCCTGAATCAAAGTGGCCACGGTGGGAGGCCCCATTGGATTTGCTAAAAAAAAAAAAAAAGGGGGTTAAAAATTGGGAATAAATGCCAATGGGTGAAGCTGCTTCCTCTGAGCACGGTGTGTTAACTGAAGGACATGGACTCTCTCTAGGGAATCCAAGTTACTGCCAGCCTGAACCACAAAGCCTGTCTCCAGGAAGAACCTTCAAAGCACCAATTCCCCCGATTTTTGGCCATGTTGAATCCCAGGGCAGGGCAGGGCAGGGCAATAGTCTCGTTGGCTGCTGCACCTGCAGCTGCTGCAGGTTGTGGCATTTGGCATCAACACCCTCCATAAGGCTCCCACTCTTGCCTGCCATCAGCCTGCACCTGGAATGGTGCAGACAGAGAAAGGATTTTCAGGCTAAGCTGGGACTGTGACAGCCATGCCCTAATCAGCATCTGCCTGAAAGTGCCTCTGCTCCAAGGGACAAGTTTCCAGATCTCCAAATGTCCCCTCACCTCACATGCCATACAGGCAGCTCCCTGTATGTGTGCCTGGCTCCTCCATGTGCCCCATCTGCGCACTGACCACAGTGATGGCCAGAGGGCAAACAACCCATCTCTGCCTCTTCCCTCATTCCTCTACCTGTGAACCCCTTGCTGTTCACACCACACCCACCCACCCAGAGGGTCTGACAAGGGGGGATGCATGTGGGAAAGGCCCTCAGGCCCCTACAGCATCCCAGAACTCTCATTTTATTTTTCCAGCTACCCAGGAAAGCAGGAGAGGGCATTGCAGTTCTCAGCTGAGCAAGTGCAGCTTTGCAAGGAGTGAGTCCAAGGCCACCAAAAGTCTCAACCTTTCCCACCAAAAGCTCTGGGAATGGTCACAAAGAATGATAGAATCATAGAATGATTTGGGTTGGAAGGGACCTTAAAGTTCATCTTGTTTCAACCCTGTCCATGGACAGGGACACCTTCCACTAGCCCAGGCTGCTCCAAGCCCTGTCCAGCCTGGCCCTGGCTGGAATTACCATGACCACATCTTTAAGAGGGATGTGTCACCCCCAGAGCAGCCCCAGGGCAGCTGTCAGTGGGAACAGACCTACAGTATAAGTTGGGACAAGCGAAGCTCAGAACTTCCCCAGCCTAAGGGGCAAATAAACAAGTGTGAATGGCACAATGAGGGCTGTGTCTGCTGGCACAATGCAGAATTGCCATGTATTATTTTCACGTTGCCAATAAATAATTGCCTTTATGTAGAACAAAAAAAGTCAAAACAATATTCAGTGCTGCTGGAGATGTAAAACTAATCCTTAAAAAGGCACTTATGGCTGCAGGGGGCCACTGTATAACTCTGTCCTTACCTCCTCACCCTTGCCAGCTGTTCTCAGCTTTCCCAGGTGCTTTCTGGGATGACAATTGCAAACCTGAGTCCAAACTCCAAACAAATTTGACTGTAAAACAGTTTTTAAAAAAAATTACAACAACTGTATGGTGGTTACACAAAGATCTTGCAAAATGGAGAAGGGTTGTGTTCAGATGAGATAAAAATGATGGTTAAAACTTGCCTGGCCTTGACAAAGCAATCTTTAACTTTGCATCTAAACTTACTGTGAAATTTGAGAATAGATATAAAAGAGTCTGACCTTGTGGCACTGGGAAAATAGAGGTTCCTGGTAGTGGCCAGGCTTGCCAGGAACACCCCAAGGAATGCACAGGGATGTGCCAGGTGAGCTGCTGCCCTCAGAGCTGGTCCAGACCCTGGCTCTGATGCTGGATACGGCACTAGTCACTGATACAACCCCCACCACCCCAGGCTGGCAGGGCTGGCACTGCAGCCAGACACCTCCAGTGGCACTGCCCGCAGCTGCTGGGCTGTGTGAGGGTTCCCAGCCCAGGACTGGTGGCTGCCACAGTGAAGAGGGGGGCAGGGGAAGGTGGCAGCTCAGTCTGCCTGTGCTGCAGAGTCACTGTCCTGCCCAGGGCAGGCTGCACAGCAGCACTGGTGAGCCCAGTGGTGCACATGGTGTGGACAGGCCAGGCAACACCACATCATACTCACACCTCTGACCCCATAGGCAGGGCCAGCAGGCAGTGCCAGACCTACCTAATGCTGACCATCACACCTCAGGAGGTGTGAGGGGCAGCAGGGAGGGCACAGGGTCCTCAGTGCCTTCTCATCCTCAGTTCCCACACACCAGCATCTGCCCAGGATGCCAATCCCCCTCCATCTCTGCAGTACAAGGTGGGCATGGACAGTGGCTGTCAGGGCACTGTCAGGCACCAGCACGGACACACAGCAAACCAGACTGGGGGGGTAGCCAAGAGTTGTCTCTTATTGTTCTCCAGCCCTGGCCGGTGCCACCCACTGCCAGCTCATTACAGCGTGGCTGAGAGCACAGGCCACGTGTGCATCGACAGCCAGAGGAGCCCCAACCAGTTGGAGCCACCCTGTGTTCTGAACAGTTTAAAATGGAAGAGAAAATAAGAGGATAACCTTGAAATCAAATGGGTTTGTATTTAGCAAACTGATTATTTATTTTCCTGCGCTATGGACACCTCTGCCCCCATCAAAGCCAAGATGTTAAATTTTCACAGTGTATTATAAATCATGTACAAAAAGGAGAAAAGCAGTGACTCGTGTTGTGTGAAGAGACACGTCTTGAGGGAACAAAATAAACCCAGACCCAGAGCGTAGGCTCGGTGCTTTAGGCAGTTCCCTCTCAGTTCATAAGTGCATCATGGATTCAAACTCGTCGATCCGCTGTTTGGTGTTTCCTTTCCGGATCCTCCGGTAGGAGATTGTGTTGTATCTGGAATAGCTGTGTCTGGAGATGTCGTTCTTTTTGCCCAGGCTGGGCTGCTCACCCGGTTTCTCCAGCGGGGAGTTGCAGCCGGCACTGGCCGGGGCAGGCGGCTCCTTGTCGCTGTCCCTCTGCTGCAGGCGGGACACCTCGCTCTCCTTCTTGATTTCAATCACCTGAACTTCGTCTTCTTCGGTGTCCTCCTCCTCCTCCTCCTGGGCCGCATTCCCTGTGGGGTCAGCCGTGGCTGCCGGGCTCTCCCCGTCGGGGCCGGCTGCTGTGCCCGGCTCGGCGGGCAGCCCCGCTGTGCCACCCGGCCCTGCGGGACACGGAGGGGGCAGGTGAGGAGGGGTCGGCAGCCTGCGGGGCCCCGTCCGGAGGGGTCTGGGCGTGACTCACCAGCTCCTGCCCCAAAGCCCCCGGCCCCCGGAGGTGAGCGGAGACCTGCACCACCAGACTGGGCTACTTTCCTTATGCCTCTCTCTGTTCTACCCTCCTTCCCACCAAGAGGAGAGGAAGAAGAAGGAGAAGGGGAAAGGGAAGCAAAAAGGGAAGGGGAAGGGGCAGGGGTAGTGGAAGGGAGCCATTCTGCAGGCAGTGGGAAGCTGTGCCCCTGGGACGTGTCCCTCCCTCGGCGGTGGCCGCCCCGGCTGCGATGCCATCTCCCTTTTGTCCTGTTTGGCACGTCCCTGCGGTAATGATGCTTTAGTGTCGCAACAAATGGTCTATTCAACATTTTGCCTGTGGGGTCCAAAGTATTAATTAGACTAAATTGGTTGGGTACTAAAAAGCTGCCTGCAATTTCGAGATAAAGTGCTTGTGGTTGCGGGGCGGGTGCGGGGGAGCCTTGTGAGATCCTTTGATAGGTTTTATTGTGTGCTCCTAAAGCAGCACAGCTGGAATATGGTTATCAGCTCTAAGTGGGAAAGGCTCCACCATGATTCACCTCCTCACAGTCTAGGCAGTTGCTATGAAATATTAATTTGCCCATAACAATATTCAGATATTTTTCCTTTTCTTAATGAAAGCAGTTTCTCTTTGCAGGGTACAGCCTGTCCCTCTTTTAGAGCCACCATCAAAGCTCAGGGGAGACCATTTCTAGCAGCCTCCAGCCCAGTGCCCTTGTCCCACCACTGCCAAAGCCAAGACAGACAGGAGCCCATGGGTGGGAGACACAGAAAGGAGTAATGCACAGAAAGGAGCCCCCCTCAGAGAAACACGACTTTCCTCCTCTCGTAACCCTCCATAAAATACTTCTCCTTTTGGAGGAGTGGCTGCAGTTTGCACAATGTAATTAAATATATTCATCTATGTATATAGGCAGTAAGTTGTAACTCAGGACCAGGGTGGGCTCACTGCAGGACGTGGCTGAGGGTCCAGCCTTGGCTCCCATTGATTTCTACCATTTTCATCCAGAAATGAGCAGAGCAAAACCCAGGAGCAAATGTTCAGGAGAACAATTTTCTGCAGATAACCCCAATGGAATCAAGCACTTAATAAATCAGGTAGGAAAAGATTTTGGATTTTGAGGCCACTGGCAGCCTCCCGAGGTTCTCCTCTGAGCATGGAGCAGAAGATGGAGCATCTCCCAACCTTATGAAGCTGTTGGGGATCTCCTGGTCAAAGACCCCACAGTGCTCTGACAGCCCGTGGTCATGGAGATATGCAATACCTTGGGAAGAAAGAAACTAGCTGTGGTTTCTAAGGTGCAGCAGCTCCAGGCATTAGAAATTAGTCACTGCTCTCTGAAATAGAAAGATCTGACCCAATTAAAAAAGATTAATGACCACCTGTATCCACTGACTTTGAAGGCTACTCTTTGCTACACGTCAGGGAAACCCCGGATCAGGCGGCATTTTCCATTACCTTCCCCTGATCCCTGACCGTCGGTGCCCGTGTCCTGGATATCCGCTGGTCTCTGCTGTAGCGTCCCATCCTTCTCTCGCTTTTCTTTGGGAAACACAAAGCACAAGACATGGGCTGATGGACAAATTAGTGACGATAATCAGGTTTTAATGGTTGCAGATTGTCAGATTTTCAGAGCAGATTTAGAAATTTCTCATTTTTTTTAGTTACAAAATCGTCCCTCAAACGTGTCCCAGGAATTACTCCGAGTCACTGTTACAGCTACCGTAGGTCAGGAATTTTCACTAACAGACATAGCACATCCCGTTATTCATGATAGAAAAAGACAGAGCTTTTCTCTCCCAGAACTTAGAGACAGGCAGCCCCATACGGTACCTTGGCATCGCTTCTCTGCAGCAAAATCCCCCGGAGTGATGTCCTCCGACAATGAATTTCTATTTTCCTCCAGATTTTCCTGTCCAGGTGGAGCATCAGGGCTCTTCTCCGCGTTTGCATATGGGACCGTCCCAAGAGATTTTGCTCTGTCACCGCTCGCACCGATGGCCTGGAGCGGCCCGTCCTCCGGGGGAACGCTCCCGTTGCACGCCGGCATGGTGGGTGCTGCGGGCATGGTGGGTGCTGCGGGCGTGGTGGGTGCTGCGGGCATGGGGGGTGCTGCGGGCATGGGGGGTGCTGCGGGCACTTCTTCGGTCATGCTTCGGGCCGTGCCGTGTCCTGCCAAGCCGTGCCGTGCCCACCGACTGGGGCCAAGCACTGCGGGGGCCCCGCTGCTGCGCCCCGGGGTGGGGAGCGCTCTCCTCACCCCTTTGCCCCGGGGGTCTGTCCCGCTGCCCGAGTGGTCCAGGCGCGTCTCCTGTGCCGGGGCCGCGGCCGCACCATCCGCTGTGCCCGGGGCTTGCCAGCCCAATCACCACCTCCCTCTCCGCTGAGGCTCTGCCCGTTGCATAATTAAATGCACCATTATAATTTACATAAACAAACAATCTGAAGCAAGAAAGCTTTTGTGCTGGCCTGGAGAGCGGGGCTGCGGGCATGTCAGCCCCGCGGGAATAAACAGGAGTTTGTGCTCTGGGCACAATGGCCCTTTGTGTCCCCGCTGGTCACAGGGACGGCCATTGTTCCGACCCCTAATCCCCGGAGGGTGACCACCTTCCCCAGCGCCGCTGCCACCTAACCCGCTTAACATTCCCCATCGGGTTTGTGCCGATGGACCTCGCCGTGCTGCCAGGAGCACAATGGGAGCATTCTGCCCTGCCGGGGGACAGCCCGGACGGACGGACGGACGGGCACATGCCCCGCACACGGCGAGATGCCACACTCTGCCCCACGCCATGGACAGGCAGCACTGCCCAGAGAGGCTGTGGCTGCCCCGTCCCTGCAAGTGCCCGAGGCCAGGTTGGACGGGGCTTGGAGCAACCTGGGCTGGTGGGAGGTGACCCTGCCCATGGGTGGGACGAGATGGGCTTATGGTCCCTTCCCACCCAAACCATTCCAGGATTCCATGGCTCTGTCAGTAACTATCACTCGGCCCTAAGGCTGGCAGGAGTGAGAGGACAGCGTTTTGCAGAGGGAAGCAGGAGGATCACCCGAGCAGCACAGGGACATTTCTGACCACAGCTGAACTCATCTCAACCCTGGTGCCCAAAGCCAGGTTTATGTAAGAGTGTAATCTCCTGCTGTGAATGACATTCTGTGTTTGTACACTACAACATTTCTGATATCTTTGGACTTTAGGGCTTGGAAATCCTCTTGTGAAGTTCAACCCTTGATTAGAAATGGACCCAAAGCCTTTCCACTGGTTTTATTCATCTGTGAGTTTGTATCTTTAAATCAACAACTTTTCTTTATTGTTTTAAAATGAGCTTGGTGTAATTGATTTATAAAATCCATCCTTTGCTGGCAACATTTGTCCAAGAAAAAATGGATGATGAGGTTTGAAAGTGAGTTGACAACATGCAGCAGTTGGTGCCCTCAGGAGAGGCTGAGTACCCAGCAAGGTCTGATGGCTGGAGGGGAGAAGATGCTTTCTGTTATCACAGAATCACTGAATCATTTATGTCGGAAAGGCCCTCTCAGACCATCGAGTCCAACCATTCCCCCAGCACTGCCAAGACCACCACTGACCCATGTGCCCAAGTGCCACACTTACATAGCTTTTAAATCCCTCCAGGGATGGGGAGACTCCACCACTGCCCTGGGCAGCTGTGCCAGGGCTGAACAACTTTTCCCAAGAAATTTTCCCTAATATATAACATGAACCTCCTCTTGTGCAACCTGGGACTGTGTCCTCTCGTCCTGTCCCTTGTTCCCCACGAGCAGAGCCTGACTCCCATCTGGCTCCACCCTCCTGCCAGGGAGTTATAAAGATCTTATATATACAACAATTTTTAATTTTTTTATCAAGCTATTTTCCTATCCCCGACTTCTTGAGTGTAGAAAGATATTAAAAGAATTTTAGGTATTCCCTGGCAGCTCTTGAGTCACCTTTTCCAGAGGAGTGCCCCTTGCTTGAGGCACCATTTGCATCAATCACAGAAAGCATCTTCCCTGCGACCTTCACCACAGGAAGTTTCCATTCCAGCTATCCTTTGCTGCAATCTCAGACACAGTGCCTGGGCTTCCAGAGGCATCAGGGCACAGCAGGGATCTGACTGTCAGTGAGGAAAATGATGAGAGCCGCAGCAATTCCCAGTCATTCCAGAAAGAGGAAGGGGCCACCATGGCACAGTGTTGGTGGAGTGCCCATGTCAGAGGGTTTGCAGGAAGGGATCTTTAAGGTCCCTTCCAACCCAAACCATTCAAGGGGCAGGGTGTTGGCAGAGCTCTGTAGGTTCCTCTGTCATCTACTCTCTGCTCCCCAGTTCCTGCTCCAGCCACAGGTTTCCAGGAGCAGCTCATGCACAAGCTGAGCAGCTCAGGGAGCATTTGGACCCTACCCAGGTCCCAGAGCAGCTCTAGAGCAGAAGCCCCATACCCAAGGTCACCATGGGATATGCCCCCCAACAGTCAGGGCAGGATGGCAGGCACAGTGTTACTGGAACACCTGTGACATGCTACTGTGGATTATGTCAACAAGCTACCTCCAAGCATCTGGACTGCATGACCTTAGAGATCCTTTCTGACATAAATTATACTGTGACTGTGCTTTTCATTCTGTCAACAAGATAAATACCTTATGTGTATGAAGAAACATACCTTGGGATTCCTCTTCTACAGAAAATTTCAGAATTTTAACTTTTCCTCCAGGGAGGAACTGAGAGGAAAGGTGGGAACTCAGGTATCTCCCTGGCAGAGCTGTTGCCCTGACACTTCTCTGGCCGTGCTGGCATCAGTGGAGAGCTGCAGAATGGGCAGTGGGATTCCAGGAACACCTGGAGAGTGATGCTGCAAGGACACACTGGTTACAGAGCACGGGAACCCACAGAACAACTCAAGTTTTGACAGTGTCAAAGCAAACAGCTGCTGTGTTCACCCTGGGAAGAGCTGTGCAAGGAGACAATGGGATCGCCACCAATGGGATGACTGGGGAGGGAAGGGCAGCCCAGCCTGTGTGAACACATTTCTGAGGCAGGTTGTCCTCCCCAGATTGTCCCCAGGACCTGAGGGGCCACTGTCATACCCAGGTTAGCCCAGGGACAGATAGCCTGGAGCTGCTGGGATGCCACAGCAATCCCAGCAGGATTGGAGAAGGAAAAAGCAGCTGTGGGCTCCTCCCACCGCAGACAGTTCTTTGTACACAGCTGGGCAAAGCCACCTCTGGAGGGCAGGGAAACATGCCTTTTGCACACACCTGAGGGGCTGGATTTCTGCCTCTTTGAGCTTTTTTAGAAAAGGTGAAGCTTTTAGTCTTGCCTGTCTGGTGTGGCACAGCAGAGCAGGAGCAGCCAGTCTGAGCCAGGAGCACAGCAACACATTCCATGCTCTGACTATGGATAAGGGGTGACTCCCCTTTGCCTTGCAGTGCTGGTGGGGCAAACTGAGCCTCCCAAAATACCCACGTGTGTGATCTGCTCAGAGCTGAGAGAGCTGGGTACAAACAGCTGCTGCCACACAGGAACACAGACCAGCAGCTCTGGGGGAAAGGGAGCACTGGGTGAGGCTGCAGGAAGCAGTGGAGCAGGATGGTACACAGGGGGCAGGACCCACCATCCCTGGCCATGGAGCAGGATGGCACACAGGGGGCAGGACCCACCATCCCTGGCCATGGAGCAGGATGGCACACAGGGAGCAGGATCCACCATCCCTGACCATGGAGCAGGATGGCACACAGGGAGCAGGATCCACCATCCCTGGCCATGGAGCAGGATGGCACACAGGGGGCAGGATCCACCATCCCTGACCATGGAGCAGGATGGCACACAGGGGGCAGGATCCACCATCCCTGGCCATGGAGCAGGATGGTGCATGTTAGGCAGGGACCCAGTGGGAGGGTCTGGACACTGGGCAAGACCCAGTTGAGCAGTTAAGCACCCTTACAACGTCAGTCTCTGTAGCATTCAGCAAATTAATTAAAATTTTCAGATTAAAAAGGAATAATATTGTTCAGAGCACATGCACTTCCCTCTGCAGCAAACTTGCATTGTCCCCTTTGCCCACAGAGGATAAGAAGAGGAAAGGCAATCCCTTGGCAGTTTGAAACAAGAAGAAAAAAGTTCCCTCACCAAACCCTCCAGCACCCCCATGATCAGTGAGATCTCCACTGCTGCAGGTCGAGAGCACTTCAAGTCCCAACCCCAAGTCCTGGCACCACCATGCCATGCTGCCTGTACTCCCCAACTCCTCCTGCCCCACTCCCAGGAGGCAGAGGAGGATACTCCTTAAGTCCTCTGTGCAAGGAGAAATACAATTTTCCAGAGCTGTTGCAGACTCTCTGAGCACTTTGGTTGGCCTGTGAGCTGTGTCCTGCCCCCCCAGGCTGGGGCCCTGCAGGGCTCAGCACCCTCACAGGCGCCTGTCACCCACATCCTGTTTGTGATCACAGCCATGAATGTGTCACACTGTCATCTTGTCTCACCCAAAGTGTGCTCTCACCACTGCTGGGAGGCCCTCGTTTGTTTGGTCTCTCAGGCTGGTTGGGTGTCCAGGCTCATCCAGCCCTTCCACACTCTCAGCAAGTGCATGTCTCCCAAGGTGGGGCAAATTAACCTTCCAATCCAGAGGAATCACAGCTTCAGGCTGTAAAGCTTCAATATCTTAAGGTCCCTTTCTCAGAGCTACTGCTGTTCATTCTCTTTGGGCACTACAATAACCCTCACCAGATCTACAGAGGTTATTGCAGGGTTTGTACAACAGCTGCCAGGAGAGGCAAAACCCCCATTCCAGAACGTCCCTGCCCGTGGTCTCTGCCTGCTCAGCTCCATCCTCTTCCCAACAGGACTCTATCACTGCTTTTAGTAGAAGCACTTGCTTTATTAAAGACCTTTGGAAGACACTGACTCCAATAATAGGAAATAAATAGCTATCCATTTCAGATTCAATTAAAAATGGTTATTAACGCTAAAGTTCACTGAGAGAGTTCATCACATTTTGGAGTCACTCATTTTCCACGATAATCAAGAGGTCCACAGCATGCTTGGATTAAAAATGAAAATAATTGAAGCCCCAGACCTGTGTAATTCTCAGCAGTGCTGTTGTCTGGAGGGGTGCCCTGCCGTGCCACCTCCCTTCACCCGCAGAGTGCCCGGGATGAGTGGCTGTCTCGGTCCCACGTGCAGAGCCCAGACATCGAGGGTGACACGTGTGACATCACACCCGACTTTCTTCCTCTTCCACCGCCCGGTGAAACCCTGGAATGAATTTCAAAAGATGCTTCCGGACACTGGCTCTCCTGCTCTTCCGCGGGAGGGTCCCAAAACTGCTGGAGTAGCTGCTGCTCTCCCAGAGCGGGGACATGGAGCCGCTGCTGGCCAGGCTGATGCTGCGGTTCCTGCGCAGGGAGCGCCTCCCGCCAGCGCCGTCCCCGTCCCGGGGGAACACACAGTCCTCATCCAGGCTGGACTGGCGGCTCAGGCTCTCTGCAGCCGAGTCCTCGAAGGCGCTGCCCTGGGAGAAGCTGTCCTCGCTGCCCACCGTCATGGAGCTCAGCCGGCTGCGGGAGCTGCTCTCGCTGGAGAAGCGGGGCTTGGGCGCAAAGAGGGGTCCTGGGGAGCTGCAGCCCCCGCACGGGCTGGGCTCCTCCAGCTGCAGCGCGCCCAGCACAGCGTTGTCATTCACCTCCCCTGGAAGCAGGAGCCAGAGAGCAGCGTTAGGCACCCACACCCCCTCATGGCCAGGAGCGGGACGCCCGTGCCGGGGCAGCACCGGGAAGAGTCATGCCCAACCTCTTGGCACAGGGAGCAGCCCCTTTCCACGCGGGAAGCTCTTTCTGGCTGTGGGGTGGTCCCTGCGTCTCACATGCAGAATCAAACCAGCCCCCTGGGCAGCACATAAAAACCCCAACCAAACCTCTGCCTTGGTAAGCCCAAAATATGAATAGAAAAAAGTTTTGCCGCCCACATAAACTGATTTTCTAGGACTGGTGCGAAGACACCTTGGTCTGCATTAGCCAAGCAGCATCACAGTTCATTACTGTCAGGACAAAAGCACTCCCAGAGCCAGCCCCACGCCCTCATTAGGAGGGGGAAAGGAAGCGAATGCCAAGGTTGCCGAGTGCTGTTTCCGGCGGGGCAGCGCTGGGTGCCCCAGCCAGGACATACCGTGCAGCAAGCGCCGCTCCCGGGCCAGCAGCGCCCGCAGCTCCCCCCACCGCTGGTGCAGCGCTTGCTGTGGACAAGGAAGAGGCTGTCACTTCACGGAAGCACAGGGCACTTGTCAAGAAAACAGAGTTTCTTAAAAAGTGCAGGTCACCCACAGGAAACACTTGGTGTGTCTCGGTTTTACTGACACAATTTTCCCAGAGTTTAGCACATTTCTTGCAGAAAACATGAGTCTGCTCCTGTTCAGGGTGCTCTGGCTGAGGCACTGGCCATGTCTAATCTGGAAAGGAGCAGCCTGAAACCCAGAGAGCATGCAGCCCACCTTGACAGGTGTGGAAATGCCAGCACCCCTCCACAGCCTTCCCCAGCTGCAGAGACCCCACTGGGAATGGGCACCCTGCTCCTCTTCCCTGGGTTCCACAGCTCTCCCCAGCTCCAGACCCCCACTTGGAACTGACAGCCCACTCTTCCTCCATGGGTCCTGCAGCGTGGTGTGGGGATGGCACAGCCAGACCCCCCTGCCCTGCACTGGGAACCCACCACCCCGAGCACCCTCACAGCCTCCCAGTGCCTTGAGCCATCCAACACTGAGCAGTTTCTCTTCCCTCTGTGCAAGGTCAGCTCTTGATGCACAATAAACCGTGGCAGAGTTGATTGAAAACACCCACCAAACAGGTGAGGCTGTGCCTGGAGACAGTCACAGGAGGCTCCTCCCCACCAACCCGACCAACCCCATCCAGCTGGACATTCCCACACCCAAACTGGCCGGGCTAAGCTCACCTGGGCAGTCATGGGATTGTAGCCACATTTCTTTTCTATTCCCATTTAGGAAAAATAATATCACAGGGGCTAGGCTGGGGGTGCTGGGGGTGCTGGGGGGGCTGGCTGCAGGGGACCCATGGGTGTCAGCCCCTGCCAGCACCCCCAGTCCCACAGACACCCACCCGACTCCACTGGCAGTAACAGACCTCTGCATTCAACAAGGGGCTAACTAATTAATCATGTTACCTTGAGTGCCTGCAGCTTGGTCTCCAGCTCCATTTTCCGCAGGAACAAGGCCCCATTGACTGTCTCTAACCTGTGGAGAACAGGTGACACTGACCCCAAAGTGCAAAGACTCTGCCCAGCCCAGCCCAGCCCTCTGGAATTTCTGCCTCAGACAGCACAGGGCTGTGGGATAGCACAAGGAGCTCTCCCAGCTTCAGCAGGAGAGGATATTAAGTCAAACCCCACGTGAAGGAGGAACAGCCACCTCAAGTAGTTTCCTGAAGACTTTATCAAGTCCACTATCTGCTTGTGACCAAACCCCTCGATGTTCATGCCGTTGATGCTGACAAGGATGTCGCCTGTTGGAGACACACAGAGGCCAAAATGAGCATCCACAGCCCATGCACATCTTCCACCTGCTCCACATAACAGTGATGGGGAGAAAGGAGGGTAAGGCCTCCCATGATTGGAAAACACGTGGATATTTACCAGCCTGAAGGCCAGAGAGATGGGCAGGACTTTCCTCTTGGATTCTGCAGATGCAAGTGCACACCTCCAGGGAGAAATCATTTTGATTTGGAAACTTAACAGTCTGTTAATACCAAAGGGACAGAGTTAGCAATATTGAGGTCATGGAAACCGTTTAAAATTCAATAGTCTTTTACACTTTTTCAATGAGAGGGCTTTGATGAGCCCTAAGATGTTATAACACAACAATTAGAAATGCATTTGTATGGCAGAGAACAGCAGATACCTGACAGGTGCCTGTACACCATGTTTGCACAAAAACCAAACTAGTTTTAAAGCAAGTTTGTTGTTCAGTATCAAAAATTCAGGAACTTTAACCAAGAATATGTGTCAGCATAACTGGGGGTGGCTTTCTGGTGGGTGTTTTGTGTTCCCAGCCATGGGAAGATGACAGGGTGGACCTGGGGCTTTTCAAGAGATTGACTCCTCCTCATGGGGAATGCCGTGCAGAGCCAGTTGCTGCTGCTGCCAGAGAGCTCAGTTTGCAATGGGAGCCAAAACCAAAGAAGAATTTAACCTACTTTTGCTCTCCTGGTCTCTGGAACTCATCATCCACACACATCCTCCCACTCCTCAAAGTGCTTTTTGTTCTTGGCTTACATATTTAAATATACATCAAGTAACTCTATAAATCCCTGGTGTGGTTTTTGGTGCTGATGTGAATTTAGAGAAATGCAAAAGAAGGTGCCACAGCCCCCCCCCGGATCTTACAATGGCAGGAAACCTCCTCTGGTGACATGCAAACACCTCGGCACATCTGCCCCAGCACCAGGCTCAGCTTCCTGAAAACCTGCCACTGCCACCTCCTGCCCAGACTGAACAACTCCCGTTGGATTCCCAGTATTTCCAGTCCGTGTGGAACAAAGGGATGGAGACTGGGTGAGTTCAGAGCTCCTCTGGCCAAATCCCCCCGAGGCAGCATTCCAGCTCCTGGACCAGCACTGAGACTTCTGGTTAAACTGAGAGCACCGAGTGAAGCCTGAGCTCCCTGCAGATAAAGATCTAAAGTTTCACATCATCTTATTCTGCTTTGCCTAAATTTAACTCATAGCAACGAAACTGCAGCTTCTAAAGAATGGTTATCCTCAGTGTCAGCTGCTGCCTCTCCATGGCCTGGACTTTCCATCAAGTGCTCACTCCAAATGTGCGTTCAGGAAGAAAATGTGCCAAGAACAATTATTTTTAATCAGAATGTCACTTACAATGAAAATCTGCTCTGGCAATTTACACAAAAGCCCAATAATCGACTCAATTATCCTCCCTTCTGAAAGGTCTCCTCTGTTCACGAGCCGAGCCCTGACCCCCTCATTAGTCTCAGACCCAAGCTGGGCAAAGTTAAGCTTTTCCTAATACTGATTTCACTGAAAATGCTGTTTCTCTTTGTGAGAGCACTTTGAGGTGCCCTGCTGCTGGCAGGCAGCTCCCACTGCTCCCAAACTGCATCCCTTTATTCCTGGGATCATTTTAGATACAGCCAGGATTTTAGTAGGTCTGCTGATCTAGAAAGTCACATTTCTCACAAAAACCCAAGGAATAAAAATCACCTGATGCTCCTGATAAAATTCTGCTTTTCCTACCTGATGATTTACTGACTTCTACATTGAATAGAATCTCTTCCTATATGGTCTGCCCCCCAAAAAAAGTTATGCTTAGCAGTTATTTATTGAAATTATACCAATATTTCACCTCTTTAAAAGTACATACCTCTCTATGCATGTTAAAGGAGGTGGCACAAAGCCAGTATAAGGTAATTTTTGAAGAGAGTTTTTGATCTCTCCCATTTTATATGACAATATTCTCATATACAATTCTCCCAAAAATATTAATTTATGGAGGTAACAAGGCACTGCCATTGCCCCTTATCTGGATTTGGATGGGATTTCTCCTACATTCAACACTCTGACTTGTGAGAGTGCCAGAAATTCTTATCTGTGACCTTTGCTATGAAAAAATCCTTGGAAAAAATCCCAGTTCTACATCACTGCTGTAAGCTCTTCAAATTCCACAGGATCTGACAGTCGCTTTCCTCTGCTCTGGGCTGCCTCAACCTGGTTTTAAGGATGTGACACTTTAGACTCTGCACCACATTTTGGTTTTAATGAATCAATTTGTCATTTAAGTCTTACCTGGATTTCAAACCCAAATGTCTCTTTATCTTCTTTCAATATAGCAACGAGGTGTCTGTAGGAGGAACACACAGAGTTCCCTGTGAACACGGAGTGCTGTGCTTGGTGCACCTGCATTTCCAACCAAAACCATCGTGTCCCCACCACCATCCCTCCCTGTGCCTCTGGGGTGTCCCCTCACTGTCCCCCTGATGGTGCAGTGGTGGTGCTGCATCTTTCCTTACTCCAACTAACTCAGACTAAAGGTCACCTGCACGTCCCAGCTGCTGGGTACCACTCTCTGCCTTGCACCCTGATTCCACTGGAGCTGGGAAGATTCCCAGGACACGTTTCATGCAGAATAAGCCAATAGCAGTGATTGTAGAGTCATAGAACATACCTTTGTGGCTTGGAGGAGTCATCTGAGGAGCTGGATCTGGCTAAGGTGAGCTGTGACCAGAAACGGGAGAGGACAGGGGTCAGTAGGTCTGTGGCCCCTGGGGGCACACAGCTAAAATCAGCAGTCTGGAGAAAAACTAAAACCAGCTGGTGGCATCTCACCAGCACCTTGAACCAACACAGCCACTGCCTCAGTCAAACCAGAGCTTGAACTTTCCAACCCAGAGGAAAAGCCCCTGGGGGTCAAAGCCACCCATCAGGTGCTGGCACTGAGCTCAGCACCCAGATCAGGTCTCTGTTATGCCAAGAGCTCACCTCATTTTTGTATCTCTAAAAATCTGTGAGCATTTATGGACTGAGCTCCTGCCAAGAGAGGCATAAAGTGCCTGCAAGTGCAGGTGAGTGCAGACAGTGAGCTCTGCAGGGTCTCAGGGCAGCTGCACAGCATTCCCAGCCAGACATGGACATCCAGGATCCCACTTCAGGCACTACCTGGAGAGGTCTCTGGGAAAGGCCAGGATTGATTCTTCCCATAAAAGTGAACCATGAATAAGGAATTACATTATCAGTGAAAGGTTTGTAGCTGATACAGCCAATGTCTTGGGTTTCAGCTGGATAAAATGATGTTACAGAGTGATCTCCTACAGAAACAGCGACTTCGTGGATGTGCATTTACTTGCTGAGGAACAAGGAGAGGAGGGAGAGGCCACGTGTGTAAGAACCCATTGCAGGGAAGGTGGGAGGGCTCACAACAGGGGCACACCAGGACGATGGAGCCCTGAGCTGGGAACGGTCCCTGCAGGGCATCCTTGGTTCTGATGTGTGTTGTAACTCAGCTTTACCAGCCACAGCCACATCACAGCCATCACTGGCAGCCTCCCCCTGCCACCAACCACTGACACGGACAGGTCACACCAAGAAGGACAAGTCACACTGATGGTGGCTCTGCCACAGCAAGGGCAGCTCCACCATGGCCATGGGAGCTGGTGCCATTCAGCAGCAGCATTCCCAAGACTGTCCTGGCTCTGGCTTTCCCTTCTCTCCCCACACTGTACCAAGAAAAGGATTAAGTGCATTTCTGTGGCTGAAAAAAGTGAAACATTAAGCACTATTTTTCTGATCATAATTTCAGACTATAATGTGTGTCAAACACTTTCTATTCAGGCTTCTTCATGTCAGACAAACAGTCCAGAGCTGGAACTGCTCAGCTGATGTTTTCCAGCCTCTGCAGGACATGGGAATCCCAGGACAGGCAGCAGCAATATGGTGCTCTATGCTGTACTGGGGGAAAGGTCCAGTGAAAGACACATCCCCAGCAGCCCCGACAGTTGTACAGAAACACTCCCAAATCCAGATGGAAATAGGTCATGGTGGGCTCTTTCTGCCAGAGTTGCAAAGCAGAGGCAGCAGCCAGGCCACTAGATTGAGGGAAATGCACATTTAAGGGAACACCCAGGCAGCACGAGCCCCTCTGGCTCCCAGCACAGCTGGAAATGGAGAAGGAGCAGAGCCAGGCTGGATCTTGGCCACTGCTGCCCTTCACATCCCAAGCCCCACGGGCAGAACACTCTGTCACTCGCTGCTCACAGAGCCTCCCACACTGCCAGTGCTGCAAAGACTCCATCACCATCCCCAAAACCAGCCCAGCCAATGCCACCCAGCAGTCACCCCTCATCACCCAAAACCAGGGGCCACAGGGAGCCCCCACGGTCCCTCCTGGGCACTGGGACACACAGAGGTGTGAGCAGCTCTCGGGGCAGGAGGAGCCCCAGCCTCCTGTGGCCAGCCCAGCCCATACCTGCTTGCGCCCGCGGGGCAGCGTCCCCACCATGCTGGCCAGGTGCTGGATCCTCCTGCTGTCCATGGGCAGCGCCTGCTCCCCGTCGGGGCTGGCGCCTGGGGGGCTGGCACTGTGGTTCTGCTGCAGGAGCCGCCTCAGGGCCATGGCAAAGGGGCTCAGAGTGGCAGCAGGGCCATGGCGAGGGGGCTCAGAGGGGCAGCAGGGCCATGGCGAGGGGGCTCAGAGCAGCACTGCTGAGCACTGCGCCATGGGCACCGAACTGCACCCGCTGCCACCAAGAAGTTTGAGAGCGGAAAGGCCGCCACGTGACCTGTGGTTTAGGTGCACGTTACACAAATCCCTCTTAGCAGAGCCCCAGGCTCTCGGTGTGCCTTGTGCTCACAGGGGAGTTAAGAATTAGGCTTGGCAGTTACAGAAATCTGCTTAATTTTTCCATTCCTGCACACAACAATTCTCACCACCAGCTGCTGCTTTGCCAGGATTTGTCCTCATGGCCTTGCCTGCCTCAGGCACTCATCTGAACTCAACCTGCTTATTCTCTGACTTGCTCGGCATTCCTGGCATCCCTAGAATCACCTTCTGGCAAAGATGGGGAAAATAACACTGCCTTTGGCTAATGGTGTCAGTGCAGGACTTCCAGATCTGGAGGGGGAAATGAGAGCTGAAGGCCAAGAGCAGGATCTGAAAAAGTGGCAGAGTGAGGTCAGGTCACAGTGAGGAGCAAGGACTTACACACAGCCAGTCTGGGGACACACCAAAGTCAGCTCAGGGGCTGTAGGAAGGGACACAGGGGGTTCTCACAGCAGAGCTCAGACACACCACAGTAGCTCTGCAGCAACAGCTTTAGACATCTGTTCTTCACCTCCGAGTTTCCTGGGGGATCCCCTCTGGATTAAAGGGCAGGAAATAGGTGTTTAAAAAGCACTGCAGGAGATGGGGAAAGCTCTCTCTTTTTTCCTTTGGGAAGTAGCTGTACCCCAGAGTGGCATCTCCTCACTTGCCAGAGCACGCTGAGCAATGTGCGGAACGGTGACTCAAAGCCTCTTCCCCTTTTCCTGCTTACGATCACTCCGGTGAGCACTTTGGTAACAAACAAAGCGCATTTCGGTTCCTCTGTCAGCTCTCTGACGTTCCTGAAACCCAGTGACTCATCTGTAAACAGGCTGAGGGCAGAAACAAATGAAACCTCCCAGCAGATCACCAAGCAGGACCTCGGTGTGAGCTGCCCCAGCAGCCCCGAGTGCCCCCTGTGCTGCCCTGTGACCCACACCAGCCACGCACCCCACATTCCCAACAGGCACCCCACAGCCCCGGCAGGGTCCCACACCCTCAGCAGGCACCCCACACCTTGGCAGGCACCCCACACCTCGGCAGGCACCCCACATCCCCAGCAGGCACCCCACACCTCGGCAGGCACCCCACACCTTGGCAGGCACCCCACACCTTGGCAGGCACCCCACACCTCAGCAGGCACCCCACAGCCCTGGCAGGCACCCCACACCTCGGCAGGCACCCCACACCTTGGCAGGCACCCCACACCTCAGCAGGCACCCCACAGCCCTGGCAGGCACCCCACACCTCGGCAGGCACCCCACAGCCCTGGCAGGCACCCCACACCTCGGCAGGCACCCCACATCCCCAGCAGGCACCCCACATCTCGGCACACACCCTCCATCCCCCCAGCCGGGCTCAGAGCCTGTATGGGGCCGAGCCAGGGGCAGAGGGGGCACAGGGCAGACCCCGCTGCCCACGGCAGTGGCTCACTCGTGTCCGTGGAGCTGACAGGGGTGCCCTGGCCCAGCCTCCTCCCCAGCACGCAGCTCACTCTGGATCAGGGCTCGAATGATGCGACACCTTCCATTAGACCAGGTTGCTCCATGCCTGGTGCGACCTGACCTTGAACACTTCCAGGGAAGGAACATCCACAGCTCCAAAGCTGCTGTGCCTGCAGCGGGTCTGCTCACACTCACCTTACTGGGACAGAAGGAAGGAGCAAAGGGTCATCTCTGCAGGATACAAACCCTCAGGGATTCAGGAGTTGGCTCCTCTCCTTTGCTACCAGCTGTGCACCGATGGCTCCTGGGGAGTTGGTTTACCCAGGAACAAGAAAACAAAGAATTATCCCCTTTCTCTTTCAAACTCAAACCCTCCATCAAGTGATTTCTCATGATCTGCTGCCCCCGAGCTGGGATGAAGCAGCCAGGGCACAGCACCCACAAACACCCAGCTGGATTACAGGGGCAGCTGTTCCCCCATCCTGGTGGGCTGGAAAAGGGTTTCTCTGGGGAAGAAGGAGTTTCTGAGGCTGCTGAAAGCGCAGCGCTGCTCTCCCGGCACAGCGGTGGCCAGGGGAGGGCAGCCGATGTTCACCCATGAGCCACCGGCTGCTGCTCTTCCATGGGGATCTGCTCCGGACCCCCGACTGCCTGGCCACAACCACACCTGCACAGCCAGCACCGTGGCAATGACACCCTCCTGGAGATGTGCGGGGACCAGAGTGAGAGTTCACAAGCAATTGCTGTAATACAATGGTCCGTTTAAGAAAAAAATAAAAGCCCACAGTTTCCTTCAAAAGCCACAGAAGTTTCTTGGGTCACAACATGGCAGATTTCATTTTGATATGCCTGAAATTCAAATAAAATCTGATGTAAATCCCCGGATCATGGCTCCATCAGGAGAATTTTCAAGCACAAAGACTCTAGTACTGAGGTGCTCAGGGTGAGCAGGTCCCACTCAGGTTTACACCACTGAAAACCTCAATAGCTGGAAGAACAAAATGCAGAGAGTGTTGTATGACAGGGAGCTCTGTCAGAGCTCACACTGCCATGGGTGCAAGAGCCCTGAGCAAAGGTCTCTATGGGTATAAACCCTTCTCTGGGAAGGCTGTTCCCAGTGTGGGAGAGAAGCTGCTGTGTCCCAGACAGGGAGGCAGGAGGGGACAGGGAATGCTCCAGCTCAGCACAGTGGCCTGAGAGCTGTTCCCACCTTTACCAGAACCAGGATTTGGCACAGCCCTGAGCAGGAGCTGCACATTCCATGTGTCACCATGACCAACAAACCCCAGGACAGGCAGGTGGGAGAAGGAGCAGCGCTCCTGCCCCAGCACTGCCCACCAGCACAGCAGCCTGGGAAGGGTGTTGGATGCCCCCTGGATGGGACTTACTCCTCATTTTGCCACACATGGGCCAGGAACAGTGATGGGAAGTCAAGGAAACAGAGCAACTTTCATTCGGTGTGAAACCTTCAACAAGTTGCCTAAAACAGGAGCAACCCATCTGTCCTCACACAAAGGAACATAAAAACAGTTTTACACTTCACAGGAGCACAAGGAGAGAGTACACTGAATTTATTAAAATCACCACACCTTCCTCAAAGTATAGAGGGTGAAAAATTGGCATACAAAATACAACAGCTCAACCATTATTTACATCCAGGCAGCTGCAATATCGAGCAATAACTTTAGCAATACTTTTAAAAATAACTCTGCAGTGTACCCAGATCAGGTATTTCACAACATGAGGGTTGAAGCTGAGCACTGCACCACTACACTTAGTTCTGAAATACTACAGTGTTCCAGATAAAATATTAATGCTTCTTTTAAAAACAGACAACTCAGGAAGTGGTTTGTAGACTGACAAAAAATGACATGTTTCTCTTTAGGGACTGAGAACCACAGCAGGTTTAGACACAAATGTCAGAGCTACATTCAAAATACATCCGGTGCATTTATCCAAAAATACATTCAGTGTAAGTTACAACTTATTGCACAATTCTTATATTCTGTAGAAATATATTGTACTTCAGTCTTATTCCCTGTACATTCATAAAGTGTTCTGACTGCTAGAGCAGAACTTGGATGTCCTTCCCTACAAGTTTTGGGGGGATTGGGGTACCACAGCCCAGGGGGATGATCCCTGGAATCACAGACACACAACCAAGGGCAGAGGAGGGGACTCGCTCTGGTGCTGCTGGGGACAACCAGGTGGTGGCCCAGGGCTCCCCAGGGACACGTCAAGGACCACCCAAGGGCAGCCTCACAGACCCCCACCAAACCACAGCAGGGGGGTTTGGGCCACAGCCTTCACCAACATGGAAATGAGCTGTGCCTCTGTACCTGTGAACCCGAACAACACAGCGGAGCCTCTGCTGCCCCGTGACACCCACCTGGTGACACCCACACAGTGACACCCACACAGTGACACCGTCCCGGTGACACCTACCCAATGACACCCCCCAGTGACACCCACCCAATGACACCCCCCAATGACATCCCCCCGGTGACACCCACACAGTGACACCCCCCCAGGGACACCCACACAGTGACACCCCCCCGTGACAACCCCCCGGTGACACCCACCCAATGACAACCCCCTGGTGACATACCCCCAGTGACACCCATCCAATGACAACCCCCGGTGACACCCACCCAATGACACCCCCCGGTGACATCCCCCCGGTGACACCCACACAGTGACACCTTCCCGGTGACACCCATCCAATGACAACCCGCGGTGACACCCACCCAATGACACCCCTCCCCATGACACCCCCCATGACAACCCCCCAGTGACCCCCCACCGTGACCCCCACCCGTGACCCCCCCCCGGTGATGCCCACCATGGTGTGAGCCCTGCACAAGCACCACCTGCCCTGGCAGCAGCTCCTGGGGCTACACCTGTCCATGTCCTGGCCAGGCAGCTCAGACAGACCATCCCCAGGCAAGGGCTGAAACCCAAACACCTCCTTCCCATGGGTGAGGGTGACCTGGGGACAGTCCCCAGCCCACCAGTGGCACAGGAGCTCCTGGCAGACACAGACTGAGAAAAACTTGCCCTGCTCAAAGTTCAGGCCCATTGTAGGGACTGGACATATTTCTAAACAAAGTTATCTACAATTCCTCGATCTATTACCAGGGAAAGAAGTCACACAGCAATGACTAAAGTATTGTAGGGTTCATTATAGGGTTGCATGAGGGAACAACCTTGTTTAAGTGCAGATAATAAAATACTGAAATGCAGAGGAGATTATGGCCCGAGTTTCTCAAGGGAGTCTTGGGGCAGCAGTTCAGGAAACACAAACAAAACTGGGTGCTGAGGAAACATTAATTAACTTCCCCTTTCAGGCCATAATCCCTGCATTAAGATTTAGGTTGTCATTAGAAGCAAACTATAAAATATTAGTATTTCCCCCCAGCTGAAGGATCAATCAGGTGATGGGTTTGTAGCATCCTTGACCTTGAAAATTTTTATGACTTTAAGAACTTGTGCTTTAAGTGAAGATTAGCAGGAACACTGTAAGCTCTGAGGAAACCTAGACCTCCCCAAACTGCACAGAAGTGCCTTGGCACAACCTCTGTGCTGGAATTAGAACAGGACAAATCCACATGGAAGGGAAAGGCCACTAAAACAAGGGTTCTTTGGGGTTGTTTTAAAAGGAGTGTAAAGTTTACAAACATTTCAAAGCTCAGAACAACAACATCGGCCCTTGGCTCAGTTACATTCAACTCTAGTTTACCAAAATATACATTCACCTCTCAACAACAAAAGAAAAAAGAAAACCAACGCAAAAATACTGAGTTAGATGAAAACCAGGGCAAACAGACCATGTCTGATGCCACAAGATCTGTGCAGGAAAAGGGTTAAAGTGTTCCCGGGGCTGGAGCTGTGCCATGTGCCAGGGGCAGGTGAGTCTGAGCATCCTCCACCCACACCTTCCATCCAGGGCCAAAAGGGTCTTGTTCAAATTGCAGGGCTGGTCAACAATTTTTAGAGACTCCAGGAGAGAAATTGAAAACTGAAACCCTTTTTCCACTTTAAAAAAAAATCATTTATAGTTCCTTCTTACAATAAGGAATGTTTTTCAAGTTATGTTCTACGAGAACAATCTGGATGTTCAGTTTGCAAACTTTTTTGGTACTCAAGTCAGCATCAATCTTTGGATCACACTAAAATTACCCCTCAAACAGCCTAGAAAGTCACATGAGCTGAGCTCTATGGGACAGTTCATGTAGTTGAAGCACACAAGAATTAAATCACAGGGTGGTTTGGGTTGGAAGGGACCTTACAGCTCATCTCGTTCCACCCCCTGCCATGGGCAGGGACACCTCCCACTAGACCAG
Source organism: Pithys albifrons albifrons (assembly GCF_047495875.1). NCBI lineage: Eukaryota > Metazoa > Chordata > Aves > Passeriformes > Thamnophilidae > Pithys > Pithys albifrons. The sequence continues at coordinate 773,639 of NC_092465.1, read as the reverse complement.
GTTGCTTCAATCCAACCTGTGCTGAATCTGTGAGACTGCTCTGATTATAGCTCAGAAACCACACCGGAGAAAAATCTACCAGCAACTGAAGGGAAATATTCTCCACTACTCACCTCCAGACCACAGAGAGACCTGCAATATTTAACACAGGCAGGAGTGACTAAACTTTGTGCAAACAGGTAAATTACATCAGAGCCTATTTACGGGCAATTAACAGCCCTAAAGTACCCACAGAGTCCTGGAGACGTGTCAGGAGGAGACCAGGAGTGCTGATACTACTGACCACCCCACTCAGTAAAAGTTTAACCCATTTTTCCCTGCAATAGCTCCAATTCAGGAGATTTTGCCCAAGGGTTGATCTGACACACTGAGTGCCACAGAGCTGGCTGGGCCACGCCAGATTCTTGCCCAGCTTTGCTAGTCTGGAACCATCTTTGGGCTTAATTTCCATGGACCAGCTGGATTTAAATATTTGAAGAACCACACAATTATGAAATGTATCATTTTGGCTATTAAAACTTTGGAATACTGTACTCAAATATCTGGTCCATGGGGTGGGGCAGAATTCACAAAATGCCAGAACATCAATGAATTTTGATTCCCCACCTTGCTTTGATGGTTTGTGTTATTATGGAAACTTGATCAGAGAGGTTGATACTTGTCACCAGCCTGGTGCTGTTGCAGAATCCCACAAGAAACCTCTGGACAGGCTGCATTGGTTTTTGTTAAAGCTTCCCCCAGCACATGAAAAGGCACTAAATAAATGTTACCAATGATTGGCAAGATATTGTTAAAAATAAATATTTTCTCAGGTTAGGCAGAATTTCTCCTATTCCATCCATCCATAACTGATGGCAAGTATTGTCTCTGTTGTTTTCCCTACTGACTGTGAGAAAGAAAATCATCCCTTGGTCAATCTGTTCAATGGACAAACGAACAGAGTAAAACAACCAAAATCCTAACCACAATATTGTATGTGAGATTGAGACAACAAAAATAAATGTTCGTAGAGAACTGATGATGGTTTTGTTCACAAGGTACTTGCTCAGTGGAGTTTCCATCTTTTTTAATTACTTAGGTAATAATAAATACAGTAATTTAAAATGTATTCACTGACACTCCCTTTTCAGATTCCTGTATAAAAATAGGTAAAACTCTGGGTTGGATTTGGCTTTTTACTTGGTTTGAGGACAGAATATGTTTTTTTCCTGCCAGCAGCTTTAACCAACACCAGACATTTCCAGGACTTCTGGGGTTTGATGAGGATGAAAAGCACAACAGCAAAAAGGTATTTTTCCACTGTTGTGATGCTTTAAGTTGCTTTCTGTGATTCACCTGGTGTCAGATTTACTGACAAAACCAAAGCAAGTCATGGACTTGCTGTATCAGACCCAACTTGGAGTCCCAAGCTGCCTCTTCCCACGGCTCGAGGGCAGTGCTGGCTCCGGGCACGGCAATGCTGAGCCACGTCAGCTGAGGTAGACCAGAAACAGGAGCACTATCACATGTGGAAAGATGAACAGCAGAATTCCCTGCCGTGTCCTCACGCAGGGAGGGGGTCAGGCTTTGCAGTCCTCGTGCAGGCAGAGCTGTGAGATGGTCTTCTTGACGCGCAGGGCGGTGAGACGCGCGGCGCCGCTGGGGTGCCAGCACTCCCGCATCACCCGGCCCAGCACCCGCAGCGCCTGCAGGGCACAGGGCACAGGGCACAGGGCACAGGGCACAGGGCACAGGGCACAGGGCACAGGGCACGGCCGGTTGGGAGGGACCCGCGGGGATCACCCACCCCCACTCCTGGCCCTGCACAGCACCACCCCCAAGGGTCACTCCCCGTGTCCCAGAGCATCATCCAAACCCTCCTGCAGCTCTGCCAGCCTCGGGGCTGTGCCCACTGCCCTGGGGAGCTTGGTCAGTGCCCACCACCCTCTGGGGGAAGAATCTCTTTCTAACAGCCAACCTAAACCTGCCCTGGCATGAGCTCAGGCCGTTCCCTCAGGTCCTGTCACTGGTCACCACAGAGAGGTGATCAGTGCCTGCCCCTCCTCTCCCCCTCACGAGGACATTGTAGACACAGGAGCAAACAGGGCAGGAGTACAACCAGCCCTTCCACTGCTCATTCTGCAAGTGCAGCACAGAAAAATAAAGTGCAGCATCTGAAACAGTGACACAACAGCAGCAGCATTAGGTAAGATCCATGTCTGAGTGAGCTGAGCACTTGGTGCAAAGAATTTTCCCTGTACTGACTTGGGGGGAGCTGAAGGAGAGCTACACACCTGACATGTGTAACTTCAGGAGAGGCTGGGAACCAAGTGCCCTTTCTCACTGACAAAATCTGTCTTAATTTAAATTTGAAAATATAAACAATAAAAAAAGATAAACTAGAAACTAAACTAATAATAAATAAATGAACTAAATCAAATAAACTAAAATAAACTAGAAAACGGGTTTTACCTCACAGCTTTGCCACTGGTTTGGAATATTTGGTCTGAGTTTCTGCTCACAGACAACCCTTCTCATGTCTTCTATTGAAGGATCAGAAGGCACAACATCATAATAAGGCAACTGGTATTCCTCAGTGATTCCTAGGGAAGATTATTGTGGAGTAATGCAAAATAAAGGACCTGCTCCAGAATAAACTCTAATTGTTTTTACAAGCAATGAGAGAGAACAGAGGAACTTTTAGGGGTGCCTTGAACAGTTCCATGATAGCTCCTGCCCCCACTTACTTCCACAATAACTGGGCATGCTTTGCTTTTACTGAAGATAAAAGTGGCGTGGATCACAAACTGAGCTACAGCCAGCCCTGGGGTGCCCAGCACAGGAAGGACGTGGAGCTGCTGGAGCAAGTCCAGAGGAGGCCACAGAGATGCTCCTGGACTGGAGCCCCTCTGGGCTGGAGCCAGGCTGGGAGAGCTGCGGGGGCTCACCTGGAGAAGAGAAAGCTCCAGGGACACCTGAGAGCCCCTGCCAGGCCCAGAGAGGCTCCACGGGAGCTGGAGAGGGACTGGGGACAAGGGATGGAGGGACAGGACACAGGGAATGGTTTCCCACTGCCGGAGGGCAGGGCTGGGGGGGATATTGGGAAGGAATTGCTGGCTGGGAGGGTGGGCAGGCTCTGGCACAGGTTGGGCAGAGCAGCTGTGGCTGCCCCTGGATCCCTGGGAGTGTCCAAGGTCAGGTTGGAGCACCCTGGGCTGGTGGGAGGTGTCCCTGCCCATGGCAGGGCTAGAAGAAGATGAGCTTTAAGGTCCCTTCCAACCCAAACCAATCTGGGATTGTGGGATTGTATGAAGAGGCCAAATCCTCACCTCCAATGGAGCACCTCCGGGCTATCTCCCAGTACACCAGCCCCAAGGAGTAAATGTCTGCACGCTTGAAGGACTCAAAGATGGTCATGTTCATTGTGTCATCCAGGATCTCGGGAGCCATGTACCTGTGGAGCACACAGGGGCAGTTTGCTGGGGCAGCTCCCACAGAAGGCCACATTTGCTGCCATATGCCAGAGCCAGGTGACCCCTGGTGGCACTGGAGCCGTGCCCTGAAGGGCCCAGAGCACGTGGAGTGGCCAACACGTGATGTCGGTGCCAGAATCAGACCCTGCGTGGGACAGAGAGCTCCATCCCATGGGAACAGCAACCACCTCCCCTCACACCCACTGGGGATGGAGGGACAGGGTCTGTGGGACCCCCGCAGGTCCCAGGAGTGGAGGGGACATCAGTGATGGAGGCAGGGGCTGGGAGGAGCAGCACCCACCTCCTGGTGCCCACGCGCGGGTTCTGGGGGATGTCGATGGTGTTGAGCACCGAGTCGTGTTTCACCGCCAGCCCCAGGTCGGCGATGGCACAGGTCTCGTTCCTCTTCACCAGGATGTTCTTGGACTTCAGATCTCGGTGTGCGATCGCTGGCTTCCCTGTGCACAGGGACAGAAACCTCCTCCAATTTCGGTAAGAACAGTGTGGATTTTAATTTAAGGAGCAAGGATACCAAACTGGTTTTATTCAACTTTGTTACTAAACCTTATAGAAATACTGAAGCCTATTTTGAATGAGGCAAAGCTCCGCTAAATATCATTTTCAAAAGAAAACCTTTTCAATATTTTTTCAATATCTCTATTTCAGGAATAAAACACAAAAAGAGAAACTGGAAGTTCACCCTCCAAATTAATTTAGAAAATTACAGAATCATGGAATGGCTTGGGTTGGAAAAGCCCTCCAAGACCATCAAGTCCAGCCATTCCCACAGCACTGCCAGGGCCACCACTAACCCATGTCCCCAAATGCCACATCCACACAGCTTTTAAATCCCACTCCTGCCCTGGGCAGCCTGTGCCAGGGATGGACAGCACCTCTGGGGAAGAAATTTCTAATTTTTCTTTCATTACCACCCAGTCCCCTCTAGCACAGCTGTTCCCACAGGCATCCACGTAAAGCCGTGGATGAGGTGCAGCCAATGGAAGTGGAAAGGTGCCATCCCTGTTCCCCTGCCCCGCTCACACCTGCTCCTTTTGGTGTTAACAGTTTGGAAAATGCTTCAGGATGTCACATCACCCATGAATGTTTTTGCAAACAACACTGAAGGGCCTTAAAATACCTGAAGGAAACGTGTGAGGGGAGCACTTGCCTTGTGTGCCAACGATCTCCATGTGGAGGTGGGCCAGGCCACTGGCCACCGACAGCGCCAACCTGGCCATGCCCTCCACCGTTACCGTGCCCCTGTTCAGGTAGTCAAACAGCGACCCCTGCTCGTGGTACTCGGAGACAAGCCACAGCTGAGTCCACGTCCCGTTATCTACCCAGGGAGAGAGAGGTTATTAAACATACTGGCTGGGGAAAGCCTTCCCATCCCGAGGAATGCAAACAAGCCAGTGTGCCAGCTGTGCCACCGGGAAGGAGCTCAGGGCAGCGCACGGCTCAGGGGGGTGCTGGAGGGGGGAGTGGGGGCAGCGAGAGCTGTTCTGAGACAGACACTTGGGATTCAGCGTCAGTTGGGTTGGAAAGCCCACCAGGATCACCAAGTCCACCCATTAAGCAGCACTGCCAAGGCCACCATGCAGAACCACAGAACTGTCTGGGTTGCAAAGCCCTCCAAGCCAGCGGAGCCCCCGTGTCACATACGGTGTCACATACCCTTGTTGTCGGCAGCGATGAAGCCCAGGATGTTCTCGTGCCTCAGCATGACTGTCTGGTAAATCTCTGCCTCCCGAAACCAGGAGCGCTCGTCTCTGGAGGAGAAGATTTTCACAGCTACATCCTCCCCACACCACTTCCCACGCCAGACTTCGCCAAACCGGCCTTTTCCTACAATCTCCTGCAGGACAATCGTCCTGGCGATGGTTCTCTGGACGAGCAGAGGCAAACCTGGTTAAAAGGAGAGACAGGAACTTGGGCAGCAGCTCTGCTCTGATCTTCAAATCCCAGCACTGACCTTTCCCAGGGAGCTGCACTCCTGGCTTTGCTTTCCAAGGCTGCCAGGGGAAAGTCCTGTCCCCACAAACAGCTTCCCAAATCAGCCTTTTAAATGTTACTTCCCAGCATCCATACATTTAAAAATGTATTTAAAAAACAAAACAAAACACCAATAAAAATAAAAAAGCAGGCCTGAGCCACTCAGTTTGGTTTGATAGGAACTGCAGCTGTCCTGCAGTCAATTAGTTGCTCTGCTCTGGCTGAAATTTTAATAAAATAAATTATCATAGCAGCTTCACTGCCCTTTGCCAGCCATAACCCCTCCCCTATTTGGTTTGGTTCTGTATTTGCTGAGGACTTAAAAAAAGCCCCAATTATTAATTTGTTTGTTTGTTTTTAGTAAAATCAAGACCACCTTGATTTTGGCTGAAATCAGACCAAATCACCCTGGTGCACAGGGCTCTGGATCAGAGCAGGCCCAGCCCTGTCCTGGCTCAGGGAGCTCTGAGAAGAGTTAAAACTCCAGGGTAAATAAAGCCAAAGTCTGCTCATTGTAGCTGTGAAAAGGCACCAGGGAAGAACAACAGCTTAATCCTCAGAGGTGCAGCTCATGGAAACAAAGTCAATGAAATTAGGCACCGGTTCTACATTTTTCACTTACAAATAAAAGCAAGCACAATCTGCATGTTTTTCAGTAAAAGCTGCAGTTGGGGAAAGCTGGACTGTGTACCCCAGATGTGCCACTGGCTGGGTGAGCTGGAATTTATGAGTTCCACCTCGTTTTTGGGTTTCTTTGGTTTGACAAGTTCTCAGTAGCAATGGAGGCATCACAGTAGACAGGATGTCAGAAATGGGAAAAGTGTTAGAAGGGTGGACATTCTGCTCAAAACAAGAACTTGAGGGAATGTTACTTTGCAATAGAACACTAGAAAAATGTCACCCTTCACTATCAGCTATGCCACATCAGCCACCAGCGTTGGCTTTCACACGGAATATGATTTCTGAGCTCCCTTTTTCACCTCCTTCATTCCAACAGAGAAGTGAACTCTTGCAATGCGAGAGAGGAGGAGCACACAAAGCCCCATCACTGCTGGGAGGGGTGGGCACGTGTGCCAGCACAAACCCCCTGGGCATGCAGGGCACCCACATACCGGAGCCAGAGCCGGAGGTGGTCATGTCATAGATGAGATCCCTCAGTGTCTTCCCGGAGCTCACCAGGTTGCCCTCGGAGAGCGGCTCCTCCACGTTGGGCGCTTTGGCACCGCGGCGGGCACAGCGCCGGCGGCCCCGGGAGCTGCACAGGGCCAGCACCGCCACCAGCACCAGGACACACAGCGGCACTGCCACCGTCACTGCCAGCACCACGGGCCTGGTGCCAGCTCTGCCGGGGGACTCGGACGCTGTGGGGACACACAGAGCGGGTTGGGGAGAGAGGTGAGTGAAGGGCTGTGGAGGGACGGCGTGTTACGGTTCAGGGATCTCCCACAGTCACCCTGACCATGAGACAGACCCCATTTCTGTAAGAGTCACAGTGTTTCCCCACTGTGCAGGAAGGTGGGTCTCAGATCAGCACTCTGATCACCACCCAACACCACCCCCTCAGACCATCCCATCCCATCCCATCCCATCCCATCCCATCCCATCCCATCCCATCCCATCCCACTGCTCAGGGGACACCAGAGGACCAGCACAGTGCACACCCCTCAGGGGTCGTGGGGCTCCCCACAGCTCAACCCACACCCAGGGGAGTGACAAACCCCACAAACACCACACACCCCCCACGCCTGGCACAAAGAGCTGTTGATGGTGGCACCAGTGTGGTGACACACAGAGCAGCTGGGCAAGGTCAGACTCCTGGGGAAATCAAACAATCCCTCATGACCACCCAAACCCAGCAAAACAACTTTTAACTACATTTTGCAATCCTGTGTCAATTGTTCTGTTCACTGAGTGACTAACCAAGAATAGAAGCTGACACATGTGGCCATGTGTGAACCAAAGGCAGCACATCTGGCAGCACTCAGCAGCTTTGCAATGTGGGGTAGTTGTGGTACAAGTTGTGTAAACAAAATAGTACTTATAGGCAGCAAATAAAAAAGGAAGGAGTTTTTCTTTTCCTTCAGTGGGAAAGACATTCTCATACACAGCATTTGCTTTTGACATAAAATAAGCACTGTAAAGCTTCCAAAAGCCCCTGAACTGTGTGTAAGCTCCCAGGCTACTCAGGGTGGGGGAAATTACATGTTCTTTCCAATGGAGTAAGAAAATCTATTGCATTAATGGGAAGCTCTAGTCAGGTCTACAGAATATTTTTAAACCATTTCAAAAATACACAGTTTGGGCTAGAGTCTAAAATTAAGTTTCTCCAGCTTCTACTGTGACTACAGACCCCACTCACAGCGGAGTGGAGGCAGAGATCACAAGCCCTGTCTCCCAGATCTCAGATATGGCCCAGAAATCCTGTGAGATACAATTCTACAACTGGAATAGCCTCTCGACCTGACTCCAGCTGCTCAGACCAGCCTGTCCCATGCTGAGGGCACGGAGGAGAGTTCCACAGAGAAAACAGGGTGAGGGGTGTCCAAGGGATGGTTTATCACAGGGAGGCCCCTCGAGGCAGCAGCACATTGAGTGTTTTCTGCAGCCCTGCTGGTACATCCCAGTGACAGGAGAACCTCACCTTGAGGCACCTGCTGCCTGAGCTGGCTGTGGGGGCTGTGTCCCCTGCACAGCATTTCCTCACCCCTGAGCAGCATTGAAGAACAGGTTGCCCTGCCCAGCACTCACCGAGGGGCAGGCGGAGGGTGATGTTGTTGCAGAAGTCGGTGTAGCAGCACTCGGTCTTGGTGATGTTCTTGGAGCTGTGGCAGAAGACCTGGGCGTTCAGCTCCGGGAGGGACACACAGGACTTGACCACCTCCTCGCGCCCGTTGGTCAGCATGACCGAGGCCCAGCAGGCGCCCTCCGTGTGGCACGTGAAGTTGGTGTGTTCACACAGCTGGCACACACACTGCAGGCCTGCAAAACAGGGGCCAGGGGGTGGAGAAGACCCTGGGACAGCAGAGCCCCATGGCCTCTGTGCCAGCCGCTCCTGCCACCTGGTTGACCGTGAGCACCCCTTGGGACCCCCATCACAGGGCAATGCCAGGACCAGCACCCCTGAATGGGCTCCTGGCTGCAGGGGGAAGCCAGTCCCAGGAGACCCCCCAACAGCACAGGTCCCCCACACCCACAGATGACAAGATTTTAAGTCTTGGTCCCAGGGAATTTTATAGATTTCATCTGTCCTGCTTGGTGGAGAAGACTGACACCCCAAAAGCAGTTCCTGTGAAAGCTGCCTTTTGCTGAGGTGAGGGCAGAGGTTTGGGTTTATGTTCTCAGCTCTCACCACTCCAGACAACGCCTTGGACAACACTCAGGACAAAGACATGGGCACAGGCTCCATTTGAGCTGTGAATTTTTAGGCACAGCCACATTCATTATTTACCAAATCTTAAATATTACCAGCACCTTCTGGCAAGGAAGCTGTTGCTGACTCCAAAAGCATGGCACCCCTTGCCCACACCAGCAACACCCCACCATGGCAGTGCCAACCGGGTGAGAGCACCGAGCTGAGGGAGCGCTGAGACACAGCACCCACCACCCACCCACAGACAGACAGACAGACAGGGGCAGAATGACAGACCCTTCAGCCCCACCCTCCTGAGTTGAGGCACCTTGCCCAGGAACCCCTTCCTGGGCCAGCTGTAACTCTGCCAGACTGAACCCTGCTCTACTTACAGAAGTAATTCTATCCATAAATCCACTGGGTCTGGGGGATCTGGGGAAAGTGGGGGGGGGGGTCAGGGTTTCTTTTATTTAAGCATAACATAGAATTGAAAAGTAAAGCCTGGGGGGTTGATGGGCTTGGCAGTGCTGGGGGAACAGTTGGGCTTGATGATCTTAGAGGGCTTTTCCAACCCAAACCCTTCCATGATTCTGTGATCTCAGAGTCCTTGGAGGAGCACAGAAGTCCTGGCAGATGTCAGGGCAAATCTGATTTCTGTTTCTTTGTTTTCCTTACAACAATCTCTATCCTGTGCCACCCTTCTCAAATAACAGCTGGTGGTGTTTATCTCCAGCTCAGGCCCACAACAAACTTCCTTGGCACCTCCTGTCTGAGTTTATCCTGGTGAGGCTGTGCCAGGAGCTGCTGCCTCGGCACAGGGACAAGCACCATCCATCACCCACAGCACAACAGGTGAATCTCTTCCTTAAAGACATTACCCTAGTCCTAGAGTGCTGCCAGGAGCAGACTCATCAGATCCAAATAAATCAGAGATCTAGCAGGAGGAAAACAGCCACATCATCCCCAAAACTGCAATATAAAAGCTCTATTACAGAAAGGAGTCTAATACTGCTGCAAGTGTCTTCAGGGATTCAGACATGTCATTATCCTGTTTTTCTCTCCTTCCCACAGCCTAAAAATAAAATAGGAAATGATCCTTAAGACATCATTCACAGTGGATAACTGACAAATTTATCCATATTCTGTACTTTGCAGATTGCTTCAGAGCAGAGCTGATCAAAACTGCCTGTCCTGAGCACCTCCAGGGTGGCTCCTCTGAGCCCTGTGAAGATGAAGAGAGCTGAGGATGGCTGAGGAGCTCTGTACCCTCACCCTGACCAAGCCAAGACAGTCACTGTCAGAATGACAAGGCTCTGCACCACCAAGCACTCCCTCAAAAGGGGAAAAACACAGGAAAACTGTAGCTAAATTTATTCAGAGACAAGATAAGAGTTGGGGTTTTAAGGAAGATAAGATGCTTTCTTCCCAGAAGATTTGCACATACCACTTTAAATATAATTCTATGAAAGCAGGACCCATGGGTTCCCCAAATACCTGCTTGGGCTGCTGACTGACTTCTCATGTAGAAAAATGGATAGAAATCCCAAACCAGATACAAATCCCTGACCCTGATTCCAGCAGCATTTTTGTTCATCCAGATCCCTTTGTTAACAGAGCATAAAGATGATCTGAGAATGATCTTAGACTCTAACAATGAAAGGACAGGTTTCTTGCACCTGTGCTGCTTCAGCTGACTCACCACTGTGGAATGAGAAGAGGAGCCTGGACCCTTGAGAACATTCCCCTGGGAAGATCCACACTTTTCCTATTGCCGGTCCCCCTGCACAGGGGAGGTGACAAACCCATCAGCTCTCACCCAGTGTCACATCCCTGCTGTGCCTCCTCACAGACAGACACCTGTGCCACCACTCCAGCTCTGCTGAGCCTGTGTCCCCATCCCCACTGGCATCCCCAGGGACACAGCTCTCAGCACAATTTATCTGTGCTGCTCCACCAGGAAAGCCTCAGTGCTGCTCCTGGTTATTCATGACAACTTTCTGCATCAGAAAAAATTGTCCATGTCACTTCTACAACCCACCCATCTATAACAACTGACAACACAGCCCAAGGTTTCACATTGCATAGCTCCACCATTCCTGCTCTAATTTGCCTCCCCTGCTGTCCCAGAGGAGCCAGGAAGATGCTGTCCTCAGCTTACAGACCTGAGGGGTTATGGCATGGTGATGGAAGTTTCTCCCCACACTATTCAAGCCAACACCACCTCTGAACCACTTCCCCTGGTGAACATGCCCTTGGGAAGATCCAAATGCCACAACTACAAAGCTATTAAATCCCTCCCAGAATGGGGACTCCGCCACTGCCCCACACTGAGGGATCAAAAGCCAGAGGAAAGTCAAATCATACAGGAGAACAAAGAGCTTCAGCTGTGCATGAGCAGTGACCAGCCCACTGTCATCCATCCCCACTGGGAACAGAGGACTGTGCCTCCCTGGGGAGCCCTGGAGAACTCCCCAGCTTACAGAGGGGACAGCAGGAAGAGCTCCAGACCTGTCCTTCCTTTGGGACTGGTTGCCCTCACCCGACCCAAAAAGGCACAGAAGTAGAAGGATTTGCAGGACAGACAAAAAGGGAGACAGACCAGGCATAGGCTGAGAAACTGGGCTCTCATGTCAAAGGCAATTCAGGGGGTGTGAAGGTTCTGTCAAAAATCATAGATCATATTCAGAAGATGAATGGCATCAGCTACTCCCCATTTCCCACTCACTCAGAAGCTCCCGGGCAGCACAGACATCACTGGCAGCACATTTACAAGGGGCAGGAGGAAGCTCTCCCCTTCCTCAGGCTGCATTGCCACCCTCCCCAGCAGTGCACATGCAACCCCTTGGGATAAAGTGTGAGAGCATCCAACAAGCCCTGGACAATCCCATCTGGATGTACTAGAGGTTTCCAGAATCTGCCATGGATGATGGTGGTGGAAGCAACACCTGAGAGCCCTGAGCCCACCAGCTGCCAATGCCTCCCACCCTCCCTCTTCCAGTATGTGCCAGGGTGGCAGCAGTGGCTGGGGGTGACAAAGCCACCCCTCTGCCTGTCACACACCCACTCCCACGGGCACAAAGGGATCCATCTCTGACAGTCATCCCTGGACAGGAAAGCAACATCTCCCTGACAAATTCATTATCTTGTAATGCATTTCTTCAGAAGAGGAAAACAGAAAATTGGGCAATGAGAGGTCTTAAAAGAACCAAACCTGCTTTTTGGACTATTATGAAAAATATGGAGAACTTCCCTCTCTGGAGAGGGCTCTGAAAGAAAATAATGAGAGTAATAGCAGATTAAAAGGTTCCTGTATAAGCAAAGTGCAAATAGGGCTGATACCAAACAGGGCAAAAACAAGTAAGCCTTAGAGAAGGGAGGAAAAGTAATTATTCCAGAAGTGAAGAAAATATCTTGGAATGAGGGACATCACAGAGTTCCAGAATTTTCATTGCTTTCCTTGTTAAAAAAATCACTTTGGGAAGAGATTTTATTAACACGTGCAAGTATCTATTTCAGAAGGCAGATACTGAGTACTCAAAATCCCCGTTCTGGAAAAGCTCAGCAGCCCTGGCAAAGCCCAGCAGGCAGGAGCTGAAGCCAGGCATGGAAATTAATATTAACAGGGCAGGGAAGGGGCAACAACAGCCAGGGAAATTACTTTTGTAGGAATAAGCTGCCAAAGGACATTTTTATCTTTGAACAGGCGAGGTATCCTTGGAAGGGTTGCACTTTATGAGCCATGAGCGACACAGCCAAGCCCTGGGAGTGCAGGGATTCTGTGCAATACAGCACATGAACAGCTGGGGAAGAACCTGCTGGGTCTGGGGGGGGCTGAGGGTACAAACTCCACGGGGAGGCAGCTGAGATAACACGGGGCTGACAGCACCTACTGATTCCAGGTCTGGAATAGTTTGCATCAGGGAGTCCCCAGCACTGAAAGCTCTTAAAGTCGCGTCTGAGCAGAGTTTGAGAGGGAATTTTCCATCCAGACAGTCCCCCTCTCTCTTCCCTCTATTGCCACACATCTGCCTGTCTGGGCTGTGTCAGCTCCCCGTGCCTGAGCCAGGCTGGGGAACGGGGTAAGAGGAGGAGGGCCCTGCACTCCGGAAAGCAAAGCAATACAAGACTCTTATATAAATCCCAATCAAAGGCAATGTGATTCATCAGCGCTCTGGGCACTCTCCAGAGGGAAGAGGTAACAGCCACAGCGCTGCCGATGCTCCGAATCAATTCAAGCACATCGGGAGAAAAACAAGGGCTGCACGGGGATGGCTGTTCCTGGGGTTCACTTCCAAACTGAGATAATAAAAATCCAGAGAAAGCAGGAGAAAAGCCCCGAGAGGGCAGGTTTTACGTCCTGTGAAGGTACCAGAGATTTCCCAGATATGCAATACTACACACAAGCACCTCACACCCCAGAGCTGGGCTCTGTTCCACCTTCCTGCCCAAAAGCGGGGATTCCATAAGCACCTGGATGGGGCAGTGGGCACAGTCCCTCCCTGCACTCGGGGCTGGGACCTCCCCTTTCTGCAAGGGTGTACTGAGCATCACAAAAGGAAACTGCTCTGATGAACACACAGAGGAAAAAGTAAATTGGAGTAAACCTGAGAGAAAAATTGTAAAATGCTCCGTAGCACATTGGCTCGGTGACCGCTGTTTGCGAGCGCGGTTTAGGTTTTAAAGGGCCCTGTGAGGGGAGGGAGCGTCTCCCAGCACCTGCCGCGTGAGAAGGAACCCGCATCGGGAGGACCCGAACGGCGCGAGTTCCTCACCCCGCCCGGAGCCCCCGAGGGACCGGCAGCCCCGTCCGGGATGGGGCACGGGCACCGCAGGGCACAGCACAGGGGCCTCTCACAGCCCCGGGCCCCGCCGGAGCCCCCGGGGCGGACCCTGCCGGGATGGCGTGGGATGCCCCAGGGATCAGGGGCTCCGGTGCGGGCAGCTCCGATAAGTCCCCGCTGACCCAGTTCTCGGTACGCGCGGCCGCGATTGAAGGCACGGAGTGCCCGAACCCGCCCGAGGGCGCCGGGGACGGCGGGGATGCGTGAGCGGGGTCCCGGCGCAGCCCTCCCGGCGACCGCGATCCCGGGGGCCGCTCCCGGTGCCAATCCCGGTGCCCCTCCCGATGCGGCCGTACCTGTGCAGAGGGACACGGCGGCTCCGAGCAGCGGCAGCGCTGCCCGCAGAGCGGGGCCGGGCGTGCCCCGCATGGCCACGGGGGAGCCGCGTCCTTCTCCCGCCGCCCGTGCCGGTCACCGGCCCCGCCGGGCCCGAACCCGCGGCTTTAGCGGCTCCAGCGGGGAGGGGCCCGGTCCGGCCCCGCCCGGACCCCCCGCCCCGCTCTGTCCCCCCCGCCCCGCCGGGCCGGGGGTGCGAACGCGGCTCTGCCGCCCCCGGGACCGGCACCGGCACCGGCGGGAGAGGGAACCGGGACAGCCCCGGGCGGTGCGGGGGAACCGGAGCATCCTCGGACGGTGCGGGGGAACCGGAGCATCCCCGGCCAGGTGGGGGAACTGGAGCATCGCCGGGCGGTGCGGGGGAACTGGAGCATCCCCGGACGGTGCGGGGGAACCGGAACAGCTCCGGGCGGTGCGGGCGCTCCGAGCCCCGAGAGAGCCCCCCGGGCCGGCTCAGCGCACTCGCTCCGCAGCCTCGGGGTTCTGCGCAGGGGGATTCGGAAAACCGGCCCGGAACAAAGCCGATTTTTAGTCTTGGGGAGTTTGGCCAAATTCCTGTCTGTGGCTTTTGGCATCTGCTCCGGGGCTGCGCCGAAACCCCCTCGAAGAGCGACGTGCTGAACTGTTTGCGGTGTTTCTGCAATAACTTCAATAGTTTTAAACTGAGAGAGATTTAGATGAACTGTTAGGAAGAAAGGCCCTGGCACAGGGTGCCCAGAGAGGCTGTGGCCACCCCTGGGGCCCTGGAAGTGTCCAAGACCAGGCTGGACAGGACTTGGAGCAACTTGGGCTGGTGGAAGGGATTTCCTGACCATGGCAGGGGATGGGACTGGGTGGGCTTTAAGGATCCTTCCAACACAGATCATTCTGGGATTCTGGGATTATTCCTTCACAGGCAAAAATCATCTGATCAAATGCCTTTAGGAAGAAAACCAATTACTCTCCACCGTGGTACGGACAGAGCAGAAATAAAACCGGAGTAGTCTGGGATTAAGTGGCTGTTAAACAGCACCAAAAAAAAAAGCTCTTCTTGTACAATTTGTTTTTCTTTTTCTTGATTGTCATCCAAACACATCCAGGGGAGTCATTCAGGACTTCATGTCACTACATCCGCAGTTAAACGTGGTGGGAATTACATCTTAGTACAGTAAAGTCCAACATGACTATTTCATGGCAGTCCCTGTGTCTGTCTCTGCTGTTGGACAGAAACACAACTCAGCAGCCTCTTGCACATCTCACTGCTCGGAAATACCTGCCAAGATCTAATAAAACCATGAAGGTTTGGGTGTCAGAGTAATAAAATAATAGAGGAAAACTTCGCAGCTCCTTCGCTTCTGAGAGCACAGAGCCAGTACCTGCTCCCTGCCCGTGTACCTGTCCCTGCTCAGCCATCCAGCACTTGCCAAGTACCTGCTAAGCCGCGTGTTACTCACTGGAGATCCCAGCTGGCTCTGGGAACGCCAGGAGGGAACAGCAGCTCCTCAGCAGCTCCCGAGCACTGCTCGTGCCGCTGACACATCGAACGCAGCTCTGCTCCTGCAGCTCCGTGTTCTCTTCCGCTCTTTCTGAAGACTCACAAACAATTCACTTTATTCACTCAACGCTCCTAGAAAATATAAATATAACTCGTTCAGACTCGTCTCTGGTTGACAGCATGGAGTTATTCTGCTTTTCTGTGTGAAGGAAGACATAGAAGTAGGAATTATGTAATTAAAGTAGTTAAGATTATTCTTCAGTTTAAGAAAAAATTGCATATAACACATTTGCTCACCCTTTGCAGAAGTGATGAAACAATATCTCCTGCACTTGCCAAGAAGGAGAATCAAAGTTTATAAAGAGAAAAAAACCCATATATAAATCAAAGCTTCTAGAAAGAAGTGGCTCAGGGATTTGGGGCTGGGGGTTGATGTGAATGAGACTCAGTCGTTGTGCAGTGCCAGTTTTGAAATCCAGCCCACTTATATTCTTGTTTGCAATATTGCCCTTTTTTATTTATTGCCCTGTGAGGCATCTCCTCTGAGCTGGAGCATGACACGATCCTGCCCCTGCTCCTGACACTTGTCCTGCTGCAGGAACAAATGGTTGAGCAGTAAAAGACAAGTTTAACCACCAGTTAAGCACCAGTTTGGAGAAACAAACCTATTAGACTGTGTTAGATATTCCTGGTAGAGTAATGGACCGTGGACTGGACAATTCTGGTGATTGGAGAGTTGGGAATCTCAGTGCTGCAGATTCTGACATGCCAAAGCTGGAGCATTTTATCTGGGACCTCAATACACCTGCTGGAAGCTGCAAGGCTTGTTCCACAAATCAATCCATATCACTTACAATGTGGGCATTGGCATGTGCTCAAATTAAATATGTGGCCATTTCCCCATTGCCCCTCTCATTTCTAAATGAATTTATGAAAGCAAAGCTGTGCACCAGAGCACAGGTCACGTTGCTCTGTCCCACCTCTGAGGTCAGGTGCTTTCCCACACCCAGATGTGCTGTCAGAGTTACCCATTTAAACAAGGCCCCTTTGCATGATTTAATACTGACAGCCCTGCACGTCCTCAAAACACACTGCAGAGCTTTTGTTTCCCTCTGGGCCTTGACAAACTAATTGTCTGGGCACTTCATCTGCTGTTACAGTCTGTGTTATGTGATATCTGTGAAATCTGGAACAAAGCACTTCAATTTGTCTGCTGGGTTTTAATCTCTTTCAACAGGTTTAGTATAAATAAATGGCATTTTTATGAGTATCATTGATGCAGAACCACCAGCTGCCAACATTTCAAATTGTTTGAAACTGAGTTTAAAACAAATTAAATCCCCCACCAAACCCATTCAGCTACTCCCAGCTCACTGTGCCTGTGGAGCACCCAGGGACCAGCAGGTTTGGGTCCCAGTTAACCATCATCACTGAGCCTTCACCCTTTGCCTGATCATCTCCAGGCCTGTCACACACCAAACACCAGCAAAAAACAAAAGAACAAACCAAGGGATGGAGGGAAATAACCCCCCCCACTTTGTTGTGAGGCAAATGTGTCCCCTGGTTAGCTGCTTGCATGGCATGGTTCGTGGTGGGACAGAAATAGCCCATCCTGGGGATTCAAGCCTTTGGAAATGGGTAACACCAGGGAAACCTTTGCCAACTGGAAGCACTTCTGGGACTGGCCAAAAGCCAAGAATTTTGTTTTGTAATTTGTTTTGTTCCACTTCAGGGTAAAACCAAGACCTACTGAAATTTTGTGCAAGGAAAACAAAAGAGAATCCAGAGATAGCCCAGACCAGGCAGCAGAGCAGCAGTTACCCCTCCCCTGGGTCCTCTGCATCAGTGTCCTGTCTTGCTGCCTTGCACTCCCTCTGTCCCACTCTGCTCATCCAGAAAGGCTATGAAACCTTCCAAAAATTGCCATCAGACTGATACATTCCTGCAAAATCTTTATATTGCTGACCGTGGTGATTAGAAAGAGAGTAGAAAAATTCCCAAACTGTTCCAGGAACCATTTTATCATCCTTTAGTTACAACCCCCTCAAAAGTGCTGCTTTGTACAGCTCTGAAATCTCTTACACAGTAGTCCATTAATCTGAGTGGAGGCCTTTTTGGTGAGGAGGGTAATGATGGAGCTCCTTGGAACATTTTAGCATCATTCAGGCATAAGAAGTGTCCAAAGAGTAAGTATTAGTGCAATTAAAAAGTTAATTCATTATGGAATGGTTTGGGTTGGAAGGGACCTTACAGCTCATCTTCCACCCGCCCAAGTCGCTCCAAGCCCTGTCCAGTCTGCCCTTGGAACTCCAGGGTGGGGTGGCACCTCCACCCATGCCCAGCACATGTTTCCAGTGGGCAGTTTCTGGTGGCCCAGTCTGGAATGGCCCCTGGAGGAGTGAGAGGAGATGCTCCAGGAAAGGCAAAAGGGAAACTGAACCATCCACTGGTAACAGCTGGAATGGCCAAAGGATCAGAGTGCAGGAGAGGGCCAGAGCCCTTTCCCTAAAGGCTTAAATTAAAGTTCCTCATAAAACAGAGCAGAAAACATTGAGAACAGGGAATTCTGTGAAATTTCTCAGGCAAATTTTTTAAAAGTGCCTGCAGAGAAGACACGATTTCAGGTTCTCTCAGTGAGGAATTAGAAACAGCCAAACACCTTTCTCTGTTCCTTGGTATCAATGTTCTTCCTCCCAAAGAGGAGGGGCAGCCACCTGCTTGAAATTCACACCAAAGCTCGTTCCAAGAGACTTGACAACCTGTCCCAGGTTCCAGCGCGTTTCCAGGGTAAGCTGGAACAGGGCTGAGACCTCTGGGCACAGCCTCGATCCACGGGCAGGGCACAGCCTGGCAGGGAAGGGCATCAATGCACGGGCAGGGCACAGCCTGGCAGGGAAGGGCATCAATGCACGGGCAAGGCACAGCCTGGCAGGGAAGGGCATCAATGCACGGGCAGGGCACAGCCTGGCAGGGAAGGGCACAGATCCATGGACAGGGCACAGCCTGGCAGGGAAGGGCATCAATCCATGGGCAGGGCACAGCCTGGCAGGGAAGGGCATCAATGCACGGGCAGGGCACAGCCTGGCAGGGAAGGGCATCAATCCACGGGCAGGGCACAGCCTGGCAGGGAAGGGCACAGATCCACGGGCAGGGCACAGCCTGGCAGGGAAGGGCACAGATCCACGGGCAGGGCACAGCCTGGCAGGGAAGGGCATCAATCCACGGGCAGGGCACAGCCTGGCAGGGAAGGGCACAGATCCATGGGCAGGGCACAGCCTGGCAGGGAAGGGCACAGATCCATGGACAGGGCACAGCCTGGCAGGGAAGGGCATCAATGCACGGGCAGGGCACAGCCTGACAGGGAAGGGCACAGATCCATGGGCAGGGCACAGCCTGACAGGGAAGGGCATCAATCCATGGGCAGGGCACAGCCTGGCAGGGAAGGGCATCAATCCACGGGCAGGGCACAGCCTGACAGGGAAGGGCACAGATCCACGGGCAGGGCACAGCCTGGCAGGGAAGGGCATCAATGCACGGGCAGGGCACAGCCTGACAGGGAAGGGCATCAATGCATGGGCAGGGCACAGCCTGGCAGGGAAGGGCATCAATGCACGGGCAGGGCACAGCCTGGCAGGGAAGGGCACAGATCCACGGGCAGGGCACAGCCTGGCAGGGAAGGGCATCAATGCACGGGCAGGGCACAGCCTGGCAGGGAAGGGCATCGATCCACTGCCTGAAGTGCCTGACCTCAGGCTGCTTCCTGGCATTGTCCCCAGGACACCTCCAAGTGCCACCCGTTGCTGATCAGTGACAAACAAGCCTTCTGTATATAGAATTATGGAATCACAGGATGGTTTGGGTTGGCAGGGACCTTAAAGCTCATCCAGTGCCACTCCTTGCCATGGGCAGGGACACCTCCCACTATCCCAGGTTTCTCCAAGCCCTGTCCAACCTGGCCTTGGACACTCCCAGGGATCCAGGGGCAGCCACAGCTTCTGTGGACAACACAGAAACCCAAACAAAAAGCAACACCACTTCCCCCAGCCCCAAAATCTTCCATCCAGCCTGCCTCCTGTAACTGCTGGGCATTGTCCCCACCAACACAACAGCTGAATCCCACGGGTAGTGCTACTCATTTGAGCTAATTTTCCCTGCAGGGTCTCCTCAGCAGGCTCTGAGCAGCCCCAGCTCCATCCTGGCTGGTGCAGCACAAACCTGCCAGACACATGAATAATTCAACTCCAGAGAGGGAACTGCCTGTGCCATCTCCATAGTAATAAATGCAGCGATGCCCTTATGCAGCAGATTATATATAAGTATTCCAAATCTCTTTAGAAGATTAGATTTTGTAGAGGTACTAGAGGAGCATTGATTAATAAACACACTTAGAAAACAGTGTGGGAGGTGGGGGTGTTCCCTGCACATGGAATCTCCCCCCACTGCCCAAGCCTTGACACCCTCAGAAGAAGAGAAGCAATAAATGTTCTCCTGTGACTGTCCAGATGTGGAAATGAGGTTAAATTGCAGAGACCACAGACAATCCTTCCTGGCTATCCCTGAGTTTTCCTTCTCTGCTCCCACCCTCCAGTTCCCAAGAGGGAACCCAGCTATTCCTGCAGGCTTTGGAGAGCACAGACCCTCACTGCCCTCAGCAGCCACTGTACATCAGGAAAGCACAGGAACGACTTATCCCGAGTTAAGGGATAAGAAGCTGCCAAGAAATTACTTCTTATGATTAATTTCCACTCAATTTTCTTGATTCACATTTGTGGAATAGCGACCCAATTCAAGCACACACACCAGCCAACACTTCAAACAGCCTGGACCAGAAGTACTTGAGCAGCACAATGTGAAAGAGAAATAGGTTTAAAATAATCCCTGGATGCTTCAATATGCAGAAGGCAGCCCTTGGAGCAGCACCAGTGCCCCTGACCTTGCCCAGCACACCCGGGAGAGCCCAGGAGTCCCAGAGCTGACAGACTGTTACCCTGCCAGTGGCTCACCTGGGTAATCCTCTTTACCCAGCACAGGATAAACAGGGTATTACTGAGGTGTTCCCACAGTTTGTGGGTTTACTCTTTAGTCCATCATCCCTTGTGTGTCCAGGGAAGGGAATGGAGCTGGGGAAGGGTCCTGGAGCACCAGGAGTGGCTGAGGGAGCTCGGGGGGCTCAGCCTGGAGAGAAGGAGGCTCAGGGGGGACCTTCTGGATTCTCTGCAACTCCCTGACAGGAGGGGGAGAAAGAACTGTGTATGTCCCTCCTGCAGGCCCCACATCCTGCAGCATCTCAACCAGCCCCAGCCCAGCTGGGAGCCAGTCCCCAGCCCTGGGTCAGAAAATGCAGATCCTCAGGGACAGCACGTACATGGAGCTGTTCCAAGCTGAGGTGTGCTGTTCTAGTACACAGCACGTTCCAGAGGATGCTGCACTGCAGAGGGGAGATGGAGCAGGTATTCAACATTGTTGCTTTCCTAAGGGTAAGATGGCATGTCCCTCAGGTACCTAGTAAGGTGTTGTGACTCAGTGTGGCAGTGTTTGAGGAAGGCAGCCCAAAGTCTCCAGCATGGCCAGAGTTGTCACTGACCATCAGCATGAAATCTCCCTCCAACACCTGAATTGGAAAATGCTGGAAAGGCAAAAACTCCAAGCAAAAACCTGACCATACACTTCACACTCACACTGAACTGTACCTCAGGCTCTGTCCCCTGCATCTGCAGTGCCACCTCCCCTGTCCAGGTGTCCCCCACCACTGGCCTCGTCCCCACCATCACAGCAGCTCCACAAGAGCCGGCCTCCCTTCCCACTGGGCTTCAATCCTGCTGCCTGTTCCATCCCACAAACACCTGTTAAAGAAACCCAGGGTGTGTACCAGGAGCCAGGCACTGCAGAGCTTCAGACAATGCTCTGTATGAGTCAGCACCAATGCAGCTCCTCACCTGGCAGCTGTGCCTGTCACCAGGGACCTCCAGCCACACAGGAGCTTCAGTCCAACCCTCCCAGGCTGTGTCCCAGTCAGCCCAGTACACAGCTCAAACACACACCAGTTTAAAGGAAAACCAAAACACATTCCAGCTTTTGACTTCCTATTAAAAACTAACAGTAAAACTCATCAGATCTGTCTTCTCCTAGTTTTTTCTGCAGCACTGGATGTGCTCAGATTCTCCTCACATACAATCAGAGCCCTGGCAGGTGGAGTGAGCCCCGGCTGTGCTGCAGAGCTCCACCCCACGCTGTCTGTCAGCCCAGGCAGCACCGACCCCGCACACCTGGCTCCTGTTCCTACACCAGCAATGCAGAACAAGGCACTCCCCTTGGCTGGAATGGGGCAGGGAGCATGGGGCTGAGAAGAAAACCTTACAGAGAGGCAGCAGAGCAGAACCTGGAGGGTGTGAAGTGCTGAAGGGAACCTCAGAGAAGTGTTTTACCCCAGAGAGGAAGCACGTCTGGGTGGCTGATCACTCCTTGGGGCTCTGGATTGCCCAGGGGATCCTAAACCCATGAACAAAGGAGCTCTTTTCCAAGGATGGGAGGGCACTGCCACTTCCTGAGCACTCCAGCTCCTTTCCAAGAGGGCACTGCCACTTCCTGAGCACTCCAGCTCTTTTCCAAGAGGGCACTGCCACTTCCTGAGCACTCCAGCTCCTTTCCAAGAGGGCACTGCCACTTCCTGAGCACTCCAGCTCTTTTCCAAGAGGGCACTGCCACTTCCTGAGCACTCCAGCTCCTTTCCAAGAGGGCACTGCCACTTCCTGACACTCCTCCACTCAGCAGAACAAAGACAAGGAGCACGTGGAGAGGCACAGGCAGAGAGAGCTGCTCAGGACAGAGTTCCTCCCTGAAGGCCCAGATCAGGGACCACGGGGTGAGCTGGGGGACATGGCCGGGGTCACATCCAAGGACAGCCCAGCACTCCCTGCTGTGCCATTCTGGGACCTGGTTCAGAACACAAGAACACACCCAGGCCCCTGTTGAAGCCTCAGCACCTCAGAGTTGCACCAGCACCAGCCTGGACCCCGTGGGCACAACCTGGGGGCACCTGGTCACTGATGGGCAGTCAGAGAACTAAAACACACTGTGGCTTGACTTGAAAACATTCTATTTAATTTATACAAATAACTACTAAATAGAAAAAGTAGATTAAAACAAAATAGTTATTTTTCTGGCAGAGTTTAAATGCATATTATATAGTTTAGAAGAAATAAAATGCATTTTCCCCACAGCATTCATGACCTAAAATTCTAGTCAACTCCTCCACTGCTTTCCTTTCCCAGACCAGTAAGATGCCAGATGCAAGGTCCTGTGGGAAATGGCTATAGATACGTTCCATATTCCAACTGAAAATATGGTACAGACCACACACCTACAAATGTGAAGCACTTAAAATGTGACTATCGAGTTGTAATATGATAATACATAAAACAATTCATGTTTCAGGTTATATTGTGTTACAAAAACATCTGTGTAAGAAATCATGAAAGAGGCCACATAAAAATAAGCTTTAACTTTATGCACTTATTTTACAGTTTAAAAAACTGGCAAGTGCACTAGTAATAAATAATTTGCAAGTTTTGGATAAACGAGAAATTCCTAATGTTCAGCATTATTGTAAACATCAGTACACATGTAAAATGCAGCTAAAGTCTGACAGTTACATTTTCAGTTTACCAAATTCTTTTCCTGTTACTCAGGCATAGATCAATGCAGGATACAGCCAATCGTATTTTTGGCAAGTCATGTCATTAAAATTAACAGTGACAGTGCAAGTAAGGAATGCAAAGAATTCCTAGTGCAATAAAGAAGAGAAGCACAGGCAATATTGCTGATTAAAATTCACCACTTCCACGTGTTCACCCTGGGAGTGATTAGGAGAATTAAAATTAAAAAAAAAAAAAAACTAAAAAAAAAAGAGGAAGGAAAAAAAAAGAAAACAAAGAAAAAAGCTGTTCAAAGCCATTGTTTAATGCCCTGATCTTGTCTTAGGATTTCTCTGTCTTCCTTCAGGCCACGACCTCAGCAACAGCACATCCAGCTGAGTCCTCAGCGCTCGCCCAGGGTGGGTCAGTGCGGCCCCAGCAGGCCCGGGGGGGCCCGGTGTCCCCACAGCTGCCCCCCAGAACTCCGCTCCGAGCAGCCCCGTGGGCACCAGCGCCAGGAACTGCCCGGCCAGAGCCCTCCGGGCCAGCCAGTGCCTTCCTGGCGGGACAGCACCACGAGCAGAGGGTCAACAGTCAGCTTTCAGTTTGTCTAAGGAATTGTCAATTTTGGTCAAAGTCTTTTTGATGCGCAGGGCTGTCAGTCTGGCCGACGGGTTCTGGTACCAGCACTCCTTCATCAGCTTGGCGAGGGACGTCAACGTCTGGAACAGAAACCACAGGGCAGCAGGGTGAGTCCACAGGCAACACGAAGCACTGCTGGGGTCAAGCACCCACAGACAGGTTTTACTGCCTAACTAACACCCCAGAGTTTCCTGCTGCCTATCAAATGCAGAGCTTCTATGTGGTTAAAAGCCCACAAAGTCTGATAACCTGGTTATACCAAGAGCATAACCAGCCCACGGGCTGACTGGAGTGATCAGCCACAGTAACTTTAAACAATGGGAGTTCTGAGATATTTTTGCTAATTAAGAAAACACCCCACAGAATCTCTTTTCAATGAAACCAAGTCCTGCAGACCCACGAAGGCAGCTGAGAAGGTACAGATTTTCTGTCTGTGATTCCATCATGCCCAGCACAAGTTTAACTGCCCAGGCTCCCAGTGGCTGCTGGGGCAGCACAGGGCACAGCTCCACACCCAAACTCTGGAGATGGGCCCTCTGCCCTGGCCAGACCTGCAGGTTCACACTGACCTCCACAGCTGCAGTGGTAAGGACAAAACACCTGGGCAGGCTGCAGAGGCCAGTCTGAAAAATAAACTTCAGCACCAGCCTTTCAAAAAGAACAGCAGCCCCTTATCCTGTAGGCAGGAGAAACCAGCATTCTGTTCTAAATGTGTGTGCTTGCAAGGCCACAGAAAGTCCTGGACTGGCTTCCCTCCCCTGTATTTCCCCTTGGAGGGAGAACAATACCCAGGAAGAGCAGCTGTGAGGGTTATTGCTAAATCCTGCTCCTCAAAGGCCGGTCCGTGACTGGCTCAGACCTGGCAGTCCTCAGTTTGCTCAGTGCTCCCCCAGGCTGGGCCAGCACACCCCAACACCTGTACAGGTGATGCTGCTGGCAAGACCCATCGAGATCATTTCCACTGCAAGTGACAACTGAAAGTAACTGTCCTGACTGTGTCAAAGAACAAAGGTCTTTTTCTGCACAGCCATCCCCCCCAGCACCCACTGACCGGGTCTGAGAACCATCTGTTGGGAATGTTGGGCCTCTGCTGATCCACACAGACCACCTTCCTCATGTCTTCAAAACTGGGATCGTTGGGAACCAAGTCATAAAAGGGTGGTTTGTAGTCTTCCACAATACCTGGTGAGACACAAACAGGCATTACTGAATGACTGTGTCAGTAAACAGCATTTTCACAGGGACAGAGGGAACACAGGACTGACCTGTCTAAGAGGCACAAAAGTCCTTTAGAAGTCAATCCCACAGTGTCACACTGAACAACAGAACAGCACTTACTGCAGCAGGGACAGCTTTTTCTACCCAAAATGTTAATTAATTGGCTCATATTACAAGTCCACAAAGGAAGAGCTATACACACTTTGCAGATGCTGGAGCTGAAAGGATGAAAAGTAAATCCCTTGCCAAAGGGCTGGTTTTTGTAACACACAGAGCCTTCCTGCCCACCACAAACTGGGATTTCTACCAGCAAATGGAAAATGCAAGGTTAGCACTGGTTTTTACCAGGCTCACCACACACTTTGGTGCTTTTGTGATTCCTGGAAGAGTCTGATAAGGATGTGGGCATTCACATACCCTTGTTTGGGTTGGGAGGAACCTTAAAGCTCATCTCACTCCACACCCCTGCCATGGGCAGGGACACCTTCCACTAGGCAAAGCTACTGCAAGCCCTGTCCAGCCTGGCCCTTAACCCAGCAACCTGCCATTCCCTGGGCATCAGCACTGACAGTGGAGTCTGTGTGTGTGCTCCTCCTTAACCCAGCAACCTGCCATTCCCTGGGCATCAGCACTGACAGTGGAGTCTGTGTGTGTGCTCCTCCTTAACCCAGCAACCTGCCATTCCCTGGGCATCAGCACTGACAGTGGAGTCTGTGTGTGTGCTCCTCCTTAACCCAGCAACCTGCCATTCCCTGGGCATCAGCACTGACAGTGGAGTCTGTGTGTGCCCCTCCTGCAGCCGCTCACGGAACGCTGCCAGGCTGGAGCCCCCCTGCCCACTGCAGCTCTGCTTCCTCACTGCATCAGCCTCACAAACCATCCACAGGGAGCACAACTTCCTCAGGAAGCCAATCTTCACACTGGTGTTCAAAGACAGACATCTGGGTCAGCAGCTTGGGAAAACCCGGAGCTACTGAGGCCCTGTGGGTCCAGCGGGGACATCAAACGGTGCTGCCAACAGTGGGCACAGCACACGGAGAGCTGGAGGCTGGCCCAGAGTCAGACACCAAACCCAGGAGCATCCCTGCTCCTCTGGATAGACTGAAGCTGAAAAGAGGTTCTCAGTCTTTGTAACGGCAAAGTTTTGAGGTTTAGTTTGTTGTTCTATTGGAGATGAAGATCAAAATACCACAGATATACCCTCGGATATGCTGTAAAAATCTGCCAATCCATGTCTGCGATGACTAGTCAAAACCAGAAACAGTCTTCAGGAAGTTGCAAGTGCCTTGGAAAACAGTAGGACACTTTGGAGACCTGGCTACCCAAGCAAGTTCCCACCAGCAGTACAGGCAGCCAGCAGGGTTTGCCCAGTGCCATTTGATGCAGGATAAATTCCATTATCTGCTGCATACAGCAGCACCATCCACCCCCTCCTCTGAGCAATTCCAAATTGCATTCACCAAACATCACCTACTGGGCTGAATTCTTGTCTTCACCCTTCTCCTGTCTCCCTCAGAACATAGTTCCCTGTGAGACCTCACAAACACAACTCCCTGTGTGCCCCTGCTGCCCACACCTGTCCTTCAGGTAAAGCTGGAGCTTCTCACGAGTCCAACGACCCAACTCCAGCTCTGAACACGCTCCCAGGGCCATGAGGCTATTACTGATGAACTTTATCACTGCACAGAGAGTCTGGCTCTAATTCACTATTTTCCTGTGGTCTTTCCCAAGCACAGGGCACATAACTGGCTGTTACAGATAAGACGTGCAGTACTAAACACGAAGGAAGCGGGTCTGGCCTTTACTCCAATAGTGCCTCTGGAGTGTTCTGAGCTACCACAGCTGAGCATCCCGGGCCCCTGGGACCCCCCAGCTCCAGAGCAGCTGCTGGAGGTGCCAGCGAGCCACTCAACCTCTGGCCCACAGCACTGTGCCCTCACAGTGTCACCAACCCGTGACACTCTCCTTGCCTGCTGTCCTGGGAGCTGCTGGCTCAGGGAGACCCTGGTCCTCCAGCACAACCCGCAGTCTGGGCTTCCTGCACAGCTTTAGGGTGACTTCTGTCATTTATAACACACTGCACTGCTCTTCCCCAGGGCTGCTGGCATCGTGCTCTCAAGCCAACTACAACTCACACCTTCCCTCCCCACCACAGGAGGGTCACCTCTGGCACAGGAATTCATCAACCCCTGTCCAGCCACCACATCAATTTATGGCAACTGATACATGAAAGTGCTCACACACTGCCAAGATACAGTGCAGGACATAAAACTGCACTGAGAACAGCAAAGTTCCAGCTGGAATTCTCCAGGCACTCACACTGATGTGATGCAACCCAGTACCAAACATTGCACAATGCAACCAGCAAGTCTTCAAACTGCCTACGACACACCTGTACCAACAAACATCCTCAGAAACACCAGTGCCACACATTCACCTCCTTTCCTCCTTCCTCTAACTAGCCACACACACCTTCACCAGAGTTGGACTTGGTGGGAATAGATCAGACACAGAGTAAACAAACTGTGTGACAATCTGCAATTTTCTCATATTTGAAGATGTGGCCATGAAGAAACCACCCCTGCCAGGTCTGCAGACACACCTGAAGGGCATCGTCTGCCTCCTCCAGCCCACTGAGGTCCAGAGAGCACAACCTGAGATGTAGAAGTCAGAGGGGACTTCTGAATTGAGCAGGAATCACACCAGCAGACACCCATCTGGAAGGTTCCTAAATTCAGCCACCCTTGCCAAGAGAGAGAAGCAGCCCTGCACTTCAGACAGGATGGCAGGGACACCCTTCCCAAGCAGAACTGCACTTGGAGCAAGTCCTGCCTTGGGAATGCACTGAACTTGGTGAAGCAAGAGCAGACCTGAATTTTGACCAGTTCTGCACTTCCTACATAACTTCCTCCTGTTTCCTAAGGTTTGTCATGAGAAATACCCACCTGCAAGTATTCACTATGGCTTAATGACACATGGAAAAAGAGCAGAGACCTAATGATCTAAAATTTTGACTATTTGGTATGAATTATGTTTCAGCAGGGTTTAGAATGAGCAGGCAACCCTTTCTTCTCTGCCTTAACAGAAATGACAACAAGATTTGGCCACTGTACCCAACACACCAACAGCTTCCTCCTGGTACAGGACCCAACTGCTGTGGAGGCCCTGCACGTTCCTGTGTGTTTTGGTGGCAGGTGCTTTGCCATTCCCTCAGCCCTGCTGGGCCAGGGAGAGCCCCAGGCACTCACCGTTGCTAACCATGCGCCTGGCCACCTCCCAGAGCACCAGCCCAAAGGCCCAGATGTCCACCCTCTTGTAGGAGTCAAAGCAGTCCGCCTGGATGGTCTCGTCCAGCACCTCCGGGGCCATGTAGCGCTTGGTGCCCACGCGGGGGTTGTTCCCCACATCCAGCTGGTTTGTGCTTTGGGAATGCATCACTGCAAGGCCTGAAGGACAGAGAGAGAGAGTCACAGCTCAGTCCCCTTTCGGCTGTGGCAGCACACGCTTAAAGGTCCCCGTGAGCAGGGCTGGTTCTGAAGGAGAAGGGGCCGAGGGGCCAACTGTCCAAAGCTCCAAACCCGCCTCCAACACAGCCCTGAGGCTGCAGACTGGCCCATTATCTCCTCAGGGATCACCATTAAGCATTTTATTGCACAGTTGCAAAACACTGTCGTGAAGTGTTTTGCAGCCACTGGATGTCCCCAGCACTCTGGGCACGGACAGGCAGAGGCCAAACAGCTGCTGCTCGGGAGAAAACAATTTTACACAGCACTGAAATTTATTTATAGACCTTTTGGGTAGGTGGATACATCTGAACTGTGGGGAAGGGAGAAGAAAAACACTGCATGGAGGATACACACAAGTTAAAAAAATAAAGCTGGAAAACAAAAAAACATCGTATTTGCAGTTGCTTGAAAAATAAACATCCTCAAGCAGATCTAAAATGACTCAGACAAAACCACTCTACCTGGTTTCTACTAATTACTAAACATTTAAGCAGAGAACATTATGTGAGGGACTAAATTACTGTAAATTTGGAAACACACAGAGCACTCATTTGGCCCTGGTAAACAGAGAGCACCACAAATTGAGCTGCAGTGGGTGCATGGCAGAGCCAAGCGACAGAGAGGGCAGCGCAAACTCTCCCTAATTTCCTCAACAAATCTTGCAAGAATAACATACACTAGTTACATTTAACAGGAGTTTATTTTAGGTGAACCTTAAAAAGCTTTTTACCTCAGTCCCACAGACATTAAGCTAGCACCAGACCATTCATTTACTTTTCTTTCCAAAGAGCAGTCTGTACTTCAACATCACAAAAATCTGAAAAACACTTTCCTACAATCTACATGCACTTTAAGAAATTTCAAACTGCTAAGAAAATGCTTATGGCACCTCTGGAAAGATCACAGAATGGTTCAGGTTGGAAGGGACATCAGAGTTCATCCCATCCCACCCCTGCCATGGGCAGGGACACCTCCCACCAGCCCAGGTGGCTCCAAGCCCTGTCCAGCCTGGCCTTGGACACTCCCAGGGATCCAGGAGCAGCCTCAGCTTCTCTGCCCAACCTGTGCCAGGGCCTGCCCACCCTCACTGTAAAACACTCCCTCTAACTAATCTAAATCAACACTCCTTTAGTGTCAAACCACCACCCCTTGGCCCATTGCAACAGGCCCCGCTAAACAGTCTGTCCCCACCTTCCTTATGGACACTTTGGGTGCCACCTCCTGCCCCCAGACTGCTGAGATGATTCCCCAGACAGCCTGCTCCCAGACCCAAGTGGTTTTGTCAGATGTTGACACACACATTTACACATGTATGTACTTGTGTAAATTCACATTAAATTCCACTATACAGTAAGTATGGATTGTAGTATTTTTTTGAAAAAATCTTGCAACTGCAAACAAAGGTTAGAAACCACATTTCCTGGCAAACTCCAAAGACATCAAGACTTTGGAGAAGACTTTGATAAAAAACATAATACTCCATCCAAACTGGGCAAAACAGATTCCATAGGCTGACTGGTCAAAGGTTTACAGCTGAGGGAGGCAAGTCAGCATCCCACAGACTGCACAGCAAGGACGTGGTGCAATGAGGCCAGAGGCCAGAGTGTTGTAACCAGGTCCCCATCACGGAGACATCTGAGCTGTTTGGGAGTTGGGAAGCAGATCCTGCTCCACTTCAGCATCAGCTGCCCCCGGGGGCTCAATGCACACAGAACTTGTGCCTGGCAGAAAAGCTCTTGCTTTAAGATATCAGCTCTTAAAAAGAAAAGAAGCATGTTGGGCTTACAAGACACAAACCCTTTCAGCACAGTGGAGTATTTCTGCTTTCCCACAGCATTACATGCTGTTCCATGGAGTTGCTCAACTCAGACACATCCCCAGGCACGTGTGGTGCTTAATGACACCCATCCCTGGACTTTGTCACACAGATTCTGCTCAGCCAGGGCACACCTGAGCCAGGCAGTGCTGTCACTGCAGCTCTGGATCCTGGGGCTGCCACGGGCCAGAGCAGCTCCCAGCTCCAGATCCTGGGGCTGAGGACACCAGAGAAGGGAAAAAAGACAAAGCCTCACAATAAAAAGGGCATGAATACATGTAGAAACAACAAATCCTTTGGTGACTTCTCCTTACAGAGGAGAAACATGGGAAGAATATGTCAGACACATGCCTGAGGAGTTCACATTTAAAAAAATACCTCTTTTACCACTATATAAACTAACTGGGAAGTGTTTACTGCTGCGTTGTCTTGGAAAATCTCTCAAACATCTGAAGCCTCTACATAAATGGTGTAGTAGATTTCACTTTACCAGTGTGATGTCAATCAATGCCAGGATGTGCTGCCCCCTCAGTGTGAGCTACAAATTGATTTAAGAGCCAGTCTCTGAACCTCTGTATTTTCTACTTACTGCTCTATCTGTTACTTACAAATCTCTCTGCAAATTTCTACAGGCTCAGGCGTGTGGTTTTCATGTTTTCCCAGTATGTCTCTCAAATCCTTCAGGCACAAGTGATAGAAACTATGCAGTAGAATTATTATTAAAAAAAATTCCCATCTCCTGACACAATTTTTGTCTCACCAATAGCTCCCTAACACTGTTGTACCACTATTTACTCTCTTGTCCTCAGAGAAAAGAAGAAAAACCTATTGTCAGACATGCCTCCAAGGTGTGAATGAGCTATGCTGCAGCAACTGCTCCTCAGCGCTGTGCCAGCTTAAATTCCAAACCCACAGGTTCCAGGGAACCACTTCTGGGCTCAGAGTGACCTGGCAGGACTCAAGCTGGACAGAGATCTGGCACTGGGACAGTGAGTGCATGGCTCAGACTGCCTGTGGGATAACACATAATAGTTCAGAAGTCAGTCGAACCCTAATCACTGAGTCTTTCTGGGACCCCGGGATGGAATTTAACAACCGAAATCCAAGGAAATGTCCCCAGATGCGTAGTTGGGCTGCAGGCGCCATCTGGCGGCTGCCGCGGGCACTGCGGGGAGCGCCGGCCACGGTAAGGGCAGTGCAGGGGGTACTCCAGGGTTACCCCAGCGGATACTGCAGGGGGTACTGTAGGGTTACTACGAGGATACTGCAGGGTTACTACGGGGGCACTGCAGGGTTACCCCAGGGGGTGCTGCAGGGGGTACTGCAGCGGGTACCACAGGGTTACTCCAGGGATACTCCAAGGGTACTGCAGGGTAACTCTAGGGGGGACACTGCAGGGTTACTCCAGGGTTACTCCAAGGGGTACTGCAGGGTTACTCCGGGGGTACTCCGAGAGTCCTGCAGGGTTACTCCAGGGGGCACCGCAGGGTTACTCCAGGGGTTCTGCCTCTGGAGCCACCCAACCACGCGAGCTGTGTAGGCGGCGCGGTGCTGCACTCACCCGGCGCGGTGCTGCACTCACCCGGCGCGGTGCTGCACTCACCCGGCGCGGTGCTGCACTCACCCGGCAGTGCTGCACTCACCCGGCAGTGCTGCACTCACCCGGCGCGGCGCTGCACTCACCCGGCGCGGCGCTGCACTCACCCGGCGCGGCGCTGCACTCACCCGGCGCGGCGCTGCACTCACCCGGCGCGGCGCTGCACTCACCCGGCGCGGCGCTGCACTCACCCGGCGCGGCGCTGCACTCACCCGGCGCGGCGCTGCACTCACCCGGCGCGGCGCTGCACTCACCCGGCGCGGCGCTGCACTCACCCAGCAGTGCTGCACTCACCCGGCAGTGCTGCACTCACCCGGCAGTGCTGCACTCACCCGGCGCGGTACTGCACTCACCCGGCGCGGTACTGCACTCACCCAGGTCGGCGATGCAGCACTGCCCGTTCTTCTTGACGAGGATGTTCTTGCTCTTGAGGTCTCGGTGGGAGATGGCGGGCTTGCCCTGCGTGCCGAAGATCTCGATGTGCAGGTGTGCCAGCCCGCTGGCGATGGACAGCACGATGCGCAGGCAGCTCACCGTGTCCAACGTGGTCAGCTGCAGGTAGTCATACAGGGACCCCATCTCGTGGTAGTGGGTGATCAGCCACAGCTGCGTGCTGGAGTTCCTGGAAGTCATGTCAGAGGCAATGAAACCTAGAGCGAGAGGAGAACGAAGGAGAAATAAGAAAAAGTGAGACAGCTCCTTCAAGACTCACCCAAGAAAAGAGTCAGTATTGGGGCCCCTGTTGCAATGTAAAATTCTGTTTAATTATGACTTTTCCACAACTGCACTGCAGACAACTGCAGGTACCACTGTGATGAAAACAGAGCTGACAGACTCCAGAACTCAAACTCAAGTCTATTCACAAGAACACGTTAGTGTATTTGTCAGTCACACCAAACAACTTGTTAGGACCACATACTTTAAAAAAATGTTTATTTCTGTTTTTTGCTTCTTTTTAAAGGACTTGGGGGTGAAGAAGTTCCCAGTCAAAAAGAAAGACCCCAAGGTTAAAGCACATCTGCTGGTGCCCACTTGAGAGGATCACGCTGGAAAGCAGCAACACCTCAAAGACCAAGCCACGAGCAACCCTTTCCATTTTTAGGGCCCATGGGCAGTCAGTGCAGGCTGCTGAGAACAGGGTTAGGTGTGCAGCCCAAACACAATGATCCTCTGTGAAGAACAGAGGAAATTTTCTGTTCAAAACTCATGAACCTCAAGAACTGCCTTCAAAAATGTGGT
This sequence comes from Pithys albifrons albifrons, assembly GCF_047495875.1. Lineage (NCBI taxonomy): Eukaryota > Metazoa > Chordata > Aves > Passeriformes > Thamnophilidae > Pithys > Pithys albifrons. The sequence goes on along the minus strand of NC_092465.1, from coordinate 740,543 downwards.
GTCTTGAAACTGAACCCTAAATTCAGGGGTATCTCCCTTCCTGTCACCTCTGCATTGGTTCTGTACCAGCACAGTGACCTCAAAGGCTTTAGCTGGAACAGCATAAGTTTTATGCCTGAGTCAAAGGCACAAACCATGTTTATTAAAAGCTCACATACAACATTTGTCAGAAAGAACCCCCACTGCTTTCTCTCCTGAAGTCAAACTTGTGCACAACATGACACTTCCATAATCTGTGATATTGTTTAATATTGCATCTAAAAAAAGTCTATAAAATAGCCAACAAATTTGACAGTTATCAAGAAAGACTAAACACAGGCAGAGGACCAAGGGAAATGTGCAATGTAATTTCAGCCAAGTCACTTGCTCTCTTGGGAAGGAAAGTTCAGTAATTCACATTTCAGGAGGCCATCAAATTATTTTTGCAGTAACAAAGGAATTGCTTCAGGAAACATTAGACAAACGTCTAGCAGGGTGAGCTACAGAGCCAGGGAACATTCTCTGACAGGAAGCAAGAATAGGGAGCCCAGAGAAAAACAGATTGGAGACAGACAGATTGGGGGTGAGGCAGTGTCAGCACTCAGAAAATGGGCTGCTGCTTTTATTTGTAGAGGTGGCACTGCAGTGACAGAGGGGCACGTCTATTAGGAATCAAAGGGTTGTTTAAAGCCCAGCCATGGCCCAGCACAACAAAGCCATTTTCCCAGCTCTCAGAACCAAGCACAGGAGGTATGAGCCATGCACAAGGTTCACTGTACTTCCATATTTACAAGGAAACGAGATACATCATTCAGCTACAGCTGAAGTTTAAACACCAAGGGAGCTTAGTCTGACCCTGAGCAGAACTGCAAAACAGAAGAAAATAATGGATTTGTACTTAATTTTACTCAGGCATAAGGAAAAGTATTCAAATTCTTAAATCTCTTTATGAACTCCTTCCCACTTTTTCTGCCTCCATTTCTGCAGGGAAACTGAAGTTATAAACAGACACAGATCCACTGGAACTTCCCCTGACACCCTGTGCAGGTCTCTGTGGTGAGAGCTGCAAGAGCCAGTTCTCCATGGGAGTCTGTGGCACCTCCACTGTTCCAATGAGCTGTGCTGCCAACAACTGATTCATTGATTAATCTGCTTCCTGCTGGAATACTGCAGGGCAGTGAGTCACAGCTGCCATGACACATTCCCCATTTGAGACCCAGCCCTGCTCCTGGCAAGTCTCTCTGAAAATTTCCCTTGAACTATTTATCACAAACAAGAGCCTAAAGCCTGTGAGATACCTGGTGAACGTGCAGTGCTTTGTGATGCAAAGCTACCTGTCCAGGTAACTCACCTTTACACCAGCCACACCAGGATCCAGAACGTGGCTGTCCTACTTACCCAAAATATTCTCATGCCGCAGCAATACAGTGTTGTACAACTCAGTTTCCCTGAACCAGGATTTCTCATCCCTAGAAGAGAAGATCTTCACAGCAACGTTCTCGCCTTGCCACTGACCCCTCCAAACTTCTCCGTAACGGCCCTTTCCTGATGGGGGGAAAACCACAGGAGAAGTTGTCAGTTAACAACCTTCACTGGGCAGAAGGGCAGGATGAGCTGAAAGGATGGAAACTCAACTGTCATGGCCCAAGCATTACACTGGCATGGTCTGATCATGCACTTCTTACCACTGGAGTCACATCGTGCTCCACCATCCCTTTGCTTCCTGTTTGCTTTGCCTGCCAGCCCTGAGTGTGGATCTCTCCTCCCTGCACACCAGTCAGTACAGAGGGTTTGAACTGGGAGATCCTCCTGGCACACCAGTCAGTACAGAGGGTTTGAACTGGGAGATCCTCCTGGCACACCAGTCAGTACAGAGGGTTTGAACTGGGAGATCCTCCTGGCACACCAGTCAGTACAGAGGGTTTGAACTGGGAGATCCTCCTGGCACACCAGTCAGTACAGAGGGTTTGAACTGGGAGATCCTCCTGGCACACCAGTCAGTACAGAGGGTTTGAACTGGGAGATCCTCCTGGCACACCAGTCAGTACAGAGGGTTTGAACTGGGAGATCCTCCTGGCACACCAGTGCAGTACAGAGGGTTTGAACTGGGAGATCCTCCTGGCACACCAGTCAGTACAGAGGGTTTGAACTGGGAGATGTCACCATTCAACCACCAGCAATGAAAGTGCTTATGCAGCTGAAATGGCTTAGGCAGCACATGGCCAGGTCAGTGTGCATAACACAAATAAACCTGTGACTTCTGCACTTGGGAGGACAGGAAGGAAATGTAATGCTGGGGATACAGCCTTTACATACCTAGTTCATCATCAGCCCTTGCAGAAATGGTCAACATAAACCACAAAATGATGATTTAGAATCAAACAAAACCCCAAATCCACCAAAAACAAACAAACAAAAGGGATTAAGAAATCCCAATCCCCCCGAAACCCATCCCTGACCTGTGGAGATCAGGACACACTGTCTGCTTGCCAAGCTTTTTACCAAATAGCTTAGAATAAATGTAGGACATTATGAAGCACCCAAGTGCAGACCTCCATCCTGCACAAGGCATGCTGGAACAGTTCTGGCTGTTGCCATTTCCATCACAGCCCAAGCACAACAGCCTGGGGGCACAAGGCCACAAACTGTGCCAGAGCTGGCAACTCCAAACACCCAAGTCCTGCCCTTCATTGCTCTGCCACTCCATGCCCTTCAGAGGCACGTGGGAACGAGCAGCAGGTTCACCAAACACACCCACAACACTGAGGCCTCACTGCTGTCACCCCACCCAGGGACACCTCCTGCACAAGTGCCTTCTGCAGGGCAACACACAGGGGTGCTGGGGAATGTGCCAGCTGAGCTAACCTGGCAGCAGGCACTGCTCCAGGGGCACACACCCTTACACACCCCCACAGAAATGTCTCTGTCACAGGTACAATCACCACGTTTGTTGTATCCTACAGCTCCTGGTGAAGAGGAACCACAGAGCATCAGAGGGTGTGCATCTGGATCTCAGGCAAGTGTGAACATTGGTGCCTACTCAATACACACTCTGAGCCAAAAGCACAGAAGCAATGGCAAAATGTGGGCCTGGTGCCTGCAGATTCACAGGTTCATCTGTTATGGTTGGGCTTGATTTGATGCCCTGGAGAGTTAAACCTTCTCAGGACTGACAGGAAGGCGTTAAACTGTCCCGAGTTCAAACCACTGAAGCAGCAGCACAGAACACATTCCAGTCCTTCCTTCCTACTAAAATGTTTCTCATGCCTTCCTCACCTCTTCAGTGCCAGTACAGCATCTTGGCTCAATGTCACTGCCTCCAGGTATCTTTGACCCAAATGCCCCCTAAAATTACTAAACTCAAATTTAAGACTATTCAATTAATAATAAATATATGATGAAGTAGAATTTAATGAATCCTTCAAATTAACACCGAAGTCCTATAAAAAACTAAAGACACAGAAGACTTTCAGGGAAGAATTACTTGGGAATTTCTCTCTCTAAGGTGGAAGAGCAGCCACAGCACATCACTGCCTGCAGGGTTCCAGAGAACACTGCAAAGCAAGTCCACTACAACACGTTCATGCTCCCATTCCAACGGCCCAAAATCACAGCTTTCCATTTTAAATACCATGTTTGCCACTTTGCTTGATGTTTCAACTCCAGATCTCAAACCCAGGTGACCTTTTTCTAATTCTAAAGCTTTTGAGTTGAACCCCATTAATGAACAAATGGTGTTGACAGTGTCAAACTTCAAACTGAGCTTGCTTTTCTTAAAACTTTATTGAGCTTACACAGTACCCAAACAGGCCTGGTTTGTATTTTCTAACACTGCCTTACTGAAAAAGCCTTAAACTGCTCCATCACAAAGCACAGGTATTTGCCCCTTTACTCTGCAGAGATCTGGAAGGAATTTTTTCACTTGAGTTTCCAAAACCAAGCATGCTTTGTCAGCTGAGGCCTGGGAAGTTGCATATGCTACAGAAACAACCAATGAAAAAGATGAGGAGGGGAGACAGAGCTTTCACTCTGCAGTTGGTACCAGAGGGAACGAGGCTGGCACTGACCTACACACTCCACCAGCGTGATCTGACGAGCCACTGTTCTTTGCACCAAGAAAGGAAGTCCAGAACCACTTCCAGATGTGCAGGAATGGTCCAACAAATCCTGTTAAAAGGAAAAGCAGAAGTTCACAAGCCATGAGAACCCTCTTTTTCCCTGTTTACACACACAAAGGTACACCCTGCACAGGACAGGTTAGGGTAAAGCTCAGGGTACACCTCAGTGGCTCTGGGGATGCCATTTGGTCACTCAGGGACAAGCAGCATTTGTTTAATAAGTCACTTCATGTAATAAATAAATGACAATAGATGCCTGTGAACTGGAAGCTTGCTCCTGGCCTACCAGCTACCCTCTGTCATGAGATTCCACCCTTTGTCAGCACTTTGTTGTTCTCTTACTTACCTTATGCTCTCTCAGTTCTGTATCTGATACCACTTTCAAACAGGTTATTATCAGCTTTTTTGCTCCAAAGTTTCCTATGTCTGGCACTAATCTGAGCACCTCAAAAAGAAATAACCTTTCTTTGATTTCTGTACTTACCCTTCATCCCCACACAGTTTGCAGGCCCCTGGGAAGCACACTCAGGGGCTGGGGGAAGCACACCTTGGGGCTGGAGCAGGTGACACCCCAGACTGAGCCTTTGTGGGAGGGCTGGACCCCCAGGTGGGTGTGCACAGGCACCCAGGCCCCACTCACCCACACCCCACCCTCCCCACTTTGAGCCTGAGCATGGATTTATGGAGCACACACCCTCAGAGTGGAGCTGCAGCTGCAGCAGAGCAGGAGGAGGGGGCTCAGCCACCCTCACTGCCCTGTTCCTGCGTGCCCCACTGGGCCCTGGCAGTGAGAGCCACAGGCAAACTGCTGCTCTCTGCACCCACTGCCATTGGGGATGTCCCAGTGTACCCCACTGAACCTCCAGACCCCATCCCAGGGAAGAACAGGTATTTCAGAGGACCTGTCTCACACCTGTCAGACTCACACAGGTGCCCTGGAAGCCACAGGGCTTGGTGCTGGTATTTAGAATTGAAAACAGTTTTCAAACAAGGCAAGAGGAGATTTCCCTGCATCACCTACACAAGATTGTCACTGATACTCCAGGAAATCTCCTGTGACAAATCTTTCTCAAACATTTTATCACCTTCTGGTATTCTTGGTGCATAGAAAGCAAACTTTGAACTGTAAGCTTATAACAAAACACAAGTGAGATCCTAATTGAATGTTAAAATCCCATTAGCCTTGTAAAGTGCCAATGCCCAGCTACTTTTATGGCCAGGAGTTCTGTACTAGCTCAAACCATTAACAACTATTGCTGGACTTTTTTTTCCTTACAAAGGAAAATAGGATAAAAAAGCCTAAGTATAATCAACTTTCTACTATTTACAGCAAACTGCACTGCTGGAGTTGAACCAGATCCGTGAAATCTCATTCCTTCTAACAACATCCAAAGGAGTGCTCAAGGAAAGATAATCCAGGATTCAGAGACTGCTATCTTGCTTTCTAGCACAAACTGAGCTCATTTTTATTCCTGCTTGTAGGAAAGGGAAAAAAACCACCAAAAAACAAAACCCAAACTTATCTACAGTGACTGTAAAAACAAGATTTGAAGAGGCCACAGCTCTTTCCATGCCCATTAAGCAGCTTAGAGCTTTAAGCACTTGCTACACTGTGGAGACTAATCCTAAATGTAAACTCATCTAATGTGCGACAAAACCGGTGATTTGAAACACAATGGAGAAGAAAAATCTGGAATCTAGAAAAGACTTACTGTTTAGTTGAACACTGAGACACACGACCTACCAATTACTTTCTGTGCATCACCCACACTGGGAGGCAGAGCAGCAGTGCTGGCACCACAACCAACGCTCAGAGGGTCTGGCAGCTCCACCAGGCCAAGCCCCCACAGCTCCCAGTTCCTCCCAGCTCTCTGAAACAGAATTTTGATTTATTCTTCCCAGGTCTGATCACTGTTTCCAAGTAAAATTAAACGACTTGAAGTGCCAAAGGTTTGCAAATGGCTGGAAACGGCCTTGCACTGATAAGAGATAAGAGCTGGTAAAAGCTGGAAGTGGGTGCTTAAGGCCAGTTGCACACACGTCTGGTTCATGCCGAATATATCAAGTCTGGATGTTTTAAACCAGTAACACAGAATTAGGTCTTGTGGGGTAATTAAAGAGAGCCACAGGCATTTAAAAAAAAGTTTTGACGAGTATTAGCCACTCTTCAACCCTGCAGTGAAAGCACATTATGGTGGGACAGCACCAAAATGTAAAATGTTTTCCAGTCTCAGTGTTGAGATTTTATCTCAGCAATGCAAGGAGGAGAAAACTCTCTGCACAGGTTTCAGAAGCAGCCCCTCCAGGTGCCTGAAGCCTTCCTTGCTCCGCTCTGATAGAGCTCGAGACACTGCTGGGACACTTGTGCTCTGGCCTCAGGTGGAAGGGGAAGGCACGGGCAGCCTTCAGAAAGGGAACCTTTCCACAGGTCACTGTATTTCCCAGCGAGCACGTGAACAAAAACATGCTCAAAGCTATCACAAAAACTGAGCTTTGAATAAGCACTGCACATATCTTAAAATTCCCACTGGTCTTCTGTCAACAAAATGTCACTGATTTCTCAGTCATCCCAGGGCCCTGCTATGAAGATCACAGCAGTCAGGTCTGAAGGTTTTAAGCATCAAAATTCTCTGTATTTTCTTCCTCCCCTACCATCACATCTTTTCCAACCCTTCAGGCTGTCATATATCAAAGATGCAGCACAGCTGAACACCTTCTACAGCTCTTCAGGCCACCCAACAGTCAGGCACACTCTGTTGTGCTGTTCAGACATTGTTTCCAGGAACCTGAACAGTTCAGAGCAACTCTCCAGGTCAAAGGAGCTGCACTTGCCAAACCTGCTTTTTGGTTAAAACTCATTTAAACTACAGTTGTGGGAGCACAGGAACATCCCCACATCAGCACTGAGGCCAAGTGGCATCCCCTGGCAGCAGAAGGCGCTGTTAGTGGTATGGCCACAGGGAGAGGTGAGAGGGGAGTCTGGGGGTGAGGAAAGCTGGCCCTGCACACAGGGCACTTACTGCCCACAGAGCTGCCCCCTCACACAGGGCACTTACTGCCCACAGAGCTGCCCCCTCACACAGGGCACTTACTGCCCACAGAGCTGCCCCCTCACACAGGGCACTTACTGCCCACAGAGCTGCCCCCTCACACAGGGCACTTACTGCCCACAGAACCCCCCTCACACAGGGCACTTACTGCCCACAGAGCTGCCCCCTCACACAGGGCACTTACTGCCCACAGAGCTGCCCCCTCACACAGGGCACTTACTGCCCACAGAACCCCCCTCACACAGGGCACTTACTGCCCACAGAGCCCACCTGCACACAGGGCACTTACTGCCCACAGAGCTGCCCCCTCACACAGGGCACTTACTGCCCACAGAGCTGCCCCCTCACACAGGGCACTTACTGCCCACAGAGCCCCCCTCACACAGGGCACTTACTGCCCACAGAGCTGCCCCCTCACACAGGGCACTTACTGCCCACAGAGCTGCCCCCTCACACAGGGCACTTACTGCCCACAGAGCTGCCCTCTCACACAGGGCACTTACTGCCCACAGAGCCCCCCTCACACAGGGCACTTACTGCCCACAGAGCTGCCCCTGCACACAGGGCACTTACTGCCCACAGAGCTGCCCCCTGCACACAGGGCACTTACTGCCCACAGAGCTGCCCCCTGCACACAGGGCACTTACTGCCCACAGAGCTGCCCCCTCACACAGGGCACTTACTGCCCACAGAGCTGCCCCCTCACACAGGGCACTTACTGCCCACAGAGCTGCCCCCTCACACAGGGCACTTACTGCCCACAGAGCTGCCCCATCACACAGGGCACTTACTGCCCACAGAGCCCCCCTCACACAGGGCACTTACTGCCCACAGAGCCCCCCTCACACAGGGCACTTACTGCCCACAGAACCCCCCTGCACACAGGGCACTTACTGCCCACAGAGCTGCCCCCTCACACAGGGCACTTACTGCCCACAGAGCTGCCCCATCACACAGGGCACTTACTGCCCACAGAGCCCCCCTGCACACAGGGCACTTACTGCCCACAGAGCTGCCCCCTCACACAGGGCACTTACTGCCCACAGAGCTGCCCCCTCACACAGGGCACTTACTGCCCACAGAGCTGCCCCCTCACACAGGGCACTTACTGCCCACAGAGCCCCCCTCACACAGGGCACTTACTGCCCACAGAGCTGCCCCTCCTGCACACAGGGCACTTACTGCCCACAGAGCTGCCCCCCCTGCACACAGGGCACTTACTGCCCACAGAGCTGCCCCCTCACACAGGGCACTTACTGCCCACAGAGCTGCCCCCTCACACAGGGCACTTACTGCCCACAGAGCTGCCCCCTCACACAGGGCACTTACTGCCCACAGAGCCCCCCTCACACAGGGCACTTACTGCCCACAGAGCCCCCCTCACACAGGGCACTTACTGCCCACAGAGCCCCCCTCACACAGGGCACTTACTGCCAACGTGCTGCCCCCTCACACAGGGCACTTACTGCCCACAGAGCTGCCCCCTCACAAAGGGCACTTACTGCCCACAGAACTGCCCCCTCACACAGGGCACTTACTGCCCACAGAGCCCCCCTCACACAGGGCACTTACTGCCCACAGAGCCCCCCTGCACACAGGGCACTTACTGCCCACAGAGCTGCCCCCTCACACAGGGCACTTACTGCCCACAGAACCCCCCTCACACAGGGCACTTACTGCCCACAGAGCTGCCCCCTCACACAGGGCACTTACTGCCCACAGAGCCTCCCTCACACAGGGCACTTACTGCCAACGTGCTGCCCCCTCACACAGGGCACTTACTGCCCACAGAGCTGCCCCCTCACACAGGGCACTTACTGCCCACAGAACTGCCCCCTCACACAGGGCACTTACTGCCCACAGAGCCCCCCTCACACAGGGCACTTACTGCCCACAGAGCTGCCCCCTCACACAGGGCACTTACTGCCCACAGAGCTGCCCCCCCTGCACACAGGGCACTTACTGCCCACAGAGCTGCCCCCTCACACAGGGCACTTACTGCCCACAGAGCTGCCCCCTCACACAGGGCACTTACTGCCCACAGAGCTGCCCCCCCTGCACACAGGGCACTTACTGCCCACAGAGCTGCCCCCCCTGCACACAGGGCACTTACTGCCCACAGAGCCCCCTGCACACAGGGCACTTACTGCCCACAGAGCCCCCTGCACACAGGGCACTTACTGCCCACAGAGCTGCCCCCTCACACAGGGCACTTACTGCCCACAGAGCCCCCTGCACACAGGGCACTTACTGCCCACAGAGCTGCCCCTGCACACAGGGCACTTACTGCCCACAGAGCTGCCCCTGCACACAGGGCACTTACTGCCCACAGAGCCCCCTGCACACAGGGCACTTACTGCCCACAGAGCCCCCTGCACACAGGGCACTTACTGCCCACAGAGCTGCCCCCTCACACAGGGCACTTACTGCCCACAGAGCCCCCTGCACACAGGGCACTTACTGCCCACAGAGCTGCCCCTGCACACAGGGCACTTACTGCCCACAGAGCTGCCCCCTCACACAGGGCACTTACTGCCCACAGAGCTGCCCCTGCACACAGGGCACTTACTGCCAACATGCTGCCCCCTCACACAGGGCACTTACTGCCAACGTGCTGTCCCCCACGTTGGAGGCAATGAGGCCCTCGATGGTGCCGTACTCGGCGTCCCTGGAGTTGAGCCTCTCCATGTGGGTCTTCTGTATTCTCCGGATGATCAGCACAGCGACTGCAGAAAAAACCACCAACACCAGCACAGGAGCCAGGATAACGATGATTAGTGTTTCCATACTGTACCCTGCAGCTTCTCCTTGAAAGGTTTGCCCTTGGAAAAGAACAGGGAAGGGAGAAAGAAAGAAGGAAAGAAAGAGATAAAAAAATAAATTTGCAGATTCCCAGAGGAAGTCTTTAAAACCAGCAGCACTGACACGAAGCCCTACCTTGGCACCCACCTGTGGGACAGAGGCTGTGCCACAGCCAGAGGTGTGAGCACACCTGCACAGAGGATGTGCCCCTGCAGAGCTGCCTGCACAACCCACACCTGCATGGCCATTTCTCACAGGCAGTACCTGCCCCCTGACCCCAACCATGCACTGGGATAGGTCACCCCATCACCCCTGGCCACACAGACCACTCCACCTGGGGCATCACACGTGTGCCAGCAGGCCCCAGGGTGGGGAACAGGGCACAAAGGGCCTTGCTGTGCCCACTAAGCCCTTCCTTCAGCCAGCACTGGAGCCATTTCACTCTCAGCACAGCAGAGCAAAGCCAAGCCCCTTTAAAGTAAACTAAAAATAAACGGTGGAGGAACTGGACTCCACACAATCTGTGAGATTCACAGAGAAGACATTTTATTACACAAAGCACACACTTTATATAGGGTTAGGACTACACCTTATTGGCTAAAAGAGTTACACACCACCACACTAGATACTGCAATTGGTTAAAGCCTGTCTCTCACAAGTCCCATGTTTATATTATTTCATCCTGGCTGTTTTCATGCACCTGCAGAGTCCTGTGAATTCCCACTCTGAATTCTTGGGGAGTACCCTCCTCCCTACCAGCCAGCAGCAGCTGAGCTCCTTGCTGCTTCTGGCTGAGAGCTGAGTCTCACAGGGCTTTCCATAGATCTGAATTGCTCACTTTTGATTTTACTGTAACAACACCCCTTTTCTTCCTCTGCCTCCACTCGTGATTGATGAAGCTCTCACCTTTGGAAGAGGGGAGCTGTGCAGTGATGTTCATGTTGCACAGGTGTCCCTGGCAGCACTCCACAGCCTGGTCAGGGGACGGAGGGGTTTTGCAGGTCATTTTGCCTTGCTCATAGACCTGGAAGCAGCCCTTCTGGTAAACCTTAGCCCCGTCGTTGATGCTCAGGGAAGCAAAGCATTGCTGGCCTTGGCACCGATCCCCATTCCCACAGGACATGCCTTCACACACACACTCGTAGTGCACCATCTTGAGCTTCAGTTCATCATCTGCAGAAGGGAGAGTTGAGATAAAAACACCATCCTGTTCTTAACAGCTTCAGTTACAGGTAGGTAATGAAGTCATTAAATAAAACCTTCTGCTTAAGGGCAGAAATATTATTTGCAGGTAGTGCTGAAGAACCACCAAGCAGTAGGTAACGATACCAACTCAGTCATTTCAGCACCACAAAGGAAACACCAGTCCTGTCTGCCCACCCCAAACACTCACATTTCCAGAGCACGGTGACATCTTACACCACCTCTCACACACACCCTGGGAGGGGCTTCTGCACAGGGACACTCAGCAGAGGGGAAAAACCCAACCAACAGTGCCTGGCCTTTGAAAGGACTGCCCTGGGCTGATGGCAGGGACACTGTGACAGAACACTCTGCAGAGGATCCATTCCATGGAGCCTGCACAGAGAACAGCACTGGGAATCACTGCAGGTCCTGGTGTGTACATGGACCAGTGCAGACCAGTTATTTGCTGGAGAACTGGAGTATGTCTGGTGAGGAGCTGCTGGGCTGGAAACAGAGACACTCTCCTTCCTGTCTGTCCTATTCCTTATGCTCCAGCTGCCCCTTTCCTTGCTTAGGTGGTTTTCCAGCACTCAGTGGTGTATTGCCATGTCCCAGCCAGCCCTGCCCTCACCGAGGCTCCTGCTGTGCCACACTTACCCCAGCCCACGGGAGCAGGGGCTGTGGAGCAGGGGGGTCCAGAGCAGGCCCAGGGGGCCCAAACCCAGCCCCCCAGCAGCAATGGCTCTGGGCACACAGGACACTCACCTTGCCAGCTCGGGGACGGGAACGCCATCACCATCAGCACAGGGAGAATCATAACTCCATCGGCCACCCTGGAGCTGCAGAGAGAGGGGAGGGACCTCTGAGCACTTCCACTGCCCACTGACAATGTAACCACCCCAAAATCAGTGTTTGGCAGTGCCTTTCATCCATATCTTACACAATACAGCACAACTCAGAGGTGATCGATCTCCTTTTTACTGTGGCTTGTTTCCCAAGTAATTTCCCTCACATATAAAATTCATACATTTACTGCAATTTCTTTTTAGAGTGACAGAGACATCCCATGCAACTACACTGCAGATACATGAGCTTGCTAGTAGGGAAACGTGAGCCCTCCCAGGAGCAAGCAGGAATGTAATATTAGAAGATAAGTTCTTTGAATCAGGTATTATATAGTTAAATTATTGTAAACTGAGAGGGTGGTCTGTAAAACTGTTTAATCTGGGCTGTGAGGGGAAACAGAACTCTGCCAGAAAACTCAGAATTACTTCTGTTAACCAGCAAGCTGGATGGCAAGAAAAAAGTGAGATGTATTTAAGTGAGATGCTGCTCCCTGAAGAGTAATTTCCCAGTTAAAGCTGCTTCTCCAAGGGTTTTCCTTCCAATGGCCCAGCTCCATTTCCCTGCTGCTGAAAACAGGTAACTACACTTTGTGCAACAGCTCAGGCTGTTTCCAGTGTAAAGCAGAGGCTCATGCTCCCTCTAAAACAGGAAATAAAGGAGTGAATTTGCCTGTGTATTTCTAATCTTTGCCACAATACTTGGTCCTTACAGGAAAATAACAGCTCTCCTTTTAGTGAAACAAGGATTATTTAACAGGCTTCTGAAAAGAAACTCTGCTGCAGTTCCTTAAACTGTGCAATTAAACAACCACTGCGGCCAAGAACAGAAATGAATCAATGTCAGCCAGTGCTCAGGGGATTTAACCCAGCAGGCAGGGCTGCTGACTGGGGAGGGCTCATCTGTCCTGTGCTGCTCAGTTCCTACAGACACTCCCTGGCCTAATCCCATGCCACAAAACTCCAGTCAGAAGGAGCAGCAAGTGGTCCCTGCACACTGAAGTTCCTCTCCTTGTCAGAGGCTCTGAGCCATTACCGTGCCCCTTATGTACAGGTATTTGTCTTCATTTGTCAGATTTAACTCTAGTGAAGCACATGAAAATTGAAAACAAATCTGATACTGCCATTTTCCTTTCAGATCTCTTCTGTTGTGCCTTTTCAAATCATTAGCAGGCTGCTTAAGTGCTTGGTGATGAAAGCCAAGCCATTACTTCTGTATTTATTTCCTGACATGGAATTGTTTTGCAAATTTTGAGAAACATTTCAGTAATTGCTTCATCACCAGTTAAAATGACCATAAATTTCTGACCCCAAGTATTCAGAGTTTTTGCCCTCACAGAAAGGCCCAGGCAGTGCTCACCTTGTCACCTCCTGGAGTGACACTCTCCCTTCCAAACACCCCTTCCCAAGGAACCTTTCCTTCCTTATCCTTGATACAGCCCAAGGTATCCCTGACACGTGCCAATATTTAACCTTCAACAACCAGGCTGAAACAGGATGAAACCAAGTGATACAGAGCATGAGCACTGAGCAATCCATGTGGGAAGTTTGAAGCAGACCAGAGCTATCCCAGGGAACCACCAGTGCCCTAAAGCACGGGATCAGCTCCGGGGCATCCCCTGCTCCAAAGGGGGCACCGCAGGCACCAGCAGGGCCAGGCCCCCAGCGCTGCCTTCAGCTGAACAGCCTCAACCAGCACCTTCCCAGCACTGCCCCTGGGAACTGCGCCAGGCTAGACAAAGGTGACTCCTTGGCCCTGCCCTGTTCCTGTCAGCACATCCACAGTTCCAAGGGCACCCTTGGAAGGGAAGGATGCAGGCCTGGGGGCGGCACAGAGGGGAGCGGGACAGCGCTCTGGGGGACCCCGGCAGGGACAGCCAGGCCCCTGGAGAGCCCTTCGGACAGGGGGGACACCCAGCACGAGGAGAAGGAGCTTTACAGAGACAAAAGGGAGTTCAGCAGCCCTGGGTGGGCTCAGATGTTCACCAGCAGCACACGGTGCTCGGGCACAGAGCAGCCTCCACAGGTGACCCCTGGCCGCAGCCCTCGTGCCCAGTTACCACCAGCACGGGTGGGTTTGTACTGGTGGGAGCCCCCACAGCCCTGCAGTGCACTGAGAGCCCACATAGCACGGCCTCCCCTCCCTCCCCAGGGCACCCCCAGCCCTCCCTCCTCCTGCCAGGCCTGCCCAGGGAGGGCAGGAGGGCCCTGCAGAGCCCAGCCCGGCACTGCCAGCACAGGAGGCTGGGCACGTGGATCGGGAGTGGCAGCACGGGGGCAATGAAGAAACAGGGAGCACTCAACAGCATGGACACAGTGACAGCTCTCCCAGGTCCATGTACCTGTTTGTTGTCTTTTCAAGCAGTTTGTTTGAGTTCCAGAAGACAAATAAACATATAGGAGTATGTTTGTACACACAAACCCTCTGTATTTCTCAGAGGGAGGAGAAGCAGGAGGGACAACAAACCTGCACCCTCCAAACAGGCAAACAAAGCAGATCAGACTTTGAACAGATTCCATGCATTTCACAGCATGCATGGTTCTCCCAAAGAAAAAACCCAAATATTCCAATTTAAATCCTGCTTCTATGAAACCTTTTTCCTGTAGCCATTAATTTTCCCAAAAGCCTCGAAAAATACCATGTCTGTTGTTGCTGTGCACATTCAGAGCAGCCTGTAACACACCCCCTGTGTGTCCTCAGCACCACCCCAACCCTGGCGGGGTCTGTGCAGCCCAGTTCAGCTCTGGGGCTCTGGCAGGCAGCTCACCCCCAACTGCATCGCTGAGGGGGGACTGGAGGAGGGAAGGAGCCTCTGACCTTTGCAATATACTTATTTTTCTTCAAAAATTATTTGAGAGTTAGAGTTCAGAACTCCTGTTTCCATTGCTTAAAAAGAATTACTTCTCCAAATCAACTAGTACACATCCATAAGCACCAAAGTCTGGCTGCAGTGACAGCAGCCAGCACACCCATTCCAGCTGCTGCCTGCTTAGAGAAAATACACCTTTTAATATAAAGAACAAAACATTCTTTAATAAACCCCCATAGCAAGTTGCTGTGGATCTAGAGATCCATGAGATATCCAGTTACTGTCTGGTGTTTGAATTCTCAAGAACTTTTTCCCAAGAGAAGGACTGGGATTTAATCCAGACAAATAATGAGGAACTAAAAAGCAACCAGCAGAAATGGGCAAAATTTTTCTTCCTTTCTGAACACGTGGATCTTTGCTGGTTGACTGGAGCTCCTGCCCGTGTCCCACAGAACCGCAGCACAGCGGCAGGAGCCACTAGAGGGCATTGGGAGCCCGGGATGCCAGCGCTGGGCAAAGAGGGATGCAGGGATCCCAGCAATGGGCAAACAGGGATGCAGGGATGCCAGCGCTGGGCAAAGAGGGATGCAGGGATGCCAGCGCTGGGCAAAGAGGGATGCAGGGATGCCAGCGCTGGGCAAAGAGGGATGCAGGGATCCCAGCGATGGGCAAACAGGGATGCAGGGATGCCAGCAATTGGCAAACAGGGATGCAGGGATGCCAGCGATGGGCAAACAGGGATGCAGGGATGCCAGCGCTGGGCAAAGAGGGATGCAGGGATCCCAGCAATGGGCAAACAGGGATGCAGGGATGCCAGGCTCCCTGCCACATTCCATACACAGGGACACAGGGATCCCAGGCTCCCTGCCACACTCACACACAGAGATGCAGGCTCCCTGACACATTCCATATACAGGGATCCCAGACTCCCTGCCACACTCCACACACAGGGATGCAGGGATGCCAGCGATCCAAGTGCTCTGTGCCACAGGGATCCCAGCAATCCCAGTGCTCTGTGCCACAGGGATCCCCGAGATCCCAGTGCTCTGTGCCACAGGGATCCCAGCGATCCCAGTGCTCTGTGCCACAGAGATCCCAGCGATCCCAGTGCTCTGTGCCACAGGGATCCCCGAGATCCCAGTGCTCTGTGCCACAGGGATCCCCGAGATCCCATTGCTCTGTGCCACAGGGATCCCCGAGATCCCAGTGCTCTGTGCCACAGGGATCCCCGAGATCCCAGTGCTCTGTGGCACAGGGATCCCCGAGATCCCAGTGCTCTGTGGCACATGGATCCCCGAGATCCCAGTGCTCTGTGGCACATGGATCCCCGAGATCCCAGTGCTCTGTGGCACATGGATCCCCGAGATCCCAGTGCTCTGTGGCACATGGATCCCTGAGATCCCAGTGCTCTGTGGCACATGGATCCCCGAGATCCCAGTGCTCTGTGGCACATGGATCCCCGAGATCCCAGTGCTCTGTGCCACAGGGATCCCAGCGATCCCAGTGCCCTGTGCCCCAGGGATCCCAGCGATCCCAGTGCTCTGTGCCACAGGGATCCCAGCGATCCCAGTGCTCTGTGCCACAGGGATCCCAGCACACCATGCCACACTCCGTGCTCTATGGCAGAGCTGCAAGCAGGGCACAGTGCCTCAGCTCCAGCCACACACAAAGCAAAGTGCATCATTTGGGTTTAACTTCCTCCTACAAAAGCACATTATCACTGGAAAACCAGAAACTTGCTACAGGTCATGGCAGAAAAGTCCCTTTTCCAAGTGGCAGCTCCCAGATCTCCAAACAAACCGGTCAAGCAGTGCAGGGAAGCAAAGGACCCTGGCTCCCAGACAGGCCAGCATCTGAATTCCAAAGGAGGAATCACTTAAACTGACTTTGGAAGCCCAAGTGAACAATAAATGAGTCCTAAGGCAGATCTAACACCTGGTGAGGACACCCAGCATAACACAGACACACAACTGCTTTAGGTACCAGAATCTATAGAATTCTTAGTTTCTATTCATAAAGTCCCAAGACTGAAGAATCCATCCTGAAATCCCAACACCTCTTACACTTTCACAGCCAGTATCACTTTGTTTTCTTCCTAAAAAACCTGTTTGTCTCCTGCCAAATCACTCCTGCCCGGCCTGACAGCAGTGTGGGATGAAGGAGACCCCAGTTCTGTACCAGGAGAAAGAAGCACAGGAAGAGAAGCACCAGGAGTTCAGATGGCCCAGAACACCACCAGACCCTGGCAGTGGCTGCTGGGACATGGCCTTTAGTGCCACCAGCCCGACACAGAGCACCGGCCGCGCCAGACGGAGCGATGCAATTAGGGGAGAAACTTAAGGCTGCCTGTCATCTCCATATGACACAGACATGGGAACACAAACCATGAGAGCAGCTCCGACTCTGGGTGAGATCAGAAGCACCCAGATATCGCTGACAGCCCCCGTGGCCACCGGCCAAGCGCCCAAGGGCTGCACATATTTTGCATGTACCTCACTAGATCGCTATCAAAAGAAAACATCCATAATACTGGATCTCAGTTCTGCCATCCACAACAGTCACACATGAGCTGAATTCACCAACAGCTGTGCCTTTAGAGGGAGAAATGTGCATTTAAAGCAATAATTCACAGCTTGCTCTTTAATTGGAGCTCACACAAAGGAGCTGCCAGCCCCCAAGCAGCCCCACAAAGGCATTCCTTGCGTCGAGAGCAGCAACCTTGGGCAGCCCTTTCTTAAGGTCTAAACTTGGTTGCCAGAATTCAGAAGATGGAAGCCAGCCACCAACTCCATTTGGCACCCACCTGCAAGAGCACAAGGCACAAGTCCATGCACTGCAGCTCCAAAAATGTGCCAAAGTGCCACCCAGGAAGGCTGAATGTCTTGCATTGAAGTGACCACAAACATGGAGAAAGTCAAGCATGGAATACTGATTCTGTACTCCCCATGAACAAAGCAAAATCACAGCTCTGCTGAGCAAGAATAAAACCACCAAACTACACAATGTAAAGTGTTCTGGAAGCTCCTCCAGATGAGATCAGTAGCTCTGACATGCTCAGGAGGAGCGGCATCCTTGGTCCTTCAAAGAAAAGGAAGATGTAGTAAAGCACAAGTGCCACTTCAAAAGTGCCCCCCTGCTCGCTCTCCCTCCTGGCACAAGCAGGTACAGAGCCATGTCCTGCCCACACTGCCAGCCCACAGCTCCAGCTGACACACCAACTGCAGCAGAGGCCTGGCATGGGACACACACGAGTAACACTCACAGTGCCAGGGTCGGGGGACAGACACAACACCACAGAAGGACAACACAACCACTTATCCAAGAGAGAAAAAAGTCTTCCCTGGGCAAAGGAGTGAGCCAGAAGCAGCACCAGCCCTTCCTGAGCAGAGAGGGGAAGGCATGAGCACACACAGCCTCTCCTGTAATGGAGGGGAGGGCAGGGGCTCCCAGGGAACCAGCAGCACAGGGAAGGCCCAGGATGCAGCAGTGGCACCAAAGAGACACCAAGTACTGCCAGCTTCCTCATGCAGGGCAGCTGGGGAGCTGATGGTCCATGTGGGCCGAGGCCAATGGTCTGTTCAACCAGAAGGGTCAAGCAAACACAGACACCTTTAAGTTGATCTGAAACCCCCAATATATATTGCAACTTCCCAGTGTTTTTGAAGCCACATGTGTATCTTCCCACACCGTTTGTGCCCTGTGGGGTAAATAAATTCAGCAGGAGGCAGCTACCAGGGCTTAGCACTGCCCATGGCACAGCTCTCCCCACAGAGCCCACACACAGCAACATCCCTTCCAGCCCCTCCCTCGGTCCCTGTCTGTGGCTCTGTGACCGTGTCACCGCTGAGAGCACCCGGGGAGTGAGGGGAGCAGAGAACCAGCAGACACCGTTTCACTGGTACAGGCAGGGGGGCAGGTCGGGGTGTGCAGGTCCCTGAGCCATCACAGGAACACTCAGGCGTGCAGGTCTCACCTCACACGATGTGCCCGAGGCACCACACGGGAATCTGCTCCTCCACTGTCAGAGACACGGGAACTATTGTGGCTTTGCACATATTTCACATGTAATCCAAGCTGTTACTTTATTATGTTACACACATTTCCCTGCTGTCCAGCCACTCTTACATGGCCCACAGCTCCTGCCAGAGGGAAACACTGCATCAAGAACCACCAGGCACAGGGCTCCAGTGCCAAGCTCCTCAGGTATTTTCCCTGTTAGACACATCTCAGAGCTGTACACAACATTGGGCACCACTGCCAAGGCCAGTCCAACTGCCCACAAAGTGGGGACAAACCCCATTAACACCTGGTGACTTCATCTGTGCTGGGGCCTGGGCCCAGGAGACGAGTAGGGCACCCCAGACACAGCACGTTTGCCCCTGGAATGGTTCTCTCTCCAAACCCAGCATACTGTCAGATCTCAGCACAAAACTGCCTGTGAGGATACAAAGGCCATTAAACACCTGGATTTAACCAGCAGCTGTGAATAAGGCCAAACACAAATATTTTCGACTGACAGATTACCAGGATTGTCTGTAAAAGCCATTCTGAATACTTTAGAGAAAAAAATTAAAATAACTAGGCCACCCCAAATGCACCCAGTACCAGTGCCTTCCTTTCAGCTTACTCAAAGCCTACCTCTCCCAGCCTGGGCCTGCTTTCCTCCAGCCAGCACTGCAGTGTTTATTACAGATGTTATCTGCAGTGTGAGGAAGGAGCTCAGGGACGGGCACACACTCACAGCTTGCAGGGGTTTGGGCATTCCAATCACACTGCTCCTATCCCATCCTGGTCTGGCCTGACAGGGGGGAAAACAAGGAGTGTGGGCAGGAGCACTGAGCCCCTCCCACGTGGGCAGCAGGGGCACACTTGGCACAGCACCATCGGTGTTACTGGGAGAGGGTTCCACAGCCCCTCTGGACCAGCACGAGGCATGGATGGCAGTGCCCACCACAGCTCCCTGCCCTCAACAACCAGCACCCCACCAGAAAACACACCCCAGGCCCACAGGGGAACCCTCACTCTCTCACTCTAATCCCCAGGAAAAACCCAGACAGCTGAAGGCACAGTCCAAATGACACCACTGACTGCTTATCTAAGAGCAGCATTTTCAAATAATGTTTGAAGTTTCTGTGGAATACCTCAGCCAACTCATACATTTCCAAAGACAATTCTTTAGCTTCAGCATCACTGACAAAAGTCTTGGGTTTTCCTCAAAAAAGTATTTTTTCTGGTTTTCCCTTTTTCTGCACCCGGGTTGCAGAGAACCAAGGTCTGATGATGTGCAGAGCTTTGGAGACCATCTCTCACTGTGCCAGCCCTGCTCCAAGATAACCATATCATCTAGTTCCTACCAGTGCATTAATTAAGCAGCGTCTCCCTGCAGCCTCACTGTGTTTTCACACATGCAGGGACCCAGAGAGGTGCAAATGCTTTGTCCTGGCAGCCCCTGACGCTGCTATCAGGTGGGATCCCTCAGAGCCAAACCCTGAGTGAGGGGATGAGCTGGGGAGGCTCCCTCAGCCCCAGCACGGCCCAGGTGACCCCTTTCCTGTGTCGGGATTTCACCCCAGGGAGGACCCTCATTTGCACATCAACAATCCCAGCGGGGTTTTGCTGGGAGGTAAATCCGAACCTCCACAGTCATTTTCACAGGGTCATCACCACCTGAATATTCTATTTATGCCCCTTAGACCAAGCACCCTACCCTGAATGCAGCTTGAGGTATTTTGATAAAAATTAGCCAAAATATTTTTTAAAATCCATTTTGTTGCACTGGCAGAAAAATACAATGGCAGCACGACACAGCAAACACAGTCACTCATTAAAGAGGCATCAAAGCTGTAAATACTATAAATATATCTGCCAATTTCTATTGATACATATACACAAATCCATGAAGCTGAGCAGGACAGGAGCACTGGAGGTGCAGAGGAACACCACACCATGGCAGGGACACTGAGGAGAGGAAGGCTTTAGCAGGCCCTGGCTTCACACCTCCACTCACTGCTCAGGGATTACACTGGGATTAGAGCAGCGTTCCTCAGGAGTGATGGGCTGCTACAAAGTTGGAAAGGGTAAAGGACACAGAGAAGTCAGGTGTTGGTCCTGCACGCCACTTACAGCTTAACTGCTCCCAGCCAAAGAAAATTAACCAACATTTTTAGAACTGGCCTGAGAGAGCAGTTCCTGACTCTCCATAGGCACGAGTTGCTGAACAGCCTTTCCTCACAGCAGAATCCTTCATTAACTCTTGCTCAGGATCCAAAAAGCTGAATGCAATCAGCAATCCCAAGAAAGAGGAAACACCCTGCTGCACGAGACAGTCAAATTCTTCAGAGACTATATTAGACCCCCACAGAATTCTACCAGTGTTGTTCTCCAGGTTGGTCTTGCCTGTTTGGACAGGCCAGAGCCACATTACTCTGTCCTTAAATCCAAGGTACAGACAAATCCAGGTTCTGTTACAGCCACAGTGGTGCAGCCTCCTGTTCTCCACTGGCAGTATGGAATGAGACACTCTGGAGCAGGGTGTGCAGAGCCTCATGAAATCCAGACAGACCAGATGGGCAATCACCACCAAGAGCAAGAACAGTTGAGGCTTTTCTCCATCCTAGAATGCTCAATGGTATTTCTGTCCTTCCCACACCAGCAACAGTACCCTCAAAGTACTGCAGTTCCCTCACAGCTTTGGTCTGATCTCTCCCTCCACCAAGATCCTCTCCCTTGCTCTGCCCCAGGTCCCTCCAAGCATCCTGCAGGCTCTCCCCCTTCCTCACTCGAGGCTTCCTAAGGCTCCACGACAGGTCTCTGTTCCACTCACATTTCACCTGTGGCAGCCTCACCTGGGGCACTGATCCAAGAACATTCAAGTCTGTGTGCTAAAACAGCTCCAGGTCTTTCCAAATGTCCTGGCATTCCTTCGTTGCTGTTTTGGCTGTGCCAGCTTTAACTCCTCAGGCAAAGGGGTCTCCTCCCTTATGTCCCTCCTGGTACTGGAGCTCCCCTCTCACAGTCCCAGCCAATGTCCACCATGGCAGTGATGGACCCCTCAGTGCTATGCACCCCTCAGTCCAATCACAAGGCACATTTTGTCACCTCTTCCAATGCCAAATTTATCCCAGTAACACAATATTCTGACACTTTTTTCCAGAGCTGTTTCAAGTGTTCTCTTTCCACCTATTCAGCTGCACGCTTTCAAACTCACACACCCTTGCCAAATCTCCAGAAACCACTCCATAGACTCATCCAGACTTTTGGTTTAATTGCTGTTACAGATGCCAGAAGCAGCCAATCACATCCCTACTCAACATTAGGCTCCCGTGGCTGAGCTTGCACACCCTGAGCTGCGGAGTGAAGCACAAGTGCAAGCTCAAGCTCTGCACACACCACGCTGGCTTTGGAGCTCTGCACAAACTGCCCATCATGAAGTAGAAACAAGGCCACACTCCCATGGTTAAAGTGACCTCATGACATACATCTACTGGCCATTTTGAAGGTTCAGCATCTCTGCATGGAGGATCCAGCCATGACTGTCCATGTAACACACCATGAGTCAACAGCAACCTTGACCAACTGTTCCTGAAAAAAGGAAGTGCCCTAAAACACTTTGGGCCAAGAGCCCTCCTGCCTCCTGGGCAATGAAGGGGTCAGGGACCACTCTGACAGGACACAACACAGGGCTTGGTCACACAGAGCAGGTGATCGTGTCACTCTTTTGGAAGCATTCAGCATAAAGCCATTTTCCTCTGAGAGGAGAACAAGTTAAAGGAGTGAATGGACTTCCCACAAGTAACCTGTTACACAAACTGTTCCTACAAATGGGCAGAAAGGCACAAGGTACTAAATTTTGGATATGCTGGAGAGTAACTGTCCTCAACCTGTCAGCCAGACAATGCTGATGGAAAGGTCCAACAGTCAGTACAAAGAGGTTTACGTGTCACTATCACTGCCCAGTGGAAATGCAAAGTCAGGCTGGTTAGCAAGGCCAGACCTCCACAGGAACCTGTCACACTTTCACCCATCTCCTGAACACAAGACACACTTCTGAGTTTCATGCTGCAAAACTTTCTACTCAGAGAAAAGTAGCATGAAAACCCAACCCCAGGTCCTCACCAGCATGGCTCCAATTCTGAGCACTCTGAAGTTTGCAGGAACACACTGCAGAGAAGGCAGGAGCTGCCATGTCTGCCTGTGAGCATTCAATTAGGCCAGGAATCATCTCAACTTCAGCTGGACCAGACACTAAGGAAACCACAATAAAATGGTGTGAGGCATCCAAAATTATTCCCAGAAAATAGGCCAGACTGGGCATGAAAACATCTGGGCTTGGCTTGAGTCACGAACCACATGAGCAAGACATCCCAGTGGTGCCTGCGGGCAGGAATGTGAGCACACACAGGGAGGAGCAGCAGGCTCCTACACACAGATTCTGCACCTTGCTCTGGCAAATATGCCACATCCCCTTCCCTCTGAACCACCTCCTGCAGCCCAGCCCAGTGCAATTCCTAAGGATGGTGTTTCTGGGGCGTCAGGCACTGTGTCCAGGACCAGCTGGTCAGCCAGCCAAGGCACTGTGTCCAGGACCAGCTGGTCAGCCAGCCAAGGCACTGTGTCCAGGACCAGCTGGTCAGCCAGCCAAGGCACTGTGTCCACGACCAGCTGGTCAGCCAGCCAAGGCAATGTGTCCACGACCAGCTGGTCAGCCAGCCAAGGCAATGTGTCCACGACCAGCTGGTCAGCCAGCCAAGGCACTGTGTCCACGACCAGCTGGTCAGCCAGCCAAGGCAATGTGTCCACGACCAGCTGGTCAGCCAGCCAAGGCAATGTGTCCACGACCAGCTGGTCAGCCAGCCAAGGCAATGTGTCCACGACCAGCTGGTCAGCCAGCCAAGGCAATGTGTCCACGACCAGCTGGTCAGCCAGCCAAGGCAATGTGTCCATGACCAGCTGGTCAGCCAGCCAAGGCACTGTGTCCACGACCAGCTGGTCAGCCAGCCAAGGCAATGTGTCCATGACCAGCTGGTCAGCCACCCAGCTCCAGGCATGGGCTCCCTCCTCTGAGGCAAAAACAAGGCAAAAAGGGTTAAACCATTCCAGCCTTGGCCTATTCTCACAAACGTGTCCAACCAGCCAACACTGTACACACTCCAAAGATCCCTTACCCTGCCACACCAAAACACACCAGCTCCCCTCCCTCCCACCCAGTCCCCTGTTCCAGTGACTTGCACAAACTGATGGGGACACATTTATCACAATTCCAACCAGCAAACAGGCAAGACTTCAGCCACCAGCAGCTCTGCTCCTCTGTCCCTCACGTGAGCCAGTGTCAGCTCTATTCACTTTTAACTTTCTAGAATTAAGGCAAGAAAACTGAGCATCCTCACCAGAACTGCTCAACAAGGCCCTGAAGGCCACCACGCCACGCGGGATGGAACAGGCATGGGGACAGGCCACTGACCAGAAACTGCCACTGCCTAAACCCAGCAATGGAGAAAGGAAAAAAAAAAGATTATAGAGGAAATCAGCAGAACTGTAGCAATTATTTAAAAATAAATTGCTCATACATTTTAGGAATAATTCTAACAAGAGGAACAGGTCCAAAAGAGACACAGGTCATAGCACATTTATGTATTTAATATAACATGGAAAATGGATACACTATTATACATATAACCTATGGACTAACCCTAACCCTATTCCTGGCCCACACTGTACTCCTAACAAGCATTTTAGCACTCTCACTTCAGAGTGGATGGAGCCTGGCCCCTTCACAAGAAGGAGCTACCACGTGTGGCTCCAGGCTGCCCAGAGGAGGCCGAGAACTCAACACCCAAGTTTTAGGAGGGAGCACATTTGGTACACACCAGGAACAGGGCTCGTAGCTCAGTCTGCAGAAGAAATCCAGCACACACATGACATGCCCAAACCACTCTGCATCTCTCAACAGAGCTCATCAGGGGGATGAGCTTCAGAAACCCCACTGGTGCTCCAGGACAGACCCTCGATGAGGGTTAGAGACACAGAGCCATCTGACCCCAAAACATGTTGGAGCGACAGCCCTTGGCCTCAGCACCCAGAGTGAGTGTCCCTCCCAGGGCAAGGAGCACTCCACAAGGTGTGCTGGGGGAGAAGAAAAGGGGGTGAGAAGGAACATTTAACTGACAAAGGGGGACTTGCACACCCAAACCAGCCACACTGCTCCCCAAGGAAGTCAGTGCTCAGTGTCCCATTGATGGCTCTGGCCCCGGCCCCGGCCACTGTCACTCCCACAGTGGGCACTGGGCACTGCCAATCCAGGACTGCTTTCCAGGGATGTCAGCCCTGCTCCACTGGCTCTTCGGCAGCACATGCACCACTCATGAAGGCTTTATCTCTCTCTCTTCCTGTCAGCACAGACCCAGACAGGCTGACTCTGTTAACATTAAGAATGCTTATTTTTCCCCTCTTCACTATCTCCAAGCCAAAACAACATCTGGAACTTCAGCTTGCTACACAGAGGCACAGATTAAAACTGGAAAAATCTACACATCAGCTTCCCAAGCTTTATACATTTCTGCTTTTATCCAAATTTCCCACACGTGCCTTCCAAAACATCTCTACTGGGAGAACAACTCAGTCCCCCAGACAGACTCCCAAACACTGTGTAAGGCCCCTTCCACTTCAAAATAACCTCAAAGAGGATTATCAGAAAAATAACACAATCAAAACCGATAGGAACGTGCGAATTTACCATCACTTCTTACACAAAGAGAGGTGACATATCAGTGACCTCGAAAAGGAAATCAAACAAAGACTATTACTGGTGTGTGTTACTTGATAAAGTAACAGGAAAAAAACCTGGCGCCGTTTCAGGCTACATAAAGGTCCCACTTTAACAGACAGCTGTCTCCAGTGTCCTTTAAGTGTGCTTTTTGCTTAGATCATGGTCTGTGAATCATGAAAATCAATACAGAGGGAAAACATAAAACCACGCTGCAGACAGGCCCAGCAGAGGAGCGTGTACCAACTAGCACCAGCCTGGGCTGGAGAAAGACGTGCCAAGCAAACACAGACTAGTTTTTGCAACAACATTTATTTAACTCTTAGTAGTTAATTAACAGAAGTCATGACTACTGGTTATTTTCTAACCAGCCATCCCACTGCAGTTACACACTCCAGGCTCACCACCAAAGCTCTCCCTCCTCCACCACATGTGCCGCCTGTGCCGCGGCACTCCCGGCCTCACCCACGGCTGGACCGAGCCCAGCTCAGCTCCAAGCACAGCTCCCAGAGCCAGGCACAGCTCCCAAGCACAGCTGGGCTGAGCCCAGCACAGCTCCCAGAGCCAGGCACAGCTCCCAAGCACAGCTGGGCTGAGCCCAGCACAGCTCCCAGAGCCAGGCACAGCTCCCAGAGCCAGGCACAGCTCCCAGAGCCAGGCACAGCTGGGCTGAGCCCAGCACAGTTCCCAGAGCCAGGCACAGCTGGGCTGAGCCCAGCACAGCTCCCAGAGCCAGGCACAGCTGGGCTGAGCCCAGCACAGCTCCCAGAGCCAGGCACAGCTGGGCTGAGCCCAGCACAGCTCCCAGAGCCAGGCACAGCTGGGCTGAGCCCAGCACAGCTCCCAGAGCCAGGCACAGCTGGGCTGAGCCAGGCACAGCTGGGCTGAGCCCAGCACAGCTCCCAGAGCCAGGCACAGCTCCCAGAGCCAGGCACAGCTGGGCTGAGCCCAGCACAGCTCCCAGAGCCAGGCACAGCTCCCAGAGCCAGGCACAGCTGGGCTGAGCCCAGCACAGCTCCCAGAGCCAGGCACAGCTGGGCTGAGCCCAGCACAGCTCCCAGAGCCAGGCACAGCTGGGCTGAGCCCAGCACAGCTCCCAGAGCCAGGCACAGCTCCCAGAGCCAGGCACAGCTCCCAGAGCTAGGCACAGCTCCCAGAGCTAGGCACAGCTGGGCTGAGCCCAGCACTGCTCCCAGAGCCAGGCACAGCTAGGCCAAGCCTAGCACAGCTCCCAGAGACAGGCACAGCTCCCCACACATCAGGCACAGCTCCCCACACATCAGGCACAGCTGGGCTGAGCTCAGCACAGCTCCCAGCCCAAGCACAGCTCCCAGTTCCAGCATAGCTGGGCTGAGCCCAGCACCCACCACCCGGGACACGGAGTGCCAAGCCCTGCCTGGGTGCCAGGCCAGCCTTTCCCAGGCCACGCTGCCTCCTGCTAAGCAACGCCTGCTCTCCGGGCAGGAATGTCCAGCTCTCAGCCCCCGGGCCGAGCTCTCCCACTGCCAGCCCCGGCCCGCAGGAAGCTGCCACGCTGCTGCCAATCGCAGCATTATCTTCAGCTGACAATCATGTAACACCAATTTGAATGGCTAAAGCAGAATAAAGCTTATGTTTTCAGGGACAAACAAAACACGTCTCATGGGTTTCTGCGTCCAGTAGCAGATTTTAACATAACACAGAGTGGAACCCAATTAAAATAGTTCCCGTTGAACAGAACGAGCCCGGTTCGAGTGGCAGGACAGAGCCAACCCCCCCACTGCAGCCGTGCTTTGACAGCAATGACCATCAGTTCACACACACAGCGCATGCCAGCTCCAGGGAAGCAACAGCAGCACAAGCTCTAATGGCAATTTGCTGCTGAATACACACAAAACCCCTCTACGCAACACTCCGAAATTACTCATGTTTTAGCAGATTTTTGCTTTGCACCCAGCTGTTGCCTGTTCCCAAGGCACGAATTAGCCATTTCCTCTCTGAAAAGCAGGATTAACTCACAGCAATGGGACTCAGCAGCAGTGACATTGGCCCCCCAGGCCCTGTCCCCGCGGGTCCCCCAGCCTGCCCTGCAGCAGCCAGGCTCTCCAAAGGAAGCTGAGCACTGCCAGCAAGCCAGCAGGTCAGAGCTGAATAGATCAATCCTTTATCACTGCTTTTAAAACGTTATTTTTCTGTCAGTTGGCTGAAAAAACAGGAATTATTAAATCATCTCCAAAACTCCCAGAACTGACTGAATAATATGAACTTACTTGACAGCTGGAGCCAGTAAAAACGAGTCAGCCCCACTGATGTGCACGGCAGTCACTGCCCTTTGCCCAGAACAGTCCCCACGGACAGGGACAGGGCTGCATTCCCCTGCACCAGAGCTGCGGGCTGGACTGGCCCACTCTGCTCTCACTGCAGGGACTTCTGCTTGTCCTGCTTGCCATTTTCAGGACAGATCATCCAACACTCCTGAGGGCTTCCCAGAGACTGGTAATCATGACTTGAGCTAGCAGGGTTTGAAACTAAACCAGTGAACCTCTACTGCGTGAACCTGGTTGTTGGTCAGGCTGCTTCCCACGAAGAGCCATTTATGCAGCCAAGCAAACTCTGCCCTGCCAAGGATTTTGCTGAATTCCAAGAGCACTGCAGCATTCCCTCAACACCCAGGGCATGACCATGCAGATCACTGAGATGGAGCTACCTATGCACAGTATGGCACAAACCACTTAACCAAGAAAAGCACTTTGATTCCTCCTCTTTTTATGTTCCCTTCCTAACACCACGATCATTTCCACTCACTCAAAGTCCCTCCAAGGAATCATTTTCACTCCATTTTCTGCAATCTCCCCTATCCTTCACCTTCACATGTGCCTTCCAGACCAGGAACTCCTTCTGCCACCTCCCCTCCAGGTGCCTTCTGCACTAGAAGAACTTCTCACCGACTACATAGCAAATGATTTTCAAAAATTGCCACCTTTCTTTTTTTGGTCATTTTTTAAAAATCAGCTAAATTCCACCTGGGATTAACAGCTTTTTTTTGTAGCCTTGTTCCTGCTGGGCTCTGAGAGGCACAGCCAGGGTGCCAGTGAGCCCTGACCTTCAACAGTGGCACTGAACACACACCAGCACAGTGTCTGGGGCTTGGTGAAGACAACAAGGGCTGCTGGGCACTGGTGAACACTGGCCACAGACACACACCCTGCTGCAAGAAACAACTACAACCACCAAGCTATAGCTGAGGCCTCTGGTGAGAGAGGACTTACCTGTAGCTGTTCAGGGGGACACCTATTTCTGGGCCTGCAGCTGTAAATCACCTCCCAGCTCTTCTCCAGCAGCAACAAACCCTTCCTCTCCCTCCTGCACTCAGGGATCTGCTCTCCTGAGTCCTGCCCTGTCCCACCTCCACACAACCAGGGGCAGACAGGCTCCCACCAGCACCACAGCCAAGCCTGCAGCACATGGGAGGTCTGGCCTGCAAACCTGAATTCCGAGCAAAGGCTCTGCTCCAAGGTCTGGGTTTGTACCAACACAGGCTCGGCTCACCTGTCACCAGGTGGGCAGGAGATGCTGGAGCAGCCCTGGTGTCACCCCTGCAAAAGGCTGAGCTGTCACTGCACCATGACCAGGCACCAGGAGCACCAGCTCAGGGCAGGGAAAGCGAACCACTGATGAACAAACCCAAAAGCACTGAGTTCCCATAAAGTAAACTAAAAATAAGTGGTGGAGGAACTGGACTCCACACAATCTGTGAGATTCACAGAGAAGACATTTTATTACACAAAGCACACACTTTATATCGGGTTAGGACTACACCTTATTGGCTAAAAGAGTTACACACCACCACACTAGATACTGCAATTGGTTGAAGCCTGTCTCTCACAAGTCCCATGTTTATATTATTTCATCCTGGCTGTTTCATGCCCCTGCAGAGTCCTGTGAATTCCCACTCTGAATTCTTGGGGAGTACCCTCCTCCCTACCAGCCAGCAGCAGCTGAGCTCCTTGCTGCTTCTGGCTGAGAGCTGAGTCTCACAGGGCTTTCCATAGATCTGAATTGCTCACTTTTGATTTTACTGTAACAACATTCCCACAAGCAGGGCTGCAAAGAAATCAAACAACTTCACAATAATTCTGTGGTAAACTTCCCAGGGGCAGAGTTGCCAAACTAGCAATTCTGGGGAGGGCTGGGCGAGCCAGAGCTCTCTGCAGGTCTGCACAGCCCTGGGGGAAAAGTACTCCCCGGCCACCCGAAAATCCAGCCAGGCTGCACAAGCTGCTCCCAGCAAGGAACAGCACACAAAGTCATCTCAGCACCGTATGGAGGATTTCATCCTTTCTAGGCTGCTCCAGTGCCATTAGAGAAGTTTTCTTATCGAGGGCAAAGGTTTCCTTGGACCTTCCACACTGCTTTAAGTCTTCACTCCATCTGCCTCCCCTTCCTCCCATCTCCTCCCTCAAATCCAAAGCCTTATTCTTAGGAAGGCACAAAATGACAGTGACACAATTTCAAAGCACTTCCCCACCCCAACCCTTCCCAGGTCATGTTGGATAAATCCCCAGAACGAACATCCAACACCCGGGCACAGCCACACTTGCCTTTGCTGCAGCCGCTTCACTTGAGCAGGGAACTCTGCACTCGGGATGGAACTTTTGTTGGACTCATACTAGGAAAAAATAGCTACAGAAATGCAAAACAAACCCTACTGAGTAACTGTGTGAGCACAATGATTCAGAGGCAAGCTAAGCAAAAGTCAAGGTTTAAAACAAACAAACCCCAAACAAACCCCTACAAAGCCCCCAACCCACACATTTGGAATTTTAACTAGTTTTCTGAAATTTTCAAAACAGTATTTTACATCTGCACAGGTGGAATATTCATTCCAGGTTTTGGTGTGTATTTAAATGCTCCCGAGTGGATCGAGGTGATTTAAATTAGAAAGTTGCATACAATTTAAATAATGAATTTTATGCCTGATTTTGTATTTATTTTTTGTTCTTTTTACAGAAAGGCTTAATTACTGTTCAACACAAATGAACATATTAAGAGTAACTTAATATGGGCTTTAAAGACCATTCCCTCTCTGTCCATGTACACCAACACCCAAGAATACAGCTCCCAGTTTTTACAGAAAGCAATACATTTTGTAATTATTATTTGCTCTTACAAATAGAATATTTCAAAGTTTATTTTTAATTGTAAAACAGGTTTACAATGGCCTGATTGTGCTAATTACACAAGAAGAATTCTCAGAGCCAAGCCCAAGGCCACAGGACCCGAGATTAGTGACCTGGCCTGGCCAGGGGAGCCTGTCTGGGTGACCTGGGCAGGAGGAGCACAGACCACCCTGCTCCTCAGCTCCTCATTAAGCAGATGGGGCAAGCATTTAACAAACTTTATTTAGCATTTACTGGGGGTTTTTACAACAAGCAAACAAAAACACAAATTAAATTAAACCCAAACAGTTCAGCCATTTAGGTAATTTTAACTTTCATACTCCAGACGCACAACCGCGAAGGTGCCGCCCATTTCTGCAGGACCTCGGGTGGCTCCGGGGGAGGGTCAGCCCAGCTCTGCAAATCTCATTATTTCCTCAAATCCTTCCACAGAGGTCTGCTTTAGCTTGCTAGTTTTTAACTCAATTCTGAGTAAAAGCAAACGCTATTTTTTTTCAATGTTTCACGTGGAAAATATTTGCTGTGCTCATTTATTTTATTTATACATTTTAAACTACTTTGAAAGACAGGCTCTTCTGGGGGCTTTTTGTTTGTTTGTTTGTTTTGTAATAAAGTGGCCTTTCAAGATCAGAGAATCAACAGAATCCCCCTTTAACATCAGATACTCAAATACTCCCTTGGTGTCTCAGGAAGCTGATGGAGCACACCAGAAAACCCACTGTCCCCCTGAGCTGTAACTCATGGTGGGCCATACAAGCCTAATTCTTCTGGCCTGGGTTTGCTTCTGGACACAACAGCTACTGTGGCCTCTTGACCCATAATCATCACTCAAAAAGAAGAGAACATATTAAACACCCTTCTCCTTCAGCTATAGGACCAGAGGTGTCTGCAGAGGGGCTGTGACCCTAAGAACAGTTTGGGCTAGACCTGTAAGCTGCATCAAGCTGCTGTTAACACACCTACAGACACCTTTCATACAACTGTGATACACCAGTGTTAAATCAGACATTTTTGGCTTGTCCAACATTTACTTTTTAATTAATATGCTATTACAAACTCGATTTCAGAAGAATCCCTCATTCCCATACAACCAAACACAGCTGTGGAACTGAAACAAGATCAATCCTGTCAAAAAAGCCCTAAGATTATGGAAGAATATTTCAGAACTTTGAGGAAAACCCCCACACTTGGTAACCTTTCCCTCTGCTGGCACACCAGCCCCTCAGAGACTGCACTCACAGCGTCACTGCTGTTTGCAGCTTTGCTTTGGGTTTATTTCCCTTCGTGTACACACTGGTCAGCACTTCAGAGAGAACCTTTTCTGTGCACACACAGTCCCTGCTGCCCAAGCCCCACTGCCCTGGGGGACCCCGAGGTGCCCCTGCAGAGGGTCCCAACAAGGGACGGCGAGGTCTGTGGCTCCCACCCCTGGGAGCGGGGCCCTCACACCTCCCACCCAGGAAAGGCTGTTACAAACCCAGACCCAGCCCTGGGAGGTGTCACACGTGCCACTGGGAACTGCTCAGGTGAGACAACCCCGAGCCCAACGTGCAACCCTTTGCCATTACAGTCTCCTGACTGGCAGCACGGACCGTCCCGCGACGCCCAGGTGGCACCACAGGGCACAGACTGCACAGCACAGCACTGCAAACCTCACTGGGGGCTTCCCAGCCACTGTTTGCTTATTCACACTCCAAACATGAGGCATGTGCAGAGAACAGCACCAATGAACAGCTGACAAGCACTGACTTACTCTGTTAGGGACCCTCTGCCACCGCCTCCTCTCACGGTGACACCCCAGTCCCACAAAGCCTCCATGACAGCCCCTCTTTCCCTGACCCCCCAGTTACTTTTATCCATAACAAGAGCCAGACTCCATCTCAGTTCTCTGGAACGCTCCTTTATGAGACCTGAGAGCACCTTCACTCCCAGCACGGGGGTTCTTCACCCCCCAGACCGTGTGGCCCCAGTGCCAGGGCCACTTTCAGTCCACAGGGACCTGAATTCCGACCAGAAGGCAGCCAAAAGCTGAGCGTGGTGCTCCTTCCCTCCCAGAAAAATGAGGGCTTGCCACTTTGTTCAGCTCGGTGTCCCTGTAGCACACACACCCCTGAAGAAACACACTCGCTTCTCTTTCCAGACTGCCATCACAGCCAGGGAAAACTGTGAACTGAACCTCCCTCCTCAAGGAGGGCACCTGTTGGTCCCAAAAGAGTCATCAAGTACCAGGAGACAAACACCACAGTCTTTCCAAACATGTGCTGGCAGGAAACTCGCTCTGGCCACACGAGGTCTGAGGCTGCAGAGCAGGAACAATGACAAGGGGACTCTGGGAAGAGGAACAGCAGCCTCTGAATTGCACCTCCTTCACTGACAACAGCCTCGAAACACAAGGAAGCTCTTCAGATCCCTTTCTTTGCCTCCATCTGCCCCTGTGTTGCTGTGCTGTGGCTCTATGAGCCCAGCCTTGCGGAACAACTCCAGTTAATTCACCTTTTCCATTTGCTTTAGTCCACTCCCCAGAGCTCCATATCCAGTAGGTATTTATTTTAAAGCTAAGCCAAGACCATTCAAATGCTAACACTTCAGGGCCTTCAGTACTCCCAGTTGCATGCAGGAGGGCCTCTCTCAGAATAAAGAGCATCCACTTTGGGAACTAAACCAACATGATTATAATTGGGCTGCACGTTGAAGTCTTACAAATCCCCAGACTGGAAATAAAGTAGATTTTACTCCTTGCAGACCCTTTGTTTCAGAAGGCATAAAACTGCACAGCAGCCTCAGGAACAGCAATTCCTCACCAGAGGCTCCAGGAACTGCATAAGAAAACTGAGCTACAAAAGCCTGTTTGGTGTTCTGGCTCCTCACTGAAAGGCATTTGGGCCTTCCCAATGAAGAAAGTAAACAAAGTTCCCTCAAAATCCTGGACACTCTTTCACATGAGAGTCCAATATATGTTTTCTTTGAACCTCTAAACATCATCAGGCAACAGATTCCAAACAAAAAGACGGAAGTCAAAGAGTTTTCCAGTCATTAAAATACGCCTATTTTGCACCAGGCATGGAAATACCATATTTCTTTCAAACAGCCTTTTGGTTTTTATTTCCATCATTTAGGAACAGTCATACTGATTCACTCATTCTTCAAAACACTACCTGTGTCCTAAGGAAGGTGTATGGAGAGAAGGGTCTAGGTAGGTTCAGATTTTAGAACAGGTTTTGCAGACCATGCCCAGGTTGCTTCAGAGCTATGACATGAGTCTTACAAATGTGTAAAACACAACCAAGACAGAAAAAACACCCTATTGTTTAGGCAAGCTGGGGCATGTTGCTCAGATTATTCCCCACTGGAGGCTGATGCAAACATGCCAGGTCCACAAACACACCAAAGTGTCTACGTGGCACTTCTGGCACGTTTGTAAAGGCCTAATTGACAACCAACTAATGGGAGGTTAAGGCAGAGCACAAGCCAAGCCAAGTCAAGGAGCTGTTCAAGAATTTAAGAAGTGCACAGGCCTGACAGCAAAGCCAAGGAAGAGCAGGATCCACAAGAGCAGACACGGAGGAAAGGCCCAGCCAGCCACGAGGCACCTCCAGCTGTGCCTTCACACACACCCCCAGCTGTGCCTTCACACACACACACACACCCAGATGTGCCTTCACACACACACACACCCCCAGCTGTGCCTTCACACACACACACACCCCCAGCTGTGCCTTCACACACACACACACACCCAGATGTGCCTTCACACACACACACACCCCCAGCTGTGCCTTCACACACACACACACCCCCAGCTGTGCCTTCACACACACACACACACCCAGATGTGCCTTCACACACACACACCCCCAGCTGTGCCTGCACACACACACACCCCCAGCTGTGCCTTCACACACACCTAGATGTGCCTTCACACACACCCAGCTGTGCCTTCACACACACCCAGCTGTGCCTTCACACACACACACCCCCCCAGCTGTGCCTTCACACACACACACACCCCCAGCTGTGCCTTCACACACACACACAGCTGTGCCTGCACACACACACCCCCCCAGATGTGCCTTCACACACACACACAGCTGTGCCTGCACACACACACCCCCAGCTGTGCCTGCACACACACACACCCAGCTGTGCCTGCACACACACACCCCCAGCTGTGCCTTCACACACACGCCCCCAGCTGTGCCTTCACACACACACACCCAGCTGTGCCTTCACACACACACCCCCAGATGTGCCTGCACACACACACCCCCAGATGTGCCTGCACACACACACACCCAGCTGTGCCTGCACACACACACACCCAGCTGTGCCTGCACACACACACACACACCCAGATGTGCCTGCACACACACACACACCCAGCTGTGCCTGCACACACACACACCCCCAGATGTGCCTGCACACACATCCCCAGCTGTGCCTTCACACACACACACCCCCAGCTGTGCCTTCACACACCCCCAGCTGTGCCTTCACACACACACACCCCCCCAGATGTGCCTTCACACACACACACACACCCAGATGTGCCTTCACATACACACACACCCAGCTGTGCCTTCACACACACGCCCCCAGATGTGCCTTCACACACACACACACACCCCCCAGATGTGCCTTCACACACACACACACACCCCCGGCTGTGCCTTCACACACACACACACACCCCCGGCTGTGCCTTCACACACACACACCCCCCCAGCTGTGCCTGCACACACACACACACCCAGCTGTGCCTGCACACACACACACACCCAGCTGTGCCTGCACACACACACACACACAAACACAGCTGTGCCTGCACACACACACACCCCCCCAGATGTGCCTGCACACACATCCCCAGCTGTGCCTTCACACACACACACACCCAGCTGTGCCTTCACACACACCCAGCTGTGCCTTCACACACACACACCCCCCCAGATGTGCCTGCACACACAGCCCCAGCTGTTCAGGGCCTCCAGGCAGGGGCAGCACAGCCCACGCTGCTGCACGGGCTGTCACGGGCAGCTGCTGCCTCAGCCCAGTGACTGCAAGGAACTCGAGTGCTTCTGGACAGGGATGGTTCACACCATGCAAAGCAGCTGGCAGACAGCAACACCCCAATGATTTAACCTTCTTCATAACCCACAGACGTTCCTCTGCTCCCCAGACAGGCGGCTGGAGCTGGGCAGGGCCCAACCGGGTACAAATGTGCCTCCTGAGAGTGAACAGGACATCAAAGGCAGGCCCTGCGCTGCCCCCGAGGGGAGGACAGCCCCAAACCAGAGAGGCAGAGATGGGCCCAGACCACACTCCCACGGAGTCACCCAGACAGGGCAAACGGGTGGGGTAAAAAGATGCTTGCATGGCAATTTTCATCACTGTTTCATCTGGACTGAGGAGCCACACAGGCTTTTGCAACTCAATCCAAAAATAAAGGTCAAGTGGAATAAAAATTACTTAGATCAATGCTCAATACATAAGAAAGAATGTCTGGAAAATACCTTCCTGAGTTTTCCTGAGTTTACTTTATTTTCCCATTGTAATCATGATCACCAAGAGCACACACACCCACACCCATTTTGTTGTGTTTTTATTAATTCACAAGCATCAGCACTTTTTCATGAGCTAAGTGTACATCTAAAACACTTTTTCTTAGTATTTAACTTGAGGCAGTATTTAAAAGTCAAATTGAAAACAGCCTTTTTTTAAAATGTGCAACTTGCTGTAATTCCACTGCTCAGGAGACCTGAATTAGCCAATTTCACACTCAGACCAGTGCACTACAAGTTGCACAAGTTTCCATTCTGACAATGGCAAAGGGGGAGCAGCACACAGTACAATACTGCAGGATTGACTGCCACAGGAACTGCACTGCCAAATCATACCCCAGCCTGGGGTTTGCCCAGCCCATGCCATCAAAGCTGATGTTTCAGCAGGCTGCTACCCACAGCTGCAGCAGGAGCTGCTCTGCAGCAGCAAAGCCTGAAATTTAATGGACAAAAAAACCAAAAATATCACCCCTTATGAACTCAAGAAGGGTTTCAATGTGCAACATGGACATGACTTTCACCAATAACCAACCTGCAAGGTATCACCTATCCTTACTCTAACATAAGAGTATTATAACATAACATGATACAATTAATACTCTCTTAAGCCAAACCATTATCTTTTCATTTTGTTTTCTCTTTTAAGATTCAGACTTAAAATTACTTAATTGTTGCAGTCCACCCACACAAACACAAGAGACAAGTTTATTGCAGTGGAGAGCCCTAAATAGCACAGTCTGGTTTAGGCTGACTAATACAAACACGCATTTTGTTTAATTTTACATTTGTTCCTAGGGAGATTTCGCTCTCATCTCTTCTGCCTCCCATCCCACACCACCTGACAGAGTAGGACACCATCACCCTGAGGGATGAGCAACGTGGGCAGCTCTGGCACTGAGCAGCAGCTCGGGGGACAGGCTGGCCACTGCTGGCCGCCACCTCGGGGGACAGGCTGGCCGCCACCTCGGGGGACAGGCTGGCCACTGCTGGCCGCCACCTCGGGGGACAGGCTGGCCGCCACCTCGGGGGACAGGCTGGCCGCCACCTCGGGGGACAGGCTGGCCGCCACCCCGGGGGACAGGCTGGCCGCCACCCCGGGGGACAGGCTGGCCGCCACCCCGGGGGACAGGCTGGCCGCCACCCCGGGGGACAGGCTGGCCGCCACCCCGGGGGACAGGCTGGCCGCCACCCCGGGGGACAGGCTGGCCGCCACCTCGGGGGACAGGCTGGCCGCCACCTCGGGGGACAGGCTGGCCGCCACCTCGGGGGACAGGCTGGCCGCCACCTCGGGGGACAGGCTGGCCGCCACCTCGGGGGACAGGCTGGCCGCCACCTCGGGGGACAGGCTGGCCGCCCCCCCGGGGGACAGGCTGGCCGCCACCTCGGGGGACAGGCTGGCCGCCACCTCGGGGGACAGGCTGGCCGCCACCTCGGGGGACAGGCTGGCCACTGCTGGCCGCCACCCTGCAGAGGAAGGAGGGCAGGCAGGTGTGTGGGAATTCCCAAACTGTGTGCCCGAGCACACAGTGAGGCCACACTGCAGGCCAAGGGCAGGCCAGCAGCAAGGAAAGCTGCAGGTACTGTCCCTGAGGAGCAGAGCACAGCAGGTCCACTCTGGCACAGACAAACCAGGCCAAGCACCCCGACATCACAAGCTCAACACTCTTCTGATGCACTCCAGCAAGGCAACAGTTTTCACAAACACCCCGAGACAGGACAGTGTCCTGCGTGTCTGCCCAGCCACTCGTACCCTCAGAGATCCCTCCTTAGCACCAGCACAAGAAAACCAACTGGGAATTAACTTGGGTTAGAACTAATCTGGCAGACAGACTAGGTTTTACCCAAATTAACACCTTATCCAGTGCCCCACGTGGCCAGAGATGCCAGAACAGGGGAAAGGGCAGCACATGGGGAGGGAGAAGCAGGACTATTTACTCCCCTGGCATTAGTAGCCAGCAGAAAGTGCTGCACAGCCCCAGCCCCAACTGGCTCAAAGTGCTGCTCCAGGACCCCCAGGCCATTCGGGGAGGGCTGGAGCAGCCTGCTGAGGCACCCCGACCCTGAGAGCACTTCAAAGGGAAGCCACTGCTCGCCCCCAGCCACCCGCCCAGCCAAGGGCAGCGGGCAGGGCTGCCAGCCCGCTCTGCCTCACCGGATCCCTGCCAGGCAACTGCAGACCTGCAATTACAAGAGGTGTTTGTTGGCCTTTTCTGCAGCTCATTAGCAGAGGTAAGGCTTGCAAGTCAGAACGAGGAAGGCCTGACCTCCGGTGAGCACAACTCTCTACAACTGCACTGTCTGTAAGACCAGGAATGAGCCCTCCTACCAGACCCCCCTCAGCTGAGGATGGCCTGTGGCTTCAGCACGCTGGCAAGGAATGTTCCAGGCACTGCAGGGCTGCAGCACTACCCCTTCTGTAAAAAGGCCCAGATAACAGCCCTCAGTGTTCCCCTCACCATCTCCTACCTCCATCTCTGGTCATTTCAGACAAGGCCAATGACTCCACAGCCTGCCTTGGACAATCACCAAACTGGAGGCCTTCTGTTTTAGTAAGCTTTTCCCAAGCAAGCTGGAGCCTCTTTTTCCTAAAGCAGAGCAGAGTTAATCCACAGCAAGCTCCAGATGCATCTTCACAGATGCACCTTAGGCAGGGACCAGTGAGTTGGTGTGGCCTTGCAAGGAGGGAAGATGCCCTGACAAGAGGAGCAACTTCTGAGCTGCCTCTGTGTACCAGCAGGAGCAAACACCACCACGTGCACCTCACTCAGCAACAGCCTGACTCCCAAAGTAGATGCTTAGGAAGAAGTGTAAGGACACAGCAAGTAAAGGTCATTCTTCCACACTCCTCTGCCCTGACCCCAGGCTTCCCAGTTGGAGGTAAATTCCCAAGCCCAAAACTGCATCAGAACCACTGCATTTACTGGCTCCCCACAGGCTTACCAACAGGTTCAATTATTTCTTAAGAGAAGAATTTCTCCTCAATGTCCCACTGCAATCAGACCATGGCTTAAACAGGCACCACACAAAAACTATAGGGTTTAATCTCAAAGCTGCTATTGACTACACATAATATTCCCCCTTTCTTACATCTTAAGAAATTAAGTAAGATCATCACTTCCCATTTACTCCCATGTCAACTGTAACATTAAGACCTCCATAGTATTTCCTTTCAGGCATTTCTCCCCTTGGCAAGAGTCAGTTACTCACACACACAGCATCCACACCCCTTCACACAGCCAGGCAGAACAAGGTTGGGCCAACCCCACGTGAAGCTAAAACTGCTCCAGAGCATGAAGCAGCTGTGGAGCTGAAGGGCAACGATTATTCCAATTGACGAGGGACTTACACCATCTTTGATTCAAACAGAACTCCAGAGCTCGAAATAAGGGGCCTTGATCTGAGGGTTTGTGAGGAGTTTCAGAGCTGATGGCACATCAGTTTGCAGGCACAAGGAATGCAGAGCATGTCCTGC
The DNA here is from genome assembly GCF_047495875.1 of Pithys albifrons albifrons. Taxonomy (NCBI): domain Eukaryota; kingdom Metazoa; phylum Chordata; class Aves; order Passeriformes; family Thamnophilidae; genus Pithys; species Pithys albifrons. The sequence continues at coordinate 700,806 of NC_092465.1, read as the reverse complement.
CCAGAGCAGGGCAGAATCTTGTGTCCAAGGGGCCCTGGCCCCCAGCACAGCCAGGAGGGACAGGCAGGGCCAGCGCCCGGGCAGCCAACACGGCGAGGCACCAACAGCCCAGCTGAGAGCAGCACGAAGGGAGGAGGGGGAAGAGGCATCGACCCTACCTGTCAGAGCGAGCTGCAGCACCTGCTGTTGGCTACTCAGCACCACATGGTCAGCTCTGGCCTTCAGGGCAGCGCCAGCAGAGCCCCAGCACCTCCCAACTGCAGCGTCTGCCACACTGAGGAGCAGCAGCTACTGACGGCACCAGAACACGGCCACGCTCTGGATGTTCCTCCCAGCAACCAGCACCCTGCAGAGATGGTGGGGAAGGTGGCAATCAGTGCTACTGTGCACCCACAGCCCCTTCCCTGTGCAGTTTGTTACAGGAGCAGAACTGTGGGAGCCTGTCCCGAACACAGGGAGGTACAGACGGGAATCCCTCTGACCCCGGGCCCTGTGAACACAGGGAGGTACAGACAGGAATCCCTCTGACACCGGGCCCTGTGAACACAGACACAGGGAGGTACAGACAGGAATCCCTCTGACACCAGGCCCTGTGAACACAGGGAGGTACAGACAGGAATCCCTCTGACACCGGGCCCTGTGAACACAGACACAGGGAGGTACAGACAGGAATCCCTCTGACCCCGGGCCCTGTGAACACAGACACAGGGAGGTACAGACGGGAATCCCTCTGACACCGGGCCCTGCGAGCACAGCCTGAGGAAGGGAGCACCAGCACCTGCAGGGGGGTCACCTGCATGCTCAGGGTCCAGGGTCACACAAACAACAGTGGCACTACAGCCACTCACTGCTGTTTGACTGGGCTCCTATGCCTTTGAAAGCATTAGTCTAAAATAGTGGTTTGGCTCCAAATACAGTGCAGAAAAAAAGGGAATTTCTTGAAAGCATTTCCATGGAATTCCACACGTTTCACAGTCAACAACATTTTATAAATTCATGATCCCAAAATACTTTGTAAACCCGAGTGAATTCAGCTTTCTAGCACTGCTAGGAAACATAATTACTCCTTATTTTACAGACATGCACAGGTATGTACAGCACATAAATGCCTTATGCCCTCAGTGTGTGGCCACAGAACCTGTGACAGCAGAGTTCAAAAGGTGAGTTTTTTGCCAGTGTCATTGACCTCTAACTAAGATGCTCTTAAACTGTCTCAGTCCTGACTACCCTCAGGCCTTAAAGCAACCAATCCATGCCCACCCTGGGCAAGGCCAGTGCCACCCGCCCTGGGGACATCCCTCAGTCCTCACACTCACAGGAGATCCCCCTGTTCAGCACCACCACTGCACCCTGCTGTGCCTGCACAGGTGAGCAGGTGAGTCTGTAACCTGTTTACACCAAGATGCCCGTTTGGAAGTTCCAGTGCTGAGAACATAAATGAATTAAAGCAGCTTTTTTTTGGCAGGGCCAAGGGGGCTGAACTGGTGCCTAATTATTGTACAACGGCTGTCCCCAGATCCTATTTTAGCATCGGGCTTTCATTAAATTTAAGCATGACTTCAGAGTACCAGCTGGCTGGAAAAAAACAAAAACCACAAACACAGCCCACCCACAACACCCCACTGGTGTTCTTTCCCCCGCCCATGTTCTCTCCCTACTCCCTCTGAGGGTCTGGAAGACACGAGTTCATTTGGAGAGCTGGCCCCAAAAGCAGATAAGTTCTGCAGGAAATGGCTATTTTTAGCCCTCCCCTTTCACCTCAGCTCCTCCACACACCATCTCCTGGGGAAGGATCTTTCTGCTCTGTGTGAGAGGTGAGCTTTAGCAGGTTGCCTCAGCAGAACAAATGCAACCAACTCCTTATGTGTTAAAAGAAGGGCACAAACAATCACCAGGATATCAAATATCCAGCTACTGAGGCACAAAATAGAATTCTCATGTCTCAAAGTGTGTTGAGTTGTGAGTTGCAGGAACTCAGTATGGCCAAAGTCCCTTTATGGTGATGCCCACAGAGGATGAGGCTGAACTTTTGAACACACCATTTGGGCCTTCACCAGCTCTTCTGTCAGTAACCAACGAGCCATCCTGTTCTCCACAGAGCAGGAACATGAGCCAACAACTCAACAGCTCTGCAATCAAAACATTTGCAGTTTCCTAGTGCACCTACAAAAATAAGTTATTAAAGAGCAGTTACAACAGTTCCTGGGCAGTGGGACTGACACACAGACTGCCACCAACACCTCTGCAAGCACCATCAGCACAGCTCAGTGGAATCCCTTTCTCAGCTCCAAACTTTGAGACACCTAAATAAGCCTTAAAACTTGAAAATATGTAACAGTTTTATTCCCTCGGGCTGTTTCATTTAACCACTGCCTCACTTTCTATATTCTGGTCTAACTACGGTTTGGGTCTGTAAGAGCTGATTATTTACAAACCGCGATGGTTGAGGGGCGATCTGACAGACCGTGGGGTTGGGCTGAGAATGGAGCCAGAATGAACCACACCTGTCACTCAGCGAGGAGACAAAGCCAGAGATTGGCAGCCAGGAATGCCCCCTGGTCCTGAGCCATGGGCAGGGAGCTCACCCCCTGCCCCCAGTCCCGAGGAATGCAGGGCTTATCCCAGCAAACAATTGCTGAGGAAAGCAAACCTCTCCAAACACCGCACACACTTAACACCTCCCGGGGGGAGCACAGCGCACACAGGAACTTCTTGTCTCCTTACAACAGATCTGTAACACCTCCTCCTCCAAAAAACAAAGTTTCGGCCATCAAAGGGCCGAGCCCCGCACTCGAGAGCGCTCCCAGGCAGGACTCGGCTCTGCCCTTTCAATTGCAAGGCAGCCCAGCACTCTTCAAACGGCTCCAGCCCTTCAAGGACAGAGCCTGGAGAGCATTTGCAAAGTGCCTGCCGCATTCCAGGTCACCACCGTCCCTCTGAAGATGAGTGTAAGGATCACAGCAGAGATCGCATTACAGGAAACAAAAGAAAAGGTTAAAAATAGACTTGTCATTGCCCACAGCAAACCGCTCCAGCCCCTGAGAGAGGCTGAGCCGCCTGCAGTGCAGGCCCCAGAAACACGGGCGGGCTGGGACAAGAACCTGCTCTCCTTCCAAAGCTCAGTGCATCGTTTCTAAAAGGCGTTTTGTACAAAAGTGCCAGTTCTGCAGCTCAGCCCAGAGCCTGAAAGCTCCCAGCAGTACCAGCACCCTGAGGCACTGGTGGCCCCGCACACCGACAGAAACCCAGACCGGTTCAGAGCCCGCTGAAGGTGAATTTCTCTCTCAATTCCTGGAAAACAAAACGGGTCAATTCCAGTTTACTGTAAAAGTGCTGCTGGACACCAGTTATTTTTACAGATTACCAGAGCTGGAAGGACTGCCCAGGCAGCTTTCCCTGCTATATCCATGCCCAGATTTCCCAGCCCAGCACGTGGAGCCTCCCGGTTCACAGGCAGAGCCCACCCGACCCTCTGCAGCACCCGGGCCACATCCTGCTCCTTCTGAGCCAGAGACCCCTCAGGGAAGTGGATTTCATCCCTTCTCCATAAAATCATAATGGTCTTTACGAGATTTTTAACCAGACCTAACTTTGTATTTTATATTAAATTTTTATTTTACCTTGTACCTTAGTTGGTCAGTTATCTTCACCCTGCACAGCTTTAGACCAAGAGGAATTTAACTCAACAGCTGCAAGATGAACTTTAAGAAATAAACCCAAACTGCAGCACAGTGTCCCTGCCAGGCCAGCACGGGTTAATGAAAGGAGAGGGAAACCGGAGCGCCCCCGCCCTGCCCCTGCCCCTGTCCCTGCCCGGGGCGATGCCGAGACCCTCGGGTGGCACCGCGGGGGCTGTGCGGGGCGGGACAGGGCACCGGCCCGGGCACCGGCACCGACAGACCCTCCCGGGGGACTGGCACCAACCGACCCTCCTGGGGCACCGACACCGACCCACCCAGGGGAGTGGGACTGACCCGCCCGGGGACTGGCACCGACCGACCCTCCTGGAGCACCGGCATCGACCCGCCCGGGACACCAGCATCGACCGACCCAGCTGGGGGGCTGGGACTGACCCTCCCGGGGCACCGGCACCGCCCGGATGGGCACCGAGCCGCCCTGGGGACAGGGACTGACCCTCCCGGGGCACCGACCCTGCCGGGGCAGCGGCACCGACCCTCCCGGTGCGGCGGGACCGACCCGCTCCCGCTGGCGCTCGGGCCGTCGGGGGCGCGGATGGCGGCCCGGGGCTGGGACTGACCTGCAGCGGCGGTGGGGCGGTGGTGACGGTGGGGCGGTGGTGGCAGCGGTGGCGGGGGCCGGGCCGGGCCGGTCCCTCGGGCCGGGCCTGCGGCGGCTCCGCTGACAAAGGAGCGCGGGCGGGGCCGCGCCCGCACCGGCAATGGCCGCGCGTCACTTCCGGTGCGCCGCACCGCCCCCTGCCGGGGAACCGCCACACTGCGGGGACATGGCGGGGACATGGGCGGGTATGGAGGGGGTGTGGGGGGGTATGGAGAGGGCATGGGAGGGGGCATGGGGGGGTATGGGGGGATATGGGGAATGGGGGGGTATGGGAAGGGCATGGGAGGGGGCATGAGGGGATATGGGGGGATATGGGGAATGGGGGGATGGAGGGGGTGTGGGGGGGTATGGAGAGGGCATGGGAGGGGGCATGAGGGGGTATGGGGGGATATGGGGAATGGGGGGATGGAGGGGGTGTGGGGGGGTATGGAGAGGGCATGGGAGGGGGCATGAGGGGGTATGGGGGGATATGGGGAATGGGGGGGATATGGGGGGGGACATGGGGGGTATGGGGAATAGGGGGGGACATGGGGGGGTATGGAGGGGTCATAGGAGGGGGCATGGGGAGGATAGGGGGGAAGATATGGGGGAGGATATGGGGGGAACATGAAGGGGGATATGGGGGGACTGGGGAGGACATGGGGGATATGGGGGGAAGGGGGGATATGAGGGGGGACGGGGGGGGATATGGGAAGACATGGGGTGGGAAATGGGGGATGTGAGGGGGGCATAGGGGGGACATGAAGGGGACACGACTCCGCCACGTGGTCACGGCGAGGTTGGGTGCGCAGGGAACCAAATCCCATCCCGATCCACAGGGAATGAGGCGGCTGAAGGCACTGAAGGCAGCCGGAATGCCGGGGTGGGACAGGCTGGAAGGGACCACAGTGTCACCTGGTCCCACCTCCCTGCTCAGGGAGGGTCATCCCAGAGTCAGATGGGATGACCATCCCATGGCACAGGATCGTGTCCAGATGGCTCTAGAATGTCCCCAGTGAGGAGACTCCACACCCTCTCTGGTCACTGCACAGCAAAGAAGTTCTCCCTCCTGTCCAGGTGAAACCTCCAGTTCCTGCCCATTCCTCTTGTGCCCTTCCTGGGCCCCCTGAGCAGATTCTGGTCCATGCTCTGCCCCCTCCCTGGGCATCAGTTCCTGCCCATTCCTCTTGTGCCATGGCTGTACCCCCCGAGCAGAGCCTGATCCATGCTCTGCCCCCTCCCTGGGCATCAGTTCCTGCCTGTTTCTCTTGTGCCATGGCTGTGCCCCCCAAGCAGAGCCTGGTCCATGCTCTGCCACCTCCCTGCAGGCACTGCCAGCCATGGGGAGGTCCCTCTCAGTGTCCCCTGCTCTGCCACCTCCCTGCAGGCACTGCCAGCCATGGGGAGGTCCCTCTCAGGGTCCCCTGCTCTGCCCCCTCCCTGCAGGCACTGCCAGCCATGGGGAGGTCCCTCTCAGCCCCCTCTGGAGGCTGAACAGCCCCAGCTTCCTCAGCCTGTCCTGGTTTGTCACCCTCCCCTGGACCTGTTCCAGGAGCTCCATGTCCCTCCTGCCCTGAGGAGCCAGAGCTGGACCCAGCACTGCAGATGTGCCTCCCAGGGCTGAGCCAGACTGCAAATATCCTGGTCAAGGCTGGTGTGTCTCACTTTCTAAAAAGAAAATAATCTGACTCCAATTTTTGCAGTGAATTACTCATAAACTAGTTATTGCCATGTCATAATATTTAAGTTTGAAGGTGACTTCAGTCCTCTTGAAGTTTAACCCCCCTCATCCACCTGAATGAACTCCCCAAAATCAGATACTCTTCCAGCCATGGTCCTTCAATCCCACTCCATGTCATAGAATGATCCCAGAATGGTTTGAGTTGGAAGGGACCTTAAAGCTCATCCCTTTCCAGCCCCTGCCATGGGCAGGGACACCTCCCACCAGCCCAGGGTGCTCCAAGCCCTGTCCAGCCTGGCCTTGGACACTCCCAGGGATCCAGGGACAGGCACAGCTGCTCTGCCCAACCTGTGCCAGGATCTGCCCACCCTCACAAGGGAAAATTTCTCCCCCATATCTAATCTAATTCCTAATACCTAATCTAAACCTACTCCTCTTTCAGTACCATCAGCAAGAATTAGACAATGGGCCCTGTTTTCCCACCTTTAGGCTACATGAAGGTCACCACGATGCAAACACCTTCAGTGTGGTTTGGTGGAACCGTGTCCCTGTGCCAGCTGCACTCAGGAAACCTCACTGAGGCTCCTGGAACCCCTAAAGGGGAAAGTGAAATGGTTTTCCAGGTAAGTTGCATCTAATTATTATCAACAGAGTGCTTGCATTGTGACATGATGAATTAAGAGCATGAAATCCTACATTTAAAACAAGGCTGAGCAATCCTGAGCAGAGCAGCTCCATCAGAAATTCCCAAACATTATTTATTGGCCTGTTCCCAGGGTGTGTATCCCTGCCCTGCTCTGTTTTTCCCCACAGCAATGGTGGGGTGACACAGTTCTGCCAGCTGTGACATTCCCTCTGGGATCAGTGTGGGCTGCCCAGGTGGCCCCAGAGGCACAGCCCGTACCCGTGGGGAGCACAGGCTCCTGCTGACCCTGCTGCAGCACAGCCACCAGCCATGTGACAGTGACGGGCCACAGAGGGGCAGGGAGGGGGCTCCTTGTGAGAGACCCTCAGGAGAGACCCCTCTAATGTCTCTCAGGAACTGGCAGGGGCTGCCAAGGGAGGTTTAGAGTGCCCAGCCCTGGAGGTGCCCAAGGCAGGACTGGCTGTGGCACTCAGTGCTCTGGGCTGGGGGACAAGGTGGGCATTGGGCACAGGGTGGGCTCCAGGGGCTGGGAGGGCTTTGCCAAGGTGGGCATCGGGCACAGGGTGGGCTCCATGGGCTGGGAGGGCTTTGCCAAGGTGGGCATCAGGCACAGGGTGGGCTCCATGGGCTGGGAGGGCTTTGCCAAGGTGGGCATCGGGCACAGGGTGGGCTCCATGGGCTGGGAGAGCTTTGCCAAGGTGGGCATCGGGCACAGGGTGGGCTCCATGGGCTGGGAGGGCTTTGCCAAGGTGGGCATCGGGCACAGGGTGGGCTCCATGGGCTGGGAGAGCTTTGCCAAGGTGGGCATCAGGCACAGGGTGGGCTCCAGGGGCTGGGAGGGCTTTGCCAAGCTGGACATCGGGCACAGGGTGGGCTCCATGGTCTGGGAGGGCTTTGCCAGCCCAAATAATCCTGTGATTGTGCCTCAGGCTGGAGCAGGGGCTGTGCCCTGCCCTGCCCTGCTGCTGCTGCTGAGTGACAGGGGACGTGGCTGTGCTTTCCCTCACACATGCAGCACTTGCCAAGCAGTGCCATGAGCAGCTGGGAGCTGAGGGGCTCCAGGACAGGAACAGAGGCCATGGAGGGGCTGCCCGAGTCAGGTGGGGGCAGCAGGGAGGGCAGTCCCAGCCATGGCAGGGTGGGAGATGATCCTCATTCCCTTGGGAAAAGGCAGGTGCACAAGGGGTTGGGAGGAGCTCCTTTGTGCATACAGCCCATTTATGCACCACTCTCCAAATGGGGCCAGGATTTGACTCACTATGAGTAATAGGAATGTTTTAAACAGAGAAAAGAATACTAATTCCCTTAAAAATACAAATAGGTCTGGCTCAACAGCACAGGGCCAGTGATTTTCCATAGTGTACTGCCAAGTAGCTGAATGTGACATTCAAGTAGCTCATGTGTAGGTGTTCCTCAGGAGAAAATGCAGCTCTAACAAGGACCAGTTTTGAAAAGAGAAGACTAAAGGTTGGGTATCTAACACAGCTTTTCAGAGTCTAACCAAACAGCCACATTTCCAGAAGTGCCAAGCTTCCCTTGAGGCTCCACAGGTGGTGCTGGCAGCCAACACTTCTGAACTCCCACCTGCTTATTTGCAGGCTAAAGCACTTCTGACAGTATCCCACGTGGTTATTAGAGCTCCCAACAAAGGGTGGTGCTGTGCGAGCCGCCCCTCGCTAATGGCAGGCAGGCTGTGGGGCTCCCAACAAAGGGTGGTGCTGTGAGAGCCGCCCCTCGCTAATGGCAGGCAGGCTGTGGGGCTCCCAACAAAGGGTGGTGCTGTGAGAGCCGCCCCTCGCTAATGGCAGGCAGGCTGTGGGGCTCCCAACAAAGGGTGGTGCTGTGAGAGCCGCCCCTCGCTAATGGCAGGCAGGCTGTGGGGCTCCCAACAAAGGGTGGTGCTGTGAGAGCCGCCCCTCGCTAATGGCAGGCAGGCTGTGGGGCTCCAGCAGACAGAGGGAGCCGCAGGGGTTAGGAGCACTTTGCATGGAAAAGTTTCTACTTCATGTCTGGTAGAAGAACATGAGTTTTGGAACCTGTCATTGAGTAACCCACGCATGGCTCACCAAGGGACAGCTGTTGCTAAGAGCTTGTTCACAGCCACGGGAGGAACCAGTGCTGGGAACTGGAATTAGGTCCCAGCAGCTCCTGCCCACAGCCTGCTGTAACTGGATCACATCAGTTTACATGCTGCTGATTCCTAATTAATGGGGAAGGAGAGGGAAGAATTAGGTTCCTGAAGTAATCAGCATAATCTGTAAATAGGGCTATTCTTCTATCCTTCTTATTTGTCATCATAAGCATCCTTACAAATAACTTTGCTTTCCAAAGGGTGCAGGGTTTTATCAATTATCTTTTCTATCACTACCATGAGTGTTGCTCAGAAATTCCAGCTGCAAGTAGAATTTTATCTGTAATAACATTATTTGGGGAAAAAAGCAAGGCTGGAGTCTGAGAGGGCTGTCATGCCAAGGTGCTGGGGTTAGTGGCTGGCAGTGCTGGCTGGCAGTGGCTGGAGCCAGGAGCGCTGGTTGTGCCCTGACAGAGGCCTGGGGAGGATCACAGGGCTGTGTCTGTGCCCCAGGTGCTGTGCTGGCACAGTGAGGGCAGGAGAGCACCTGGCATGTCAGGTATTCCACAGTCCCCCAAGGAAGGGTGGGAGGGGTTTGATGAGACTATGCATACACAGCTGACTTTGCACAGCTCTGCAAGGACTGAGTGTGACTAAATCTGGGGTCTTCTAGTTCCTGACAGAGAACCTTGTGTGGCTCTTGCCATGCCATGGCACAGTCTGGAACTTCTTCCCAGGCAATGTTTGCATTCATCAGGTGTAATAATGGCATGTCCCTGTGAAAGGAGCACTGTGGGCTAAAATTGTCACGCACAGACATCAGAATAAAACACTATAATGTTATGCAAATACCACACTCTTCAGAAGTCTGTGGGCCCCAGAACACAACACGCACAGAGCACACCCTGAGCTGTGGGACAGGTTCCCCCTGTCATCCTTCCACACAGAAAACCCTCCCAAGACAGTGACTACAGCAAAACCAGGCTTCTCTGTTTTGAAACTATTTCCATGGCAACCTGAACTGCCTTGGTACTTTTTAAATTCTGCTTCTCCCTGGAGCAGCTGGGATTTCAAGTCAGACCACAATGCTCTGGGAGTGTAGAAACAGCTCACACAGCTGAGAGATGCCATAGAGGAAATGTCTGGAAGACTGAGGAGCTGCAGGACCCCAGCCCAGCCACCTCACTTGGTAGAACCATCTCCTTTAGGCTGTGGTGCCTTTTCAGTCTCTGGGGCAGTGAGTGCTGTCCTGTCCCACCAGAGGGGAGTGGGCAGGGCTGGGGGTCTGGGCCAGCCCAAGCACCGTGGAGGGACAGCCCCGGGACTGGGCAGAGCCCAACAGCAAACCCCACAAACTGTCACTGTCACTCCTTCTGAAATACACAGTAAAATGTAATTTAGTTACAGCACATGAAACAAGGCTGTGCATGACGAAGCCACCCTGGTAATTGCCTTCAGTGCTGCTGAGGTTTTTAACTCTTTAGCATTATTAACATCAGGACATGAAGCCTTTGCTCATGTGCTCGAGGTGAGATGTGGTACAGAAATAATAATCCAGGTGACCTTCCAAGCTGCTGCTTGTCATAAATTATTTTCTTTTGCCTTGGGGAAATTTCTAAATATATATCGGTGTATATATACATGCAAATAAGCAAATCTGGCTGTTGCAATGTAGGGACGTTTCATCACCGCCCCTCCCAGCACAGTCAGCACCAGTCCGAGCACAGCTGCTGAGGGAACCCCGGGAAGCCCTGGGGTTGGAAATGAAAGAGCCTGGTTTAACAGTTAGCTGTGATCAGCTAACAGGGTGCCTGGGAGTACACGGATTGCATCAGGCGCCCGTGAGTCACAGGGAGCCGCGCTGGGCTGCGGGACTGGCTGGTGATGCTGCTCCGAGCGGCCGGGGATGCTGCTCCGAGCGGCCGGGGATGCTGCTCCGAGCGGTCAGTGATGCTGGTCCGAGCGGCCGGGGATGCTGGTCCGAGCGGCCGGGGATGCTGCTCCGAGTGGTCAGTGATGCTGCTCCGAGTGGTCAGTGATGCTGGTCCGAGCGGCCAGGGATGCTGGTCCGAGTGGTCAGTGATGCTGGTCCGAGCGGCTGGGGATGCTGGTCCGAGTGGTCAGTGATGCTGGTCCAAGCGGCCAGGGATGCTGGTCCGAGTGGTCAGTGATGGTGGTCCGAGTGGCCGGGGATGCTGGTCCGAGTGGCCAGGGATGCTGGTCCGAGTGGCCGGGGATGCTGCTCCGAGCGGCCGGGGATGCTGGTCCGAGCGGTCAGTGATACTGGTGTGCCAGCTCCCCTCACGGCTCCCCTCACGGCTCCCCACACGGCTCCCCACACGGCTCCTGGCACAGCCCCAGCAGCTGCCCCAGACACTCGGCGAGTGTGAGCACAGCACCAACACTCCTCTGCTGTCCCGCTGCCTCTGCAGAGCTCACCCCAAGAGCTCCTTCCACAATCCTCCTTCCATCGTACACACCTTTGCACCGCAAACCCCACGGACTTTGGGGCATCAGGGAGCCAGGTGTGACTCAGTGTGAGCACAGAGGGGAGAACCCACTCCAAGTAATTAACAATAACGTATAATTGCTACCAGTTCAGTTTTACACAGATGAGAGTATTACTACATTAAGCAGACCATGTTCTTGCATCTGAGCACTAACAGCATAACTCATTTTCATGCCATCTTTTAAAATAGCTCTGGTAATTAGTCCTGTGCTTTCCAAGCCCATCACATGCAGTGCTTTGTTTTCACCAAAACACCCACCAAAAAGTGCTCAAGTTCTCTGATTGCAAAGATTCACTTCAGGCGGCTGCGCAGCTCCTTTCTGTTCCGGGTGTTATTCAGGAAGAGCCAACTGGAATTTACTGAAATTACATGGAAATATAAAGGATGAAACTGCTCCCCAGCTGGGTGGGGAGCCCTCATGGCCAAGGCTCAGGCCAGGGGAATCTCACAGTAGAGTTGGGGTTTGGGGTGGAAAGGCCAGCAAGGTCATTTCCATCCAGACACCACAACTGGGACCACAGGCGAGCTCTGCCCCTCACCCACCAGAGCAGCCCCGCAGGCACTGGGCACTGGTGACCCACTCAGTGCCACGCTCAGTGCTACACTCAGTGCCATGCTCAGCACCCTGCTCAGCACCAGCTCAGCACTGTGCTCTGTGCCATGTTCATCAAAGTTTTGATGACAGGTGCACTGGCTTCTTTTCCCCCAAGTCACTGTGGCCAGGCCACCCTCCCCGACCACTCCTGCCCAGTGCCAGCCCTGCATCCCCTCAGCCCCTCTGGCACATCATTCCCTCTCCTGCCCAGAGTGGGTGTCCCCAGTGCCAGCCCGGCATCCCCTCAGCCCCTCTGGCACATCATTCCCTCTCCTGCCCAGAGTGGGTGTCCCCAGTGCCAGCCCTGCATCCCCTCAGCCCCTCTGGCACATCATTCCCTCTCCTGCCCAGAGTGGGTGTCCCCAGTGCCAGCCCTGCATCCCTCTGGCCCCTCTGGCACATCATTCCCTCTCCTGCCCAGAGTGGGTGTCCCCAGTGCCAGCCCTGCATCCCTCTGGCCCCTCTGGCACATCATTCCCTCTCCTCCCAGCTTTTTTTGGCCCCTGTCTGTGTCTGTCATCTGGCATTTCAATGTAACGAGAGCTCTCATTGCTAACATTTATAGCAGCACAATATTTAAGTTCCAGGGCCTGTACCCCATGTTGTTGGTGTCCCATTGCCAGGCCCAGCTGCAGGGTCCCCAGCCCTCCCCTGGGCTCACACCGGGGCTGTGCCAGCGGGTGACACCGTGACAGCGGGTGACACCATGACCAGCAGGTGACATCGTGACCAGCGGATGACACCGTGACCAGCGGGTGACACCGTGTGACAGCGGGTGACACCGTGACCAGCGGGTGACACCGTGTGACAGCGGGTGACACCGTGTGACAGCGGGTGACACCGTGACCAGTGGGTGACACCGTGACCAGCGGGTGACACCGTGACAGCGGGTGACACCGTGACAGTGGGTGACACCGTGACCAGCGGATGACACCGTGACAGCGGGTGACACCGTGCCCGGCTGTGCAGCAGTGGGTGAGCAGGAGCTGCAGGGACGGCTGGTGAGCACCACCAGCAGATCCCACCCGGGTGGGCACCCAGTGCCAGCCACACCCAGAGAGTGCTGGCACACGACGGGCAATGGAGGGTTTGCCAAACTGGTCCTGCAGCAGCAGAGAGGAGGAAACAAGAGAAGGATACCCAGTCACCAGAGAGCTGGTTGTTCAGTCTGTCCCAGGGCACAGGGGGACAGGGACAGCAGTGGCTCCCAGCCAACACTCACCACCTGGCCCTGGTGGTCTGGGGTCAGCCCAAAGCCACAGGTCCTGGACACCCCGAGGGTTGTACAGAATGAGAGGCTTCTGCTCCTTAGGATCACAGCAAGCAGCTCAAAATGCAAACCCCAAAGGTTCAGTCAGACAATATAGGAAAAAACTCCATTTTTTTAAGTTTTGATCCAACCTCCAGATCTCTCTTTCTGAGGTCAAATGGAGGGAGCCTCCACCTCTGCAGGAGCAAGGCAGGGACCAGCAGCCATCTCAGCACCAGTGTCCTCTGCTCCCACTCATCTCTCAGGACTCCCCAACTCTCCATGGGCTGAGGGGGGTCTCATCACCTGCACCTCTGTGTGAAATGTTCCTTCTGATTGGAGATCAAGGCCAGGCTGAGCTGCAAAACCATGTCAGGTACTTTGGAGCAGCCTCGACACACATTATTCTATCTGGAGAGCAGACCCAGGAATGAACTGCAGACCCAGGAATGAGAGGAGGGGCTGGGTGCAAGGACTTGGCCATCCTTGTATGCCACCTGCCAGCAGAGACCACAACCCTGATGCCCCCAAAGCACAGGGAGTGCAGTCAGAGCAGCAGGGGCAGGGCCTGAGCAGCTCCCAGGGAGGACAGGCTGAGGAAGCAGCAGTCATGGGGAGGGCAGTTCTCATCCAGTGATTCTCACAAAGCCAGGCATCGCATTTATTCTCCTCTCCAGCAGCTGATCAAGTGGCTGGTGCAGGGAAGACACATAATTCACCGTCTGACTGAGGACAGAGAACTGCAAACTGCTCACTGTGATGCTTCTGGACAGCTGGAAAGGGACAGAGGGAGAATGTTTGCCACTAGTGGAAGTGACAGAAATACCCCGGCGGTGTGTCAGGGGTCAGACAGCCCAGCACAGCCAAGGAGTGCCAGGAGACACCGTTGTATTTAAATAAAGCACTCTGGGAGGGCCCAGATTCCTTCGGCTCTTCTGTGACTGGCAGGGCTGAGGGCACAGCCTGACTCATGGCAATGTGACCCATCTGGCTGTTCATTGCAGGGTCCTTCCTGGGAGCACAATTCCTGTGTCTGGGACAAACCACAGCTGTAATTGCTGCAGCCAGAACTCAGTGCTGCTGCCATAGCTCAGCTCCAGAGCTCAGGGAGAGCTGGGCAAGGGCACGGGAAGCAGAGACAAAGCACTGTGTGACACTGGACACTTCCAGGGATGGGGCACACCTCTGACAACCTGTGCCAGGGCCTCCTCACCTTCACAGACAACAATTTTGTTCTAACATGTATTCTAAATTTCTAGTATTTTATTTTAAAAAACACCACCCCTTGTCCTATCACAAGAGGCCCTGCTAAAAAGTTCGTCTCCAGCTCTCCTGAAGCCCCTTCAGGCCCCTCCAGCGGCTCTCAGGTGTCCCTGGAGCCTTCTCCTCTCCAGGTGATCCCCCCAGCTCTCCCAGCCTGGCTCCAGAGCAGGGGGATCCAGCCCTGGAGCATCTCCGGGGCTTCCTCTGGACTCTCCAGCTGCTCCACGTCCTTGTGCTGCTGTTCCCAGGGCTGGGGCAGCTCTGCAGGGTGAGGGGTCTCACCTGAGGGGGCAGAGGGGCAGAGTCCCCCCCTGCCCTGCTGCCCAGGTGGGCGGAGGTTTCAGGGTGCCGGCGGATGTTTCCAGAGCATGTGCAGCTTCTCGCCCACCGGCGCCCCCTCCTGTCATTTGGGGTCTCGGGTTGCTCCAACAGAGCGAGCCGCGTTCTCCTGCAGGGCTCTGGGAGGGTCCCACAGCCGGGCGCCTTCAAACAGCTGGCAGTGCTGGGAACAGCTGGCAGGGCTGGGAACAGCTGGCAGGGCTGGGAACAGCTGGCAGGGCTGGGAACAGCTGGGAACAGCTGGGTTCGTTCTGCCGTCAGGGAGGCGCTGGCGATGACGTCACAAGCAAAAAGGGTAAGGAATTTTCTGTCCGTGCCCTGTGCAAGGAAACGTTTCCACACAAGGTGGCACCTGTCTCCTTCCTCCCAGCCTCGAGCCGGAGACGCTAAAAGACACCTGAAGATATTCTCTGAAATGAACTCCTGGCAAGCAGGATGCAGACTCCCTCATTAATTCCCTCATTAGCGGTCGCTTTTCCCGGGGCACAGCAGGAATTGCGGTCAGCGCCGGGGCCGGGCGGTGGGGACAGGCAGGAGGGAGGGATGGGGTGACAGAACTGCCCCCGCCCCGAGTGCCCGGCTCTGGGACAGCCCTCGGAGCCTCCCAGGGCCGGGAGGGGCCCGGGAGGATCCCCTGCCCACCCCAGCAGCCCCCGGCAGATGGGCAGAGAGGTTTATGTGCTGCAGCAGATCTGCCTGTGCTTTATCTGGAGGAGCTTAATGCTCTGTGCCTGTAATTTAAATCACAATGAAGGTATTGCAGAATATCTTTTCGTGCACGGTGCAGACCAGCCCCAGCTCTGGTGATTGTGAGGTGGTTTTGCATTCTGGAATGGCTGAAGCCACTTCCCCTTCAGTCCCACAGCTCCAGAGATGCCATAAGGCCTGACATCCCTGTCCTGATGTGAGCAGTGTCTCCGATCCACAGCCATCAGAGACACCAGGGAAGGTGAGGAAGGGTCCTGTGGGTCACTGGCCCACATACTTCCATTGGCATTCACAGGGAAGAGTTACAGCAATGGAGTGTCCTTCTGATCCCTGTTTGCACGGTAGGGAAGGAGCAGGGCTGTCCTGCCACCCTGTGCCCTTGGTACCACACTGCCCTGGCTGCACAGAGCCCACTGAGCACCTACATGACCCTTCATCCCAGAAACAGGGCCTGGCACAGGGTTGTTCCTCCTGAGTATCTGCTCTGCAGCACAGCCATCAGCCCCATCCCACCCAGCCCCTCCCCAGGGTGTGCACCCCTGATCCCTTCCCCTTCATTTTCCACAATCAGCTCAGGGGCTCTGGGCATCCTTGGGGACACATCTCCATTTATTCCTACTCCCTTCCTCAGCCATGGCTGGTGCCCTGCTGTGTGCCTGCCTGCACTGACGAGACTCCAGTGCGAGCCTTGCAGCCTTGGGTGGCTTTAAACCTTCAAGCCCATGGTGAGGCCATGGAGCTGCCACAGCCCTTACTCACGTCAAGGTCCTTGGTCCTCCGAGCTGCAGACAAAGGCAGGGATATGTCCTGAAGGCTGCAAGAAACCACTTTGATTTTCATGTGGTAATTTTTAACTCCTCTCATGCTTCCACCTGTCTCCAGCTCCTTGGTCTCTGCCTGCCCAGGGCTGGCCCAGTTCTTGTGGGCTTGGGCTCCCACACCAGTGGGGCAGGACAGCAGGCCAGGGAGGGTGCAGGACAAACCCTCCCTCTGCAGCCTCCCTGAAGGAGAAGAAGAAAGGTCAGGGTGCGAGCCGCGATTGAGGCTGACAAGCAGCGTGTGCTCCGGCTCTGTGTCATTCGCCTCATCGCCGAAATCTCCTCCCACCGCCCCCTCCCGCCTCCATCCACAGGCACCAGCGGCTGCAACAGGCACCCACGAGCCCAGAGGCCGAAGGACAAAAGGATAAAAATACTCGTGTGAAAAAGAAAACGAAAAAAACCCAAAGCAGGCACCATCTGGATTGTGAGCCTGGAGCGCAGGGAAGCGCCGGGCAGGAAGGGAGCGAGCAGAGAGCGGCTCGTTTGTGGGAGCAGCCGTGTCTGCTGCCACCACAGCTGGGCTGCAGGGCAGGGACAGCCACTCCCCAGCTCTGCCTCAGCAAAATGGGCACCTGCACGAGCCTCTGTGGGTGCTCCCAGCAGAAAACCAGGCGATGTGGGGCCCTGGGGAGGGCTGGTGTCTGCACAGGAGGTGGGCAAGGGGCAGTTACCAAGAACATGCCATCCCTGAGGTGTGGAGGGCTGGGACATCCCACCCATCCCATGGGATGAAGGCCTGGAACAGCTCACCCATTCCCATGGTGTGAAGGGCTGGAGCAGCTCACCCACCCCCACAGAGTGAAGGGGGAACAAAAAGCAGCTCAAGGAGGACAAGGGGGAACTGCCTCATTGTTCATCTTCCTTCTTATTCCGTTTTCATCCTGCCTGGAGGCATGGAAGGAACTCGGCCTTGGGAGAAGCAGGATGCCAAAGCCAAGGTTTGCTGCTGAAGCAGATCCAGGTGGGACCGAGGAAGAGGCTGTTTGGGACTGTGGGCAGCAGCGATGCAGTGGTGGGACCGGGCAGAGCCAGGGGCAGGACCTGGGCCACTGTGGAAAACCTGCAGCAAACTTGCAGCAAACCAGCACCGATCCCAGCCAGAAACTGGCCGGTTTAACCCCAGCTGGAGCCCTTTTCCCGAGGTGTGCGAGGGACCAGCCTGGTGCCCCCTGACCCTGCCCAGGCAGGTGTGCGTGGCCGCCCCCCTTGTGCCTGCCCGCAGCCCAGGACACCCAGAGCACGGGCACAGCCTGCCCCGGCAGCCCCCGGGCAGGGCGGGCAGACCCCCTGCCCGCCCCCGGGGTGAATCCCACGCTGTGGGCAAGGCTACAGAGAGGGAACAGAGAGAAAAGCGACTCAGCCGTGCCCACAGCTCCGAGAAACATCCCGCAGCCGAGGGAGGGGCAGCGCTCCCAGCCCCTCCGGCGCAGCCAAGACGGGACCGGCGCATCGGCGGCTCCTGGAATAGCCACACACGCGTCAGGCAGCTGATTCCTGCCTGAAATAAATGGGTGTGTGGCGGTGCTTCACCTCAGGGGAAACATGTCCTGACAAGCTGCAGTTCCTCGCGTGCCCTGAGGGTTTGTGGAGCCCAGTTCCTTCGCAGAGCGTTTTACCGACTGCCCCCGACGCCAGGAGCAGCTTTATACCCACAATAAGCAAGGCAAAACAGGGAGCCAGAGCGAACAGCTGAAAACAATCCACACTTTGCCCCCCGTGTTTGCTGTTCTGGCTTGACAGCGCAGGGCTGGGGAGGGGAGCGGGGCTGGGAAGGGGAGCGGGGCTGGGGAGGGGGGCGGGATGCTCCGTGCTGCGGGCACAGGGCTGGGAAGGGGAGCGGGATGCTGCGGGCACAGGGCTGGGAAGGGGAGCGGGATGCTGCGGGCACAGGGCTGGGAAGGGGAGCGGGATGCTGTGGGCACAGGGCTGTGCTCCTGCCGAGTGAAACGCTCCCCGGTGCTGCCGCTGCCGCTCCCTCACGCCGAGCGCCATCAATCATCGCCAGGGGAATGTACCGGGCATCGCTCCCACTGTGCGTGTTCACCGGCTCCCTGCAGAGCTGTAGGGGCAGCAGAGGCTCCCATGAGCTGCCAGGGTGGTGGTGCAGGAGCTCACTCTGCTCGGGCACAGCCCGCCCCCCTGCTCGGGCACAGCCTGTCCCTCCGGCTCGGGCACAGGCTGCCCCCCTGCCCAGCCGCGCCCCCGGGCGCTGCCGGCCCTGGCACGGAGCGAGCTGCTCTCCAGGGCTGGAATCTCACCCACCAGCGGCCCCAGGAGCTGCAGGAGCGGCAGCGCGGGAGGGAAGGCAGAGACAAGCGAAGCGGAGGAGGAGCCGCTCGGGCTTGTCGGGAGCAGAGGCTGCACAGCCCCGGCAGAATGGAGCCCCCCGAGGTGCACAGGCTGCCATCCCATCCCTGACTGCTCCAAAATAGCTTTTACCGTGGCAGGAGGGGTGGCGGAGGGGCGCGGGAGTGCTCGCTCTCCCAGCTCCTCCCTTCCCGGGGTCTGTCTGCACTGCCATGTGTTGCTGTGCCGTTGCCTTCCCTCATCGCGCTGTATTTGCCATCGCCTGGCACAAACGGTAACAGCTCCACTCCCTGGCACTCGCAGGGGGTGGATTCAGCTCTGAATCAGGCACAGTCACCCGGGGCAGTGCTCTCTGCTTCTCACCATCCCCACCTCCCTGTTCTGCCTCGAGAAACAGGCAGGCGATTGGGCCATTGAGACGAGCACTGCCAGGTCCCTTTCAACTGAAAGTAATTTATTTTAGCATTCTCCTGTATCCTATCCTATTACATTATTCTATTCTATACTTTTATTATATTTTTCTCTGTTGTTCTGTTCCATTCTATTCCATTCCTGCAGGAAAAGAACAACCACGGTTCAGTTTGGGATATACAGAAAGCCATCCCAAAGGAGAACCACCATGAGGAAAACAATCACCAAGGAGGAAACCAAATGTGAGGGACTTTCCATACTGGCCAGACAGGCCCCAAAACCTGCACAGCCGTGGCAGCTGCTGACCCTTCTCTTTGACATCAGTTCTGGGAAGACAAAAGCAGAATCCAACCATTTCCCTTGGAGCAATCATGTTCACCTAAACAGAACACACTTGTTCTTTTACCTTGGGCACAGCAGGGACAAACAGCACAGGAACATTGATTACACACCAGTTCTCAGCCTGCCATTCCAGGCAGCTGTGGCTCCAGGGGATTCTGTCCCTGCTCACTCAGCAGGATCCCCCTCCAAAATCCCTCCCCTTTGCCCCAGGCAGGGCATGAGGGAGGTCCCTGTCTGGGACTGAGCACACCGGGGGCAGAGGCTGTGATGGGGCAGGGATGGAGCCTCACTGACCATCAGGCAGGAATGTCCCAATGGCCCCTGGCTGTGCTGGAACACTGGTTTTAGTGCATAAGGAAATATTTAACTTAAGAAGTTGTCCATGTGCTCTGGGAAATTGTTTTCTTGGGGGGTGATTTGAGCCTTGCCAGGTGTGCCCAGAAATACTCCACCATGAAGGCAGAGAAGGGGGGCACAAGGAAATGCTGCCTTTGCCAGCCTAAGCAGCCACCTCCACTCATGGGAGCACTCACTGGCACGGGGCTGTACTCACTTCTG
Organism: Pithys albifrons albifrons; assembly: GCF_047495875.1. Classification (NCBI taxonomy): domain Eukaryota; kingdom Metazoa; phylum Chordata; class Aves; order Passeriformes; family Thamnophilidae; genus Pithys; species Pithys albifrons. Next base: position 681,027 of record NC_092465.1, on the reverse strand, counting down.
CCCTGCCACAGGGTCACTCCCATGTCCAGCTGTCTGTCCACCCATTGCTCCACCAAATCCCTCCAGCACTGAGTCCTCCCTCCCCACTGAAGGCCCTGCCCAGCCATGGCCTGCAGGACAATGAGTGCTGTGGTTGGGCTCAGCCCACTGCAGAGCCAGCTCTTCACAGCGCCAAGACAGAGGGACACCAAGGTCCCTCCTCCTCTAAACTCCCTCGGGGCTGTGAACTGCAGGCAGCGCTGGAGCCACTGCAGATCAGAGGAGCAGGGTGAGGATTTGTGCCATCCCTGCCCCATCAGCCACATTCGCTTTGCAAGCAGGTCATTTCTGTGCCCACTCATCCCACAGTCTGGTCTGGGCTTGAGGCACAAGCTGTTCCCTCTCCTTCCTGCACCAGCGACAGTAACACAGCCCTGTGTGCCCAGTGAGCCCCTCAGCGAGGGCTGGGTGGCTGCCCAGCACCAGCCCACCCCCACCATGGGCACATGGGGTGTATGGCTCATGGCTCACGGCTCATGGCACAGCCAGTGCTGCCTCCTGGCCCTGTGCCCCTGCAGGAACACATCTCCTGTTGGGAGCAAGGGCTGCTGGAGGCAGGAGTGGGACAAGGGGAGCCTCCTGTTCCTCCACCAAACAAGCCCAGAGAAGGAGGAGAACCCTCAGGAAGCCTCAGCCTGAACTCACCTCCCACAGACCATTCCCTGCTGCTGCTGTTTCCCACACACTGTAACACTCCCCAGACACGACTGTACAGTCCTGTGTGGAGGCCATGGCAGGAACCACTTTCTGTGGAAAACCACAGCCAACAGAGAGCCTTTGGCAGGAGGAAGGTGTGTGCAGCCTCAAGTAAAGTTTTCTGTGTCCCTCACAGTGCAATCTGGTGCTCTCTGAAAAGGAAAAGAGTCTCCAGATCCTTATTCTTCAGGAGTGCTGTGGAGCGTCAGTAATAAGTCATCTTTGGCAGGCATATGTGAACAGCATCCAGGGAGAGAGAACTTCATCAGAGCAGAGAAATCCTTCCTGCCTGCCTTTGGTACAACTCCAGCCAGCCTGAAATATCCCTGAAGGCTCTGCTCCCTGCCCTTCTCAGAGCCATCCTGACTCTGGCTTGGGCAAGGTACCAAATTTACATGTTCCTGGGCCACTGTTTTGCAATGTTTGTTGTTTTTTATATGGAGTTTTGCAGTTTAAGGGGTTTAGATGGGTATTTGCCCAGCAAAATGGGCATCTGCCCAGCAAAAGGCTGCCCCATTAGCAATTTCCTTGCCTGTCCCATTAGTGAAGCAGGACTGTGTTACTGCCTGGGTGCCAGGTGCAAGGGAGCCCCACAGGATGTGCCTTCACCCACTAATTAATTACCTAGCATTTGTCTAATTAACCAGAGTTTCCATCTACGATGCCCAGAGGCCAACAGCAAATACCAGATTTTGTCCCTCCAGCTGCTGCCTAAAGTATCTCCCAGTGCCACACCTGCTGTCACCGGGATGGGCAGCAGGACCAGTATCTCCAGTCTCCTCCCACTCCTGAGGGAGCATCACACGGTCCTCCCATGGCCCCGGAGCATTCTGGTCCCCCAGACTGGACTGGAGCAAGGCTGCAGCTGGACCCTGGACCACACACTGTCCTGAGCTGTGATGGGGACAGTGAGAGCAAACAGCACCGTCCAGGCACTTTTGAGAGTGAAATCAGGACCTGTTGTGAGTGGGGCTGGAGGGTGGCTACAGCCCAAAACCTGTCTTTGTGCACCCCAGACAAATGCAAGGAAGTTTCAGATTTGCACCACTTGGGGCCAGAAAACAGCACAGCCAGCAGCAGTGTCTGAATGAGTGGGGCTGGAGGGTGGCTACAGCCCAAAACCTGTCTTTGTGCACCCCAGACAAATGCAAGGAAGTTTCAGATTTGCACCACTTGGGGCCAGAAAACAGCACAGCCAGCAGCAGTGTCTGAACACCAGACACAGCTGAGGACACAGGGGGTGGTTTCCTTCCCTTTTCATCAGGGGATCACTTTCAGCTGACTCTGGTAGAGCCACTATGACTGAAACAACAGGTTGCTCAGGGTGAGTAACAGTGCAACATTTGAATTTGTTTTAAACAGATAAGAAAAATGTTCTCCGGGTTTGTCTAAGCCTCATTTATAAAGCCTACTTGCATTGTTATTTAGTTGTTTCCCATCTCTTACAGCAGGTGGGAAGGGGCAGCAAACCAGCCTCCTGCTGCCTGCAAAGTCTGGATTTGACTTGCATCCATCCTGCCAGGCAGTTATTTGGGACAATACAAGTGTGAAATCCTGATTTGCTAAGAGCTTAATAAGCTGTCACATATACAGAATAGCTCAGCACGTTGCCCCTGGATATTGCTGGCAGACCTTTGTGAGGGAAAGAGCTAAAGTTGCCATTGACAAAATTGATAAATACCGAGAAACGCCTTTTGCCAGATACACAGATGTAATAGAGGTGTCAAAGGGGTTGTCTGGAGCTGAGGCAGCTGCCCCAGATGCCACACAGAGCTGGCTTGTCCCCATCCCATCCCTTCTCTTGACGTCAGGGCTGTGTGAACCCTCGTGGACTGCCCTGTCCTGCCAGTTCCCACCCCTGCAGGCACTGCCTGGCTCCCCAGCCCATCTCCTCCCCATCTCCCCACTCCGGGTTTGTCCATCTTAAAACCCCTCACCTGGACTCCATGGAGGAGGATGTCCTGTACCACTTGAACTGGGGAACAAAGACACACAACCTGCCAGCAATGTTTGGGGTCATAAAGAGCAGTGCAAAGGTGAGGGAGCAGTTCCCCCTCTCCACAGGCTCTCCAGCCTGGTGTCCCACAGCCCTGCTGGCCCATTCCAGGCCCCCCCTGCTACCACTGCTCCCACCGGGATGGGGTCTGGCTGCTCAGCAAAGGGACTCAGTGACCCAAGGCAGCCTGGGCAGGGAGGTTGTCTGTCCTTGCTTGTTTGGGGCAGAAATCCAATAGAAAATTATCCTTTTAAAAACCTGCAGCTCCATAAAACCTGATTTTATATTGGCCCCATGTTGGAGCACAGACGGAGGAGGCATTTGTCCAAAGCATTTGATCATCATCTACTGGAGACGAGGGGAGGAGGATGCACTATTTTTGTCTAAGACCTGCTGTCAAAACCAGCCTGTCACGACGGCAGCCGCTTCCATTTCCACCCGGAGCCCTTTCCCAGCGGTGCGGGGGCAGAGCCGCGGTGTCTGGGGCTGGAGCAGCCTGGCACAGCCTTGGCACAGCCCCGGCACAGCCCCGGCACAGCCCCGCACCCGTGGGCTCCCGCTGTCCTGCACCTGGCAGCAGGATCGGCAGCATGACCCTGCAGCCCAATGCTCGTCCCCTTCCTACCTCCGGGGAGCGCTTTTGCCTTTGATGTGTAATATTGGTCCTTTTTCCTCCCTGACTTTCCGGTCTCTGTGCCATCGGCAGCGCTCACTAATTGCAGTCGGCACCGTCCATAGAATGAATTAAGGGGCGCGCTCCTCCAGCATCTGGGTTTGCTGTGCTGTCAGTGGGGACTCCAACAGCCTAAATTTGATGAGTTATTTTAGATTTTCTTGCCTGGGACTGATACCCAAGTACGTGCATGGCTGCCTGGCCCCAGTGTAGTGACCCCGTTGATGGAGGGGCCAGCCCGGGTTTCATGTTGACTCCTGGGTTTGTGTCCCTGTTGTCCCGATGTGCCTTCACTGCGGCCGAGGGAGCGGCAGCGCTGCCTTCTCGGGGCGGACGCGCCTGGTGCGGCCCCCGCCGCGCTCAGCCTGACCCTCGGTGAGGGTGTGAGCTGAGAAGAACCAACACGGCGCTGGTTTTTGGGCAGTTCGGCTGCGTGCGCGGCAGCCCGAGGAGGATGAGGCGTTCGCGCAGCTCCTGCGGCGGGAGGACGGGCCGGACGAGGACGGGCCGGACCCTCCGCGGGGTGGGATCGCTGCGCCCTGAACCGCGCGGGGTCGGAGCGCTCCATCAGCGGGAGGTCAGTCCTGCCCCGGGGCCGCCTGTCCCGGACACACCGACACACCGACACACGGACACGACCTGTCCTTCCCACGCCTCCGCCTGCCCTGTCCGCCCGCCCCGGACACACGGACACGACCTGTCCTTCCCACGCCTCTGCCTCCCCCTGCACCCACTGGCATATCTGCCTCTCTTCCATGTTCAGCCACTGCCACCAGTGCAGCCTCAGCCATGGCAAAGCCGCTGCTGTTGGAGCCACATTCCTCGGTAACCGGCAGGCTCCGTTTGGAAAGTGCCACACTGACAGACACACACACATTCTGCTCAGCTCAGATTGAGAAGCAAAGGCCATTTCCCACCACGCAAGAACCATGAAATGGTGCTGGGAGCATTACAATGGCACAAGCTCTAAAATAAAAACCTGCTTTATTATTATTCTTTCAGAGCAGGATTTTTGGCATTGCACAAAGGGAAAAGCAAACACAGGCTGTGTTTGGGAGACTCCTGCCATCATTTCTTCGGGCACAAGATTAGTCTGAAATGTGATTCACAGGAAATGGAGTCACTTGTGTTTGATCCCTCTCTCTGACAAAACCAAACCAAACCTGACCCAGGGAAAACCCAGAGGGAATCAGTCTAACTAGACCCTAGGGGAAGAATCCGCACAAGATTTGCTGTTCCTCAGCCTGGCAGCAGCGGTGACACAGCCAGGACCAACCCCTTGCTGAGCCCGTGGCCGTGCCCCCAGCACAGCACTGGGCACAGCGCGCGCCCTCAGCCCATCCCTGGGAGTGGACACGGGGCAGAGCTCCAGCCTGTCCCTGGGAGTGGACACCAGGCAGAGCTCCAGCCTGTCCCTGGGAATGGACACGGGGCAGAGCTCTGGCCTGTCCCTGGGAGTGGACACCAGGCAGAGCTCCAGCCTGTCCCTGGGAATGGACACGGGGCAGAGCTCTGGCCTGTCCCTGGGAGTGGACACGGGGCAGAGCTCCAGCCCTGGGAGTGGACACGAGGCAGAGCTCCAGCCTGTCCCTGGGAGTGGACATGGGGCAGAGCTCTGGCCTGTCCCTGGGAGTGGACACGGGGCAGAGCTCCAGCCCTGTGAGTGGACACGGGGCAGAGCTCCGGCCTGTCCCTGGGAATGGACATGGGGCAGAGCTCCGGCCTGTCCCTGGGAGTGGACACCAGGCAGAGCTCCAGCCCTGTGAGTGGACATGGGGCAGAGTTCTGGCCTGTCCCTGGGAATGGACACGGGGCAGAGTTCTGGCCTGTCCCTGTGAGTGGACACGGGGCAGAGTTCTGGCCTGTCCCTGGGAGTGGACATGGGGCAGAGCTCTGGCCTGTCCCTGTGAGTGGACACCAGGCAGAGCTCTGGCCTGTCCCTGTGAGTGGACACCAGGCAGAGCTCTGGCGGGCAGAGCAGCTGCCAAACATCACATTCCTGCAAGTTGCTTAGAAACACAACTGAGCTCAAACATACAGGGGCAGGAACACAAATTCCTGCTCTGAATATTTACAGTGAGAATAAATTTTTTAGGCATTGGCAAATAAGCCAGGCTGATGTTCCAGAATAACAACATGCAAAAAGGTTTCATATTTAACCATGTTACAAGGAGAACAGGGCACTGGTCTCAGCCAAGAGAGAGGAGATGAAGCAACACTAAAACTGGCTGTGCACACTAATTACTGGAGCTTCCACGTGTGCTTCCTCCACGTTTTTCAATGTGCTAGCAAAACAAAACGAGTGAGGCACTTTCCAGGGGAAAAAGCAAATCCCACAGCACCAAACACCTTTTGTTCTTAAAGGTTAAGCTGAGAAAAGGATGGTCTAGCAGCAGAGCAGAAAACAGGTGACCAAGGGCTGGGCAGAAGCAGCAGCAGCAGCTCCAACAGCTGCAGAGCTGCAGAACATCTGCCAGGCCTGGGGAGCTGCAGCAGAGATGGGACAGTGGGGCCTTTAAAGCATCAAGGGGGAGGAGATGAGGGTTAGACATGAGCTGGATGGGCTACAAAGACCCTGAGATGTCTCTTCCCCCTCAAAAAAAATTGCTCTTGCAATCAACAGGGGAAAAGGCCCCAGTGTAACCCTGAGCTTGTTGCAGTCACAGACCTGTCACCTGCCACAGCCTCACAGGCACTGACATTCCATTTCTTTCCTTCCAACAGCATGGGATGGGCACCTCTTCCATTTCCATCATGCTTCATGAGCTGACCAGACTGCTGCACCCTGCAAAATGCCAGGACATCACTATTACCTGCACTGGTACTTTGGGAGGCTTAGGTAAGCAATTCGTGGTCTTCCTTTGGAGCAAAACAGCTATTATTAAAAAAAATCTCAGCAATAGGTCATGCAGTTCTGAGCTTTAGCATTTTGTCAGGTCTCCAGATACCCATGGCATCCTGGCTTGTGCCAGCACTGGAATGGCAACAGGACCAGGGTAGTGACTGTCCCTGTGCTGGCACTGCTGAGGCACCTCCAATCCCGGGATCAGTTCCAGGCCCCTCAGACAAGGGGCACAGCAGGGGGCTGGAGGTGCCCAGGGAAGGGAATGGAGCTGGGAAGGGGCTGGAGGTGCCCAGGGAAGGGAATGGAGCTGGGAAGGGGCTGGAGGTGCCCAGGGAAGGGAATGGAGCTGGGAAGGGGCTGGAGCAGCAGCTGAGGGAGCTGGAGGGGGGCTCAGCTGGAGCAAAGGAGGCTCAGGGGGCACCTTCTGGCTCTGCAATCCCTGCCAGGAGGGGGGAGCCGGGACAGGGGGTCGGGCTGTGCCCCAGGGCACAGGGACAGGAGGGGAGGGCACGGCCTCAGGCTGGGCCAGGGAGGTTTAAGTTGGATATCAGGGAAAAATTTCTTCCCCCAAAGGGCCATTCAGCCCTGGCACAGCTGCCCAGGGCATTGGTGGATTTAAATCCTGGAGGGATTTAAAAGCCATGTGGATGTGGCTCTTGGGGACATGGGTAAGTGGTGGCCCTGGCAGTGCTGGGGGAACAGTTGGATTTCATGATCTTAGGGTGCTTTTCTAACCCAAACAAATCTGTGATCTCTGTCCAGAGCAGTGGTGCTGCTCTTGCCTGCACAAGCTGGTGGAGGGACATGATCTCTGCAAGCCTGAAGCAGCTAAAACCCTTTCACTCAGCACATTCCCACAATCACTCATCTTGTGCTGATTCTGTATGTTCCACTTGTACATCTGTGTTACTGCATGAATTTCAATTATTCTCTGACATCTGCTTTACTCACTGGAAAGAACAGCCCCACACAGCTCTGGAACCTTTGGAACAATAACTTACAGGATACTTACAGGGAACTTGAAGGATAACTTACAGAAGGTGTTCCAGACCAGGCTGGATGGGGCTTGGAGCAACCTGGTCTAGTGGAAAGTGTCCCTGCCCATGGCAGGGTGGGTGGAACTGAATGGGCTTTAAGCTCCCTTTCAACCCAAACCATTTTGGGATTCTCTGATGATTCTGTGATATCATAAAAACTGATGCCATGAAAAAGCAGACTCCACTTTATACAAGAGAAGGAGACTGGTTGCTGGTTTCCTTTCCAAGATTGCAGTTTTCAGGGTCTAATATTAATAAGACAGGGGAAGAATCCCAGGACAGGAGTCAGTGTCTTCCCAGAAAGGAAACACATCCCTCCAATCACTTATATGCAACCCAACCTACCAATCCAGCTCAGTTCTGCCAAGTTCAAAGTCTGCTTAAGAAAATCCCATACTAACAGCAATGTACCTCAAGCTTTTAGTGGAAGTAGTTTAAAGCCACTAAAGGAAAAGGAATATGAATCTCAAATCTGGTTTTAAAGGCAAGGAAAAAAAAAAGCAACTGCTGTAGGTTTGGGATGATCCCATTGTGGGAAGAGCCTCGCAGCCAGTCTGGTCCTCACAGCAAAGCCCTGCTGGTCTCCCCACAGCAACATCAGCCAGAGTGAGGCTGGCCAAGTGTGGTTTAAAAATAACAAGTTAGCCCAAAGGAGGTACCAAAATAAAAAGCACAAATACACACAGAGTTGTAATTTTAGCCCAAACACGCAGGAGCTGAGCCCAAACAACGCAGCTCCCACGGCCCAGGGCAGGCTCTGCAGCATTTCCCCAGTACATAACTCAGCTGCAGCACTGGGGCTGTGCTGATCCTGGCCTGGGAGACCCTGTGCCCACCCCTGGGGGTCTGTCACACCCTGCCTTTGGCACCCACCTGGGGTCTGTCCCACAAGCTGCCCCGCCCTTGGCACCCACCTGGGGTCTGTCCCACCAGCTGCCCTACCCTTGGCACCCACCTGGGGTCTGTCCCACCAGCTGCCCCACCCTTGGCACCCACCTGGGGTCTGTCCCACCAGCTGCCCCACACTTGGCACCCACCTGGGGTCTGTCCCACCAGCTGCCCTGCCCTTGGCACCCACCTGGGGTCTGTCCCACCAGCTGCCCTACCCTTGGCACCCACCTGGGGTCTGTCCCACCAGCTGCCCCGCCCTTGGCACCCACCTGGGGTCTGTCCCACCAACTGCTCTGCCTTTGGCACCCACCTGGGGTCTGTCCCACCAGCTGCCCTGCCCTTGGCACCCACCTGGGGTCTGTCCCACCAGCTGCCCTACCCTTGGCACCCACCTGGGGTCTGTCCCACCAGCTGACCCACCCTTGGCACCCACCTGGGGGTCTGTCCCACCAACTGCTCTGCCTTTGGTACCCACCTGGGGTCTGTTCCACCAGCTGCCCTGCCCTTGGCACCCACCTGGGGTCTGTCCCACCAGCTGCCCCACCCTTGGCACCCACCTGGGGTCTGTCCCACCAACTGCCATGCCCTTGGCACCCACCTGGGGTCTGTCCCACCAGCTGCCCCACCCTTGGCACCCACCTGGGGTCTGTCCCACCAGCTGCCCTGCCCTTGGCACCCACCTGGGGGTCTCCACCAGGTGCCAGCGCCGCACCCTCCGTGGCTTTGCCAATGCTGTTCTCAGTCCCGAGGTGTGAAAGCTTCTCATCACTTGTCTCTGGAAAACAGGGATGTGACACACTGACTGACACCTGTAAGGTGTGACACCTCCACATCAGTGAAGTTCCCACAGCCACCCAGAGACACAACTAGGGGTGTTCAGATCTTTCTGATACTCATCACCCTTAGAAATTTCTGGTCAAAGTGCTAATTGTAACTTGTTTACATACATTTTTCTGCTATCTTTCTGTAAGTCTTGAAAACATGATCAATTACAAAAGGAAATAACATCAATTTCCCTTTCAGTTAATAGAATCATATTCAGTAATGTCAGCTCTGAAATAAAGATCTCAGCTCTATTTCTAATTTATAATTTATACTGAAAGACTAATCTGCAATATGAAATTGCATGACTGGCTTGCAGTAAATATGATGCAGCAAATTGGCTTCTAAATATAGACAAAGGTTGAAGTTTCTTCCTATAATAATCAAAGAATATTAGAAACATTCAAGGTAATGGAGCTTTTATAATTAAAAAAAATCAAATACTCAAGAAACCTAGAATGAAAATTGTGGGATTTATTCACATAACATAATATAACCTAAGGAACTGCAGTGCAAAGCTGGTTTGGATTTCTGCTGCCAGTTGAAACCCAAGAGGCTCCTGCTCCAGGTGCTGCCCATCAGATTGGCCTGTGCTGTGTAGGAGTCCTGATGTCCCAGCTCCCAGTTAAAGGGGACAGGGACACTCTCACTGCTCCAGCCCAAACCTGCCCTGGCAGGTGTAACGGGGGGCAGCACTGGGGGCTGGAATGGTGCACACACAGGGAACTGAGCAGTTCTGTGACACAACCAAAGGGAGTTTATTCAAGGTTTGCACCCCTGAAGCTCCTCTGCTCCTGAGACAAGAGGTGCTCTACACTTTAAAAGCTGTAGATTCCATGTCTCTTCTTGGAAGCTTTGGTGGAGGAATTTTTGGCAAAATCTCTCTTGCATAAAGTGTCTTATGCAGTCCAGCTTCTCGAAGAGCGAGCTCCACACGGAGCCTGGGGTCAGAAATGATCTGTTAAAACAAACCACAGCAACCATCAGGAGGAACCAAACAACACCTTCCCCACACACACGGTGCACCTTACAGGTTATCTGTGGATGGATGTGTTCAAAAAGCTTTAGGGGATAGTCAGAAAATTATGGTCATAAAATAAAGCTTTCAAAACAGAGAAGCTTTATAGGGAGCAAGTCTTATCTCACAGTCCATAACCCAATATTATCCTTTTGAATATTAACAATCATCATCATCCAATATGATCATAAACCAACGAGCCTGATTGCCCTTCCTCAGCAAAACAGATCGCAGGTGAGAAACCAAGTGACTTCTAACCCAGCTGTCTCCTGAGGAGCTGCTGCTTTCCCCATGTTCCCCTTGCACACAGCCCAGAGTGCAGCACAGGATCCAGCCCCTTCTGGTTGTTCCTGTGCAATCCAAGTGCTTCAAGAGTTTTCTCACAGTGCTGCCTTGTGCTTAACATGGCAGTGCCCCTTCCATTGTCACGATGACAATTAATACCAGGGAAATTACTTCTGACATTTGTCAAAAGGTTTGTTGACAAAATCTGTAAGCCTCTTTCCAGAGAAATTGCCCCACCTGTCAACTCCTAATGTTTTTATCTTACACACATCACAGCCCATATTCTACTGTCTGTGTGCCCATTTGGGATACACTATTAATCTACTGTCCTGTACCACATGAAGAGGTCAGTGCACAGAGCACCCTGGCAGCAGGGCTAGTTACCTGCTCCTCAGTGTAGGTGTGCAGCCTGAACAGAGGCTGCTGCAGCTCAGACTCTGTGCTGCCTCCAATGCCCATCCTGGCTCTCGATGCCACCGTGTCAGCCACTGCCCTGGCTGGGTCTGACTGTGCCACAACAGCCACCTGAAATACAGGACACGAGAACAGCAATGACTGTCTGTGCTGGGTCTGACTGTGCCACAACAGCCACCTGAAACACAGGGCACGAGAACAGCAATGACTGTCTGTGCTGGGTCTGACTGTGCCACAACAGCCACCTGAAACACAGGACACGAGAACAGCAATGACTGTCTGTGCTGGGTCTGACTGTGCCACAACAGCCACCTGAAACACAGGACACGAGAACAGCAATGACTCTGTGTGTGCAGAGCCAAGGTGAGGACAGGCTCTCATCAGTGCCACCCTTGGGGACAGGGTCACTCACTGCCTTCCCACGTGGGGTCCCAGCCTGGCCCCAACAGGGCCGTGAGAGCAGCCCCAGCACCCTGAGCTCTCCAGCAGAGCCTGACACGAGCTCAGTGGCCACAGACAGTCACCACAAGGACCCAGAGCTCCATCATTCTGCAATACCCACAATTCCAGCAAGTCCAAACTTTCTTCTTTTTCTTCCAATGGAAACAAAGGTGTTCAGGTTGGTAGTTCACAATTTCTACAGAGTCATCAGCAAAAACATTGAGTGATGTGGCCCAAATAACACAACTCTGGGTTTTTTCTGAAGTGCATCTGCTTTAACTGTGCAATTTCCTGGGGCTAGATCAGTATCAAAGACTCTCAGACTCTGTATTGTGCCAGAATCAATCTTCTTTCATTGCTTACTTTCTTTGTGTTGAAATACTCAGATACAGGCTAATATTACCTTGGAAAAACACAGAAAGATGAAGGAGCAAAATAAACAAAGTCTGAATGGTTAAAACCAGAAAAAATAGTTTAAATTGCATATGATAATTTTTTTGCCCATCTCTTTAATAAAATGTCATCTTTGTATTTACAGGCTGCCAAAATCTACAGGCTGGATGACTTTACTAAAGATCCTTTTCCCCCACACACAGACAAGGCACAGACTTTATTAATTCCATTTTGTTAGTGTGAAACAGAGAATAAATGTTGGTTAGAAAAGTGTAACAAAGTGGGAACTTCCCCGTTGCAGGCAAAGGCTGGTCCAGAATCATCTTCTACTCAGGCAAGAGAATTGAGTCAGTGGGAAGAGCTCAGCAGATCACAACCCCCAGCCAGCCCCTTGTAAAACCTGATGCAAATGATAATGAAACTTGACCAGGAACTTGTAAAATATGTAAGAAAGTTATTACTAAAAATGCTTTGATAACCTAAAATAACATTGCAAAATATTTAATCAAAAAAATAAAGCAACATTGGCTGGAAATGTGCTCAAGTTCAACAGTTACAAAAATTACTGAAAGGACACCAAGGATCCCTGAGGTTTAGTTATTCTGCTCAGCTCTCCCACAGAAGGGGGCTCAGAGTATTTGGCCTCTGGGATATTTTATGTTCCTCTTGACTTTGCACACCAAGAGAGAGCAGTTGTGAGGGGCTGAGGAAGGGATTCACAGCCTGCCCTGGGATGGTCCACCCAGAGCCAAAGGACACTGGAGGGGAGGCCGAGGCTGCACCAAGCACCAGGTTTGTAACCAAGGGTAGTCCTGGGGACAAAGCTGCTGCTTCAGTGCTGTTTAAATTATGACAGACCAGAGGGCTTTGAAGACCACCTTTCCCCCTCCCTATTTTCCTTTGGCTGCACATTTAGGATGCAGCTCCTGTAATGTAAAGAATTTGAACTCTAGATTTTTTTCTACTAATCTTTGGAGGAAAGAACAAGGAAATTAGATGCAAAAATGTAAATGAAGGTAAAATTACTCCTTTAAAAGTCAATAGTAGAAAAAATAACCCCAGCACTACATTTACTATGACACTAGCAAGCATTTTCTGGAATGTCCTTTTAAAAAATAATGTGCCAAAGTTTCACAGAGTTAAATAGTTCTGAAGAAAAGTCATCTTGCCTAAGACTCAGAGAAAACATAAGATTATTAAAATAAAAAAAAATCAAAGAAGAGAAATTGCATCCAAACTAGAAAAACCTCTATCTCCTTGCAGTTATCAACATCTTCTACAGTGCAATTTAAAGTCATAATGTTCCTGTTGTCAGAGCTACAGAGCAAAGGGATTTATCACAGGACTGAATTGCTGTTAGTCAGCCCCGAGGTGCATTTTAACTGGTTTGTCTGTTGGTTCCTGATGGACTGTCCCTCTTGTCTCCCGGTGCCTGGCAGGGTCTGTGCCCCTGCCTGGGCTCACCAGCCCAGCCCCACCTGCTGCCGCAGCATCTCCAGGCGCCTCTCCCTCTCCTGCTCCTCCCGGGCCTGCAGCAGCGCCAGCTCCTTCCTCTCCAGCAGCCTCTTCTCCAGCAGCGCCCTCCGGAATTCCACCCTGCCAGGGACAGGGAAACAGGGCAGGGGCAGGTTGGAATGGCTCTGCTGGTATTCCTGGGGAAAAGTACCCTGGAGTTTTCTACATCCACTTGCTGATGGCTCAAAGCACCTGAGAAATGTTCTGTGCTTTTTCATTTGATTGTGTTCTCTTTTTTTTTGAGTTTTTTTGTTTGGATATTTAGGGAAGAGGAGTCTGGGGGATTGCATTTTTTGATTTATTTTTGGGTGGATTTTAGTTGGTTAGTTGTTTTTTTGAACAACTTGGCTAATCTTTCAGATTTCATGTCTAGACTGCAGATTTTCCCTAACATGCTTTATATAGTCTTGGTACTCTTTTTTCTTCCCCCATTTTCTTTGCCAAGAAGAAATGTTCTCTCACATCTGTGTACAGCAGAACAAATCTTTCCTATAACCCTTTCCATTAAAAGAAACACCTCACTCCCAATCTTATTACTGGAAGAAGCAAGAAATCTTGAGAATTACCTCCTCCTTCCAAAGGAAAAGTTGGAGGTTCACACCAGTGACTCCAGGACTTTCCCTTTGTGCTGCCCCACCTTTCCCAGCAGGTGCAGCCCCAGAAGCACCACCACAAACATCTTCCCTGATGACTCTCAGGCCACTGTTCCTTGTGGAGCTGTAACTATTCATTTGTACTCCACTTCTAGTCCAGGAGCTGCCAAAGCCATGCTTTGCAATTGGAGGATTATCCTTCTTTTTCCCTTCAAATTATCCTTCTTTTTCCCTTCAAATTTGAACTCACCTCTAGAGAACCTCTAGAGATGAAGGAGCTCCTTCAACTATACTAAATCATGTATTTTCCTACTCTCCAAATCTTAGTAAGCTCAAAGGAGAACACAACTTGTGCTGTAAGCTCCAAAAATCAGAGCTGACCCTCCAGTTCTGTTGGTGGCTGGCAAAGACCTCTGCCAATAATCCAACCACAATCAGCAGGACACAAATTTGTCCCAAGAGGGTGGTGTGGAGCTGCCTGAGGGTGCCCCCGAGAGGCTTCACTGTGGCCACTGCAGAGGTCAGACAGAGCAATGCTACAGCTGAAGCCCTCCGGGGTTCTTTTGTTTCAGGGGAAAAGCCTGACCTGCCTTTTGCATGGAGAAAATGTAATAACAAGCAGATGCAAATATTTCTCTGCAAAACGACAAAAATTCTGTTATCCTGACACCCTCTCACTCTGCTTGAGCTGAGTACTGTGAGACCTGTTCTGAAGCACTCCAGAGTTACCAAACACAAATTCAGTGCTCTGGAACCTCCTGTGCATGGCCAGGAGGGAAGACTGGGGGGCACCTGCCCTAACCCCAACACTCTGCCTTGCCTGCAGCAGTTTTCCTGCACACAGGAATGTAAAGCAATGCTACACTGAGGCATTCTGTGGCCTTTCCATATCCAGTTTGAAATGGTCCAAGGGGTCCCAACTGACTGCCAAAATCCAGCCAGGCAGAGTGGGCAGAACAGAGGTTGGCATCGCATTCCTGAGGGCACCTCAACTGAGGCTGAACTGCTGCACCAGGACACCACCAGATCACACCAGATCACACCAGATCACCACCAGGTCACCACCAGGACACCACCAGGTCACCACCAGGACACCACCAGATCACACCAGGTCACCACCAGGTCACCACCAGGACACCACCAGGACACCACCAGGACACCACCAGGTCACCACCAGGACACCACCAGGTCACCACCAGGACACCACCAGATCACACCAGGTCACCACCAGGTCACCACCAGGACACCACCAGGACACCACCAGGACACCACCAGGTCACCACCAGGACACCACCAGGACACCACCAGGACACCACCAGGTCACCACCAGATCACCACCAGGTCACCACCAGATCACACCAGATCACACCAGATCACACCAGATCACCACCAGATCACCACCAGGTCACCACCAGGACACCACCAGATCACACCAGATCACCACCAGGTCACCACCAGGTCACCACCAGGTCACACCAGATCACACCAGGTCACCACCAGGACACCACCAGATCACCACCAGGTCACCACCAGGTCACACCAGATCACACCAGGTCACCACCAGGTCACCACCAGATCACCACCAGATCACCACCAGATCACACCAGGTCACCACCAGGTCACCACCAGATCACACCAGGACACCACCAGGTCACCACCAGGTCACACCAGATCACACCAGGACACCACCAGGTCACCACGTGTGTACCTGAGCTCTGCACAGTCAAATGTTTGATTTTGTACAGTAGGTCAGTTCTGGGTAACAACATAATGCTGAGTATTTACTCACTTCTGATTCTCAATAGCCTGGAGGGGTGATTATTTCCTCCCTGCATTCCTCAACAAACTGTGCCATTTCCTTATATTTCATTCTGCAACATTCATTAGCATAAGAAAGAACATTCTCAGCACTATGGCAGAGTGCAATACACAAGTTTAAAGAAAAATCAGTTTTTCCTGCTCAGTTCTGCTGAAAATTCTGTAATTCAAATACATCTTCTCCCACAAGCTAAAATCACTGCAGGAATGTTTAAGGAAAGTAGAGACATATTTGTAGCATGAGGATACAAACATTTAATTTAGCTGTCAGCAAGGTGTCCTAGCAAAACAAGACTGAAATAGTGTTTCCCACAGAGTACTTAAGAGCAGGTTTAATATTCTAATACCAATGGCACTTGCACCCTGTTTGAATTGCATTTCTGGTCCACACAATTTGGTGGTTCCCTCTATGCAAAAAGAGCCAGGCTGTGCTTTGAGAGCAGTCACAAGCAGACTCCATGCAGGGGTCTGTGTCCCTGACACAGGGATTCCCCCAGGAAATCACAAAAGGAGTGAGGCTGTGCTTTGAGAGCAGTCACAAGCAGCCTCCATGCAGGGGTTTGTGTCCCTGACACAGGGATTCCCCCAGGAAATCACAAAAGGAGTGAGGCTGTGCTTTGAGAGCAGTCACAAGCAGCCTCCATGCAGGGGTCTGTGTCCCTGACACAGGGATTCCCCAGGAAATCACACATTTCTTCAACAGGCCATTAAAGGCCACACTGTGCAACAAAGACTTGGCAATTCAAGTGTGAGCAGCTCAAGTCCCAAACCCCTTTAAACAGGGAAAGAGCATCTACAATTGGGTGAGCAGTTTAGGCCTCTCTAAGATCATAATTAATATGTTACAGGCTGTTAAATGCTGAATGAGCTCCTTTCACTTGCCCCTAAAACAAAGCAAACCTGATTGTAAATCATTTTGCAAAGGACACAATCATGATGCAACTTTAGTGTACAGGCTGGGTTAACTGGCAACCAGGAAGAAAAAACTTACTTATCTTAGTTTATTCTAATTTAGAAAGGTGGAAGATCAAAGCAAATTAGATTATAAGAAGCTCTTATTGATACCATAGGTATTCACATTTAATTTGTTTTACCTTTCTCTGTCTTTAGCTGCTTGTTCAGCCATTAATTTTCTCAGTTCCTCCAGACGTTGTAGATTTCTCTCCTCCTGTTCCTGCCACTTGAGCTGTTTTTCAGCCCAGTATTTTTTCAGCTAGAGATTGAGAAAATACAGCAAACAAATCAACACTCATTCCCAAGCCAAGGCAGGGACAACAAACAGTAAGAAAAGCCTAAGTTACAGTTTTCAATTTTGATCTTTTTAGAATAAAATTTCTATTTGAGAGAAATCTGCTAACAGCAGCTTTACCAGGAGAGCAGGAGGGTGTGGAGCCCCCACAACAAGAACAGTAAAATCAGACTGTGGACATGAATCTGAATGTATTTTTCCAGTGCAGTCTGAACAATGCCACTTCCATTTGCTCCTTGCCTTCCTCCTCTGCCATCCAAACCTTCAACTGTGCTGCCTACACCCCTGAGCTGGAGGGTCCAGGCCAGCCCAGTTTGCTGTGCTGAGGTGGGGAGTCCATTGAGGAACAGGAGACAGGACTTGAGTGTTCCTCATATAAGTCAGGAGCTTTTCCAAAGCTGAGTGAGAAAGAAAGGCCTCCAGGCAGACTCTGAAACCTGAGCAGGGAAGTTTATCTGAAAAGATGAGGGGGCTTGGATGCAAAAGGAAGAACAGGAGTTTAAAGTAAATATTGTTGAAGTGAAACACTGAATTTTTCATTTTCATGAATTCTACAGGATCTTGTTCCTAAACCCATGGCAGTTCTTGAAAGACAACTGGTGGAATTTGTAGCAGGCTTGTAATTCCCATAGTGCTGTGACATACTTTGCAAATCACAAACCCATTCACATTGGAAAAGATCTTGAAGATCATTGAATCAAACCATTGACCCAGCACTGCCAATATCATGGAATCACAGAACATTTCGTGTCTTTCTGACATCCCACCCAGCCCTGCCCTCTGGCAGTGGGAAGCCATTCCCTGTGTCCTGTCCCTCCATCCCTTGTCCCCAGTCCCTCTCCAGCTCTCCTGGAGCCCCTTCAGGCCCTGCCAGGGGCTCTCAGGTGTCCCTGGAGCCTTCTCCTCTCCAGGGGAACATTCCCAGCTCTCCCAGCCTGGCTCCAAAGAGGCTCCAGCCCTGGAGCATCTCTGGGGCCTCCTCTGGACTCTCCAGCAGCTCCACATCCTTGTGCTGCTGTTCCCAAGGTTGGGGCAGCTCTGCAGGGTGAGGGGTCTCACCTGAGGGGGCAGAGGGGCAGAGTCCCCCCCGTCCTGCTGCCCACGCTGTGGGATCAGCCCAGCACAGGGGGTGGTTTGTGGGTCCCAGCACAGGGGGTGGTTTGTGGGTCCCAGCACAGGGGGTGGTTTGTGGGTCCCAGCACAGGGGGTGGTTTGTGGGTCCCAGCACAGGGGGTGGTTTGTGGGTCCCAGCACAGGGGGAGTTTCTGGGTCCCAGCACAGGGGGTGGTTTGTGGGTCCCAGCACAGGGGGTGGTTTGTGGGTCCCAGCACAGGGGGAGTTTCTGGGTCCCAGCACAGGGGGTGGTTTGAGGGTCCCAGCACAGGGGGAGTTTCTGGGTCCCAGCACAGGGGGTGGTTTGTGGGTCCCAGCACAGGGGGAGTTTCTGGGTCCCAGCACAGGGGGTGGTTTGTGGGTCCCAGCACAGGGGGAGTTTCTGGGGTCCCAGCACAGGGGGTGGTTTGTGGGTCCCAGCACAGGGGGTGGTTTGTGGGTCCCAGCACAGGGGGTGGTTTGTGGGTCCCAGCACAGGAGGTGGTTTGTGGGTCCCAGCACAGGGGGTGGTTTGTGGGTCCCAGCACAGGGGGTGGTTTGAGGGTCCCAGCACAGGGGGTGGTTTGAGGGTCCCAGCACAGGGGGTGGTTTGTGGGTCCCAGCACAGGGGGTGGTTTGTGGGTGCCAGCACATGTTTCTGGGTCATGTCCAGCCTCTCCCCCACCCCCAGGTCCTCCTTCCCAGGGCTGCTCCACATCCATTCTCCATTCTGCACCCAACCTGTGTCTGTGCCTGGGATCCCCCTGACCCATGTGCAGCACCTTGCACAGAATGATGGACTCAGTGCAGAAAAACCCTTTGCTATTGTGATTCAGAATAAAACAGCTCTTCCAAACAGTGCTTATATTTCAGAATTGCCAACCTGTAAGCCAATCATTTCTTTAGACAGGTCATTTTTGTCATGAAACAACCTGACCTATAACCGTATTTCTTAGACTGCTTTTATTTAATATTGTTTGGAATACTCATATTTATGAAATAAAACTATCTCCTGCAATTATTTTCTTTTTGCATTCCCCATTGCCTGAAGGTGTTCTCATAAACTCTAATTAGGGACCAGTGCATAATCTTGAAATTCTGTGTTTAAACATACAGGAAAAATTGTAATCTGCAGTCCAGTAGAGCAACTGCAGCACTGGTAGTTAAAGGCATTTTACCCTTTCCCATGTTTGGAATTGTTTGACATACCCTGCCTGGGTTACAAACCAGGTAGAGAGCAGTCATTCCTTTTACACTGCTCACAGGTGTTTTTAAATATTCTTCTTGCTGCCTCAGAACATTCCCCAGAAAAGCAGCTGCAGTGTAAGGTTAGCAGCCCTTTTAAGGATCTAGGATGGAAAATACTCTAATGAAACATATGACTGCTGACCCCAAACAGCTGCTATTCCATCTGTGCACAGGCAGAGGATGGTTCTATATAGATATCACACACAGGAAAAGTTTGCACAACCAGAATATTTACAAATAAAATTAATATTGCTGGTGGTTGGCTCAGCACTGCCTGGCCAAGCCTCCTCCTTCCCTGTGGTTTCAGAGCCACCTGCCACTACAAACCCTGTGTGTGTAAAGGCAAATACACAGAGCAAGCTGGAACAAAAAGAAAAGCAGCAGCAGAGCTATCCATGACCTAAGCAGCAAACCCTCATTAAATGTCCCTCTCTGTATCTGTGGACTCAGGTAAAATCCTCATGAAACAACCTCCTGGATTTTTGCCATATCACTGAAATAAAAAGGCCAACACAAACACACGTGTGACACAGCCTGATTTGCTAAAGCACCACATTCACTACAGCAGGTTCCTGATTTTCTGTTCAGTTGCATCCCAGCCATTTGCCCAGGAGTGAGCACCAAAGTGCTGGGAATGCTGTCCCTTGGAGATGTGCTGGGAATGCTGTCTCTTGGAGATGTGCTGGGAATGCTGTCCCTTGGAGCTGTGCTGGGATGCTGTCCCTTGGAGATGTGCTGGGAATGCTGTCTCTTGGAGATGTGCTGGGAATGCTGTCTCTTGGAGATGTGCTGGGAATGCTGTCCCTCAGAGCTGTGCTGGGCACACTGTCCCTCAGGGATGTGCTGGGCACCCTGTCCCCAGAGCTGTGCTGGGCACACTGTCCCCCGGAGCTGTGCTGGGCACACTGTCCCTCAGGGATGTGCTGGGCACCCTGTCCCCAGAGCTGTGCTGGGCACACTGTCCCCAGAGCTGTGCTGGGCACCCTGTCCCCCAGAGCTGTGCTGGGGACACTGTCCCTCAGAGCTGTGCTGGGCACCCTGTCCCCCAGAGCTGTGCTGGGCACCCTGTCCCCAGAGCTGTGCTGGGCACCCTGTCCCCCAGAGCTGTGCTGGGGACACTGTCCCTCAGAGCTGTGCTGGGCACCCTGTCCCCCGGAGCTGTGCTGGGCACACTGTCCCTCAGAGCTGTGCTGGGCACCCTGTCCCCCGGAGCTGTGCTGGGCACACTGTCCCTCAGAGCTGTGCTGGGCACCCTGTCCCCAGAGCTGTGCTGGGCACACTGTCCCCCAGAGCTGTGCTGGGCACACTGTCCCCAGAGCTGTGCTGGGCACCCTGTCCCCAGAGCTGTGCTGGGCACACTGTCCCCCGGAGCTGTGCTGGGCACACTGTCCCCAGAGCTGTGCTGGGCACCCTGTCCCCAGAGCTGTGCTGGGCACCCTGTCCCCAGAGCTGTGCTGGGCACACTGTCCCCCAGAGCTGTGCTGGGCACCCTGTCCCCAGAGCTGTGCTGTCCCCACCCTGCTGCCCTGCAGGCTGGGAGCTGCTCCAGGCTCCTGCTGCATTGCAGCACCAGCTGCAGCACTGGGAGCTTCCCGAGGCTGCCACGCTGCTCAAAGGCACAGTCTGTGCAGCCAAACCAACCGAGCCCTGGTGTGTGACACAGTGACACACACACTGCCTTGTTCAGGCTCTGTTTATGAGAAGTGCAGTGTAGTAACATAACTGCTGTGCCAGAGCAGGCAGCTTTAGAGCTAAAATGGACTGTAGCAAGACCCAAATGACCATTTACCCTTCTCTATATAACACTTTACAAGACAACAAGTGGAATGAAATCAATTAAAGATTATAGGAGCAATCGTACACATTAACAGATGGAAAAATGCATAAAAGTTTCTCATACTTTCTCTTTTTCCTGAGCTCTACGAATGGTTTCCTGTTCTCTCTGTAATCTTTCTCTCTCATCTTCCTTTTCTTTCCTCCTGGCAGCTACAGCAGCTTCTAGTTTAGCAGCTTCTTCCTGCTGTGCTTTCCACTGTAGAACCTGGAAGAAACAGTTGAAGGGACTGTCCTGCAGCAGTCTGGGTAACTGCCTGTGACTGGGATTCTGCCAAGCTTAGACTGGGAAGGAAACACGTGTAATCCATTCACAAAGTAAGATTTATAATCTTATCAGCAACACAATCATTGAGCATGCACCACCTCTCAGTCACCTCGCAACTGACTGGCATAAGATGCAATAAAACCACATGTGAAGAGATTTTAGGAAAAATTGCTAAAACCACCTTAGCAATCCAGATCTTAAATTCCCTTCAGCACTCGGGCTCTCAGTGACATGCATGTCCCTTAATGAACCTACAAAGGGTGGAGCCCCGGGGTCACAGAGCAGAGTTGGCTCCCTGTGACAGCCCCACACTCCCACCCAGGGCTCGCCCAGGGGTGGGGCTCCGGGTCTGTCAGCTCAGACCAAACTGGCCTGGGGTCCCTGCCCCTCTCAGGGCTGTGACCAATGCCTGGGGGTCCTGCACACACGACATCCCCTGCTCTGTGGAAGGGAGGCAGCAGGCACGTGGCAGAGCAGGCCAGGGGCAGCTCCCCCTGCCCCTCCTTGCAGAGCCTGCCTGGGGCCGGGGTGGACCCCAGCCCAGCGTGCCCCAACCCAGGCCTGCCACCACCCTGGCAAACGGGGGGGTTAAAGCAGACCCCCTGTCCCCTGTGCCAGGGGCAGTGACCCATCTCCAGCCAGCCAAGGTCCCCACCGGCCTCGGTGCTGCCAGGGGCACTTGTGTGCTCATCTGTTCCACGCTGGTTTCAACAGGATTAATGATGTCTCCTTTTTGTTGGCTTGCCAGCTCTTTTTGTAATGGATTTGTCAAGTGCTAACAGAACTCTGCATTCCTCTAAGGAACAAGCACTGCAGCCATTTTTCAGCTGGTTTTCTACACTACAGTGAGGACTTTAATTCTAAGATATTAAAATGCTTACATTTTTTCCACCTCTACTGCATTTCACTGGCTGTGTGCACAGACTATTAATTCTTCTGGTTTGTACTTATGAAAGATGTTCTGTTCAGAAATCCAGAGCTCCCCATGGTCTGAGGTTCTCAGTGAGCTACACCCCTGAGTGATGCTGTGCTTCCCACACTTCTTGCTAAAATAACAATTTTACTTTGGTCTTTGCAGTACACTGAACAATGATGTGACTTCTCATGGAGTGCAGGCAAAGTAATAACCTGGAAATAACCTGAAAATAAGGAGCATGCAGATGGAGACAGAAGTGCCCAGTGACAGGCTGGCAAACAACAGGCACAGACTGACACACCTGAAATTCCGCTCCATCCATCACCTCCCTGCTGAGAGGGTGGATGGCCGTGCGGGGCAGGGAGGCTGTGGAGCCTCCAGCCCTCGGAGAGGTTTGGGTCTGGCTCCAGCATGGTCCTGGCTCTGCAGCTGCAGCTGCCCCTGCCTGGGCAGGGGGTGCCTGGGGGGCTGCAGGGGCTGCTCCAGCCCAGCTGCAACCCCCAGTGCCACCTCCCTCACACCTGAGACCTGCAGCACAAGGGCTGTTTAACCCAAATCCTCACAGAGCAACTTCGCCAGCAGCCTGCTCATGCATACCAGCAGTTTAAGAATCTAAAACAAAATGCTAAATTGTTTCAATTACCCTTCACTTGTCACACTAATTAACTCAAAGAGGAACGCTTTGAAAATGAGTTACAAGAACGTGCAATCCTTTCTACCTGGCTTTTGAAACAGACCAAAGCAAAACCACACGCAGGACGCTTTAAAATGTAACAAGCAAACAGTGAATGAAATCTGCTAAAAGCACACTCAGAGTGGAGCTGGGATAAGCTGCAGAAGCATTTGAAGGAGCTTTAAATGTCTGTAATAACACCACTGAGATTTTCTGAACTGAAATGCAATAACAATCAGATTATGTAACAAAAAATTGCTTTTTGTAAGCTTGGATTTTCCTACATCCTGCTTCACCCTTCTTTCAAACTCTCCTCAATACTGAGATCAATGAACCAGCTCAGTACATGATGCAGCTTCAGTTCCCTCCACGTCTGAGAACTCTTCTGATCCTTTATTGGTCCCCTCTGGATATTAATTTACCTATTAACCAGGGAACCTTTTTGGCTGTTTGATTGCAGTCATTAGCACGGTGAGGCCACTGAATTGGCCTCAACAAAAGCTGCAGTTCCCCAACACTTCAGGGAATGACATTGCCTGGAAATGAATGTGGAGAACAGAGCAGGCCCAGCAGAGTCTGGGACAACAACTGACTGAAGGGATCAAACCCCACTGAAGCAGTGAGCAGATACAGGTACTAATGCCATCTGAAATCATCTCAAGCTTAATTAATTTGTTCTCATTAGCAGTGGTTTGCATGGCAATGTTATACCCTGGTCCTGTGCCAGGCCATGATTACCTTCCCTGGTTGTTTCCACATAACTCTTCCATTACAGCCAATCAGGAAAATGGGCAATGAGAATGCCAGAGGAGAGTGGAACTGGACCATGTTTGCTCACCCTACCCAGTTGGTATTTTCTGTAGGCAGCACATGAAGCTAGTTTAAATTATCCCTGTCCCCTTCCCTACGTTTTTCTAATCCATGTCTTTTCATTAAGATAAAGTGAATTCACTTCTTTTAAAAATAATTCATAAGTGTAACAAAAAAGCACATAATTGCACCAAAAAAAAAAAAAAGAAGAGAAATTGGTAAACACTAGAAAAGCAGTGCTTACACAACATGTATAAAATGTGATTTAGTAGGCTGGCCTTGTGCCATGGCTCTTCCCACGTGAGGAGCTGAAGTGATATTGGGTAAAATGTTCTTAACAGAGCTGAGCTACGGTGAAGTGCAACAAATAACAACAATTAGACACTAACCAGAGGATTCAAATGCCAGTGTATTTCACTTTTGAGGCCCCTTTGAGCATTCAAAGCCTCAGTGCAGGAGGGCAGTGCAGTGCCCCAGCCCCAGCTGCCCCAGGCCAGGCTGTGCAGGGGAACAGCCCCAGGGCAGGAACGGCTCCCAAACCAGGCGCTGTCCATGTGGTCACATATTACCTGCTGGTGCCAAAGCAGAGAGTGGGCACCCCCAGCTGCTGCCCTGGCACAGTCCCTGCCTGGGGCAGCCCCACCGCTGGCAGGGCCATGTCCTGGAACAGAGGCAGGAGCTGAGGAGGCTCCGCAGCTTCCCCTGCTCTCTGCGTTCTGTTCAAAGTGACCAGCTGATGCTGAACTGCCAGCACTCCCACAACCAGTGGCCAGGCCAGCCCGCTGCATCCACCAGGCTTTCAGCTCCAGAGGGTCTGCAGAACAAAAACCCTCCCAAACAACCATTCTGCTTCACCACAGCAGCAATCTGGGAGCACAGACTGCACCAAAAATTAATGTGCTCCTGATTGCATTCTTTCATTCCTACCAGTGCAAAATCAGGAGGGTAGATTTTACTGTGTCAACAGTAGATGTTTTATTTAAATATTAAAGAAAATCCTAGCAGTTAAACTAATATTGAAGACACACTGAAACCTGGCTCCCCCACCACCTGTTCTCCAAAGCAGCTCCCATTTTAGCTGTACAAGCACTGCCAACAGTAAGTTCTGAAACTTTTTAATTACAACTGGCATTTCAAGTACATTTCACAGTTCATGTATTATTAGAGGAGCTTTTGCCAAGTGAATTATTAAATTGCTGTGCTGAACAGAATGTGTACACACCTATTTTCAGTTCATTATTTTAATATAGTATATTACAATAATGTAAAGTACACTACAAACTAATTAAAGTAATAAATTAGTTCTTTCACTCTAACATCTGAATAGTAATAATGTATTTACCATTTACTTAATGCTACAGATACATCTCTTTTAAAGACAGAGCAATTTGAGAGACTTTCCTTGGGAACTCCCATCGGATTAAGCAAAGACACCGTGTGGGATTTTCTCTTTAAGCAGCACTGACTGACATCACAAACAGATTCTGAAGCTGCCTGTGGTGACACAGGAGGTGCCACCAGGCTCCTGGGAGGGGTAGAGAGGACTATAGGACAGCTGGTGTGGGGAGGGTGTGCCCAGCAAGGGCCACCCAGGGAGCAACACCAGCCTTGGGAAACAGGGACAAACCGCACTGGGAGCCACAGGGACACAAAGTGCCTGGGAGCAAGAGAGCCACAAGGGCTGCCCAGAGCTCAGGGCAGAACTCTGGCAGGGTGGGCTGTGCCACAGACACACTCAGCTGCTAGAACTCAGATTCCAAGCAAAAATCCCCAGTAATGGTGTGATAAAGCCAGCACTGGTTGTCCTAACTGAGGTCAGAAAGGAAATCCTCTGAGATCCTCCACTGTGATTCTCTCTTGCTCACTCTTTCAACCTCAGAAAATGACCCAATCCCAATGCCCTTCCAGAATCACTCAGGATTTTATTAATCTCTGGAACATTTCTGCTCACCTTTACTTATTTTTATTATGGTTTGCAGTTTTTTTTCCTTCCAACTCTTCACAACTGATTCTAAGAATGCTCAGGAAAAAAAGGACTTAGAGGGTCTCTTCAAGAAAAATAACTTCACAGATGAAGATGTCACATGGCAAAAGTTGTGCCCCAGAATTTGGCTGGTTATGGGATTGTTCAGTCTGGAATGCTCCAGTGACCTCAGGCCTCCCACAGTTGCTCCCACTGCTCCTGTGGAGCTCAGGAGTCAGAGGACACTTGGGATCAGAGTCCAAAGGCACATGGAGGAACATCCACACCCAGATAACCAGCGGGATCCACTCTGACTGCCCAGACAGCCCCAGTCCTTCCCTCCCTCCCAACCTCACTGCGGCACCACCATCTTCTCTGCTCAGTGTCTTGCTGAATATAGAACTGGGAGTCATCCCAAGGCAGAGATACCTCTTCATCTTCCAGATGGAAGCCACAAGGCACAGAGGGGGAAAAATGCCTCTCGATTGCAAATTTGGATTTAACCCACGTCAACCATGACATTTTTCACTCACATCTTTAAAATAAGGACTGCAGCCTCAGAAGAAGTTGGTGACCTAAGGAATTCTGATACAAAGAGAAAGGTCTTCTAGAGCTATGCCTTTCTAGCATGTCCTGAGAAACAGAAATAAGCAAAGCAGATGTGAAAGGTCATGAAGTCACCAGAAGCTATGGGCTAAAGGACTGCAGCATCAGCTCTGCAGTAAGGATATTATTCTGAGCTCGTTCCTAATGGACACATCAGCCAGTGAGGAAGATGATTTAATAAATTTAGCAAACTTTTTATTTCCCCACACAAGAGCAGCTCATTACTTTCTCTCTGCTCTAGTACTGGCCAAACTGAGATCACTAGAAGATTAACATGGAAAACCCATTAAAAGGTGACTTTCAGTGCCAGCAGTGCAGGCTCTTCACTCCAATATAGTTCAGTCGTTAATAGTTCAGAGAAAAGCAGCACATGCTGATCTGTGACTTCTGCCTGAGCAACTCCCTGCCATTCTGACATGGGAAAAAAGGAAATCTTTTGAAGAAAAGGGGAGGGAAACATAGAAGAAAATAGAAGTTGAAGACCCAGTCTCCCATAAAAGAGCAAAGATTCACCCAGATAATTTCTCTCAGGGTTAATAGAAGTTAAGCACATAAATTCCACAAGGCCTAACTAGATAATAAATCCCTTAGACTTAAACATTTTACAAATTAAACAGGACAACAGAACACTCTGTAGTAAAATTAACCCTTTTTTAAAAGTCACAAAGCTGACACTGCCAAGGAAACTGGGACATACAGGAGACCTGCTACTGATGTGTAATTGTGTCAGCTGAAAATTAAAAAAAATAGAAATACTTGCACTATTCAAACCCACTACAGACTGAAACATAAAATATTAACAGTGTTATTCCTGGAAATACAATAAGAATAGAAAGTGTACACATCTATTCCTAAATGGAAAGCTAATGAGATGGGTGCCTCAGGGTGTGAATACCAGAGCTTATAAAAGGGAAAAAATTAAAATGCATATTAAGAACAGTTCCCTGGGGTCTGAAACATTACAGAGTGGAGGAGTTCATCCAAACAATGTGAAAAAGTCATCATTTTTTAGATTTAGGAAGTGCTTTTCTATAAGCGTTACATGTATCTGTTTCCTTCTCTCCCATGTCAGTAACTTCAGGAACTGCCAGGAATGTTTCAAACAGCCCATGAGTCGGGGACTGGCTGGCTGTGGAAGGAGGAGGGAGGCACTTCAGAGGTACAGGGGGCTCCACATTGCACAGGAGGATCAAGCAGGAGCCACTGCTGTTCACAGGTTCCCTCCAGCTGTGGTGGAACTGCCCAGAGCTGCCCTGCTGTCTGTGCCCTGGGCTGCCATGCCCAGAACTCTGGTGGCATCAGCTCCATGGCATTCAAACCCTTGGGAACACCTGACTGGAAATATAAAAGCCAAAGCCCATGCCAGGGTTGCAGGGCAGCAGCCACCCAGCCAGCAGGTCAGCATGAGGAGGGCACTCCCTCTGCCCAGGACCAAACCCTCCTGTCCCAGTGAGGAGCTGGGCTGTGTTACTGGCACAGCTGTCCCAGTGAGGAGCTGGGCTGTGTTACTGGTACAGCTGTCCCAGTGAGGAGCTGGGCTGTGTTACTGGTACAGCTGTCCCAGTGAGGAGCTGGGCTGTGTTACTGGTACAGCTGTCCCAGTGAGGAGCTGGGCTGTGTTACTGGTACAGCTGTCCCAGTGAGGAGCTGGGCTGTGTTACTGGTACAGCTGTCCCAGTGAGGAGCTGGGCTGTGTTACTGGCACAGCCACTGCAGCCTCCTGAGCCCACCCAGCTGGACACCAGGTCACAACAGCAGCAGTTATCAACATCCACATGGCATTGGCAAACCACTGTGACATTAATAGGTGGTGGGCTGAAGACTCCATTAACTTTGTACTCCAAATTCCTGCCCTGTTTTCTCCAGTCTGGTGATTCCTCAACGCTGAAAACTTCTGAACAGCACCTGGCATCACACCCAGACTCCACAGGATCATAAATGACAAGCAGAAAGTGGTAAAAGCTAACAGTTTCTGCCTCTGGCTTACACAAGGCCTCTGAGAAGCATTAGAGCAGCATTAGAGCATTTGGCAGTGGGATAATTAACAAATAATACACTCACAAGTTTAGTAATCTCAGAAGATAATCTTGTTCTGGCTGTGATTAAAAAGCACAATGGAAGTTCACATCCCTAGTAGATTTTTGACTGGTACTCTTAAGCAGCCTGTGCTCCACAGGCTACCTCTGAAAGGTTAAAAAAAATCAGAAAAGCTGTTAAAAACAACTGTTTTGATTGATAACAGAACATTGTCTTTGGCTATACAAGTGTTTCAATCTGAAAAAGGAATATGAGAGAAAAGCCTTGGAGCACAACCCTCACTCAAGACCTGAAGGGGAACAAGACACTGTTTTTGGAGAGGAAACTGGGCTGGGATCAGCACTGATAAAACCTGGGATCCAGCACAGGAGCAGTGCCAGCTCCCTGCAGCTGACACCACATCAAACCACCCTTGCTCAAGGCTGTGTGTGAACAGTTTACTTCTCACAGCTTGTCCTTGTACTTCCTCTCTCTCCTCACCAGCATCAGAGAACATCTTTCTGTTCCTGACAACGGGAGCGTCACCATTTTATTAACGTGGTTAAATATTGTGTGGGCTGAAACATTCACACATGCACGACCTCAAGTGGGCTGCATTTCTATTTACAACTACTCTGAATTTGCTGTCCTTTTACACACAGTCCTCCCTCTCCTAGTCCTGTCTGCCACCATATGGAGGAGACCTCCTTTGATCCTTTACTGCAAAATCTTACCATTTTTCTTGCTCAAGGAGCCACTTTCCTTGCTGAAGGAGAGAATTTCAATGGTTTACATGAGCTGTGTGTGCTTGTCCAGCCACCCCTCCTCAAGTAATTTTGGGGACCCCCAGACACTTTCAGCTCAACTGGAGAGAGAAGAGTATGTCTCAAACATGCTCCAGGTCCTGGAGGCTTTGGCAAACCAGCAGCTGTGTAACCAGGCACGCCAGGCCCGGGCTGAGGCATCCTCTGAGCAGCTGCAGGTTTGGGCTGCCAGGGGTTGTTCCAAGGGATCTCAGAGCTGACAGTCAGCCCATGGTCCCCTCCCACACAGGGCACCCTGCAGGCTGCTGCTCCCACAGCAGCTGACACCATTAGGGTGCTCCCACAGCCTGCAACTTGGGCCAGGGGACCAAGCACAAATTGTGATGGTGCCCCTGGAAGGATCCAAAGAAATACTCAGAGTGGTTTGACAAAATGCCCCTGGGCAGCACCCCTGGGCACAGGGCGCTCCGGGCAGCACCCCTGGGCACGGGGCTCTCTGGGCAGCACCTCTGGGCAGTACCCCTGGGCACAGGGCTCTGGGCAGCACCCCTGGGCACAGGGCGCTCCGGGCAGCACCCCTGGGCAGCACCCCTGGGCACAGGACTCTGGGCAGCACCCCTGGGCACAGGGCGCTCTGGGCAGCACCCCTGGGCACAGGGCGCTCTGGGCAGCACCCCTGGGCACAGGGCGCTCTGGGCAGCACCCCTGGGCACAGGGCGCTCTGGGCAGCACCCCTGGGCAGCACCCCTGGGCACAGGGCTCTGGGCAGCACCCCTGGGCAGCACCCCTGGGCACAGGGCGCTCTGGGCAGCACCCCTGGGCACAGGGCGCTCTGGGCAGCACCTCTGGGCAGTACCCCTGGGCACAGGGCTCTGGGCAGCACCCCTGGGCACAGGGCGCTCCGGGCAGCACCCCTGGGCAGCACCCCTGGGCACAGGGCTCTGGGCAGCACCCCTGGGCACAGGGCGCTCTGGGCAGCACCCCTGGGCACAGGGTGCTCTGGGCAGCACCCCTGGGCACAAGGCTCTCTGGGCAGCACCCCTGGGCACAGGGCGCTCTGGGCAGCACCCCTGGGCACAGGGCGCTCTGGGCAGCACCCCTGGGCACAGGGCTCTCTGGGCAGCACCTCTGGGCAGTACCCCTGGGCACAGGGCTCTCTAGGCAGTACCCCTGGGCACAGGGCTCTCTGGGCAGTACCCCTGGGCACAGGGCTCTCTGGGCAGCACCTCTGGGCAGTACCCCTGGGCACAGGGCTCTCTGGGCAGTACCCCTGGGCAGTACCCCTGGGCACAGGGCTCTCTGGGCAGTACCCCTGGGCACAAGGCACTCTGGGCAGCACCCCTGGGCACAAGGCACTCTGGGCAGCACCCCTGGGCACAGGGCTCTCTGGGCAGCACCCCTGGGCACAGGGCTCTCTGGGCAGCACCCCTGGGCACAGGGTGCTCTGGGCAGCACCTCTGGGCAGCACCCCTGGGCACAGGGCTCTCTGGGCACTCCTAGTCCTGCCCAACGGGCTGCAGGCAGGTATTAGGGAGACATTGTGAGAATATCTCAATAGGGGGCTGACAGATTCAGAAATACCACCCTGGTAGAACAGAGGGGACAGGAAAACAGGGGGTAAAGGAGGGGTGAAAGGACAACCAGGCAAATTTGCAGAGACAACCCCTGCAAGTTCTTCACTCTTACTGTGCAGGAGCTTCATCTGACCCAAAAGACACAATTCATTAAAGCTCTGCTGACCTCAAACTATTAAATCCAGGTTTACTAGGTCTGAATTTAAAATGTACTACTGAGTCAGAGCTGGCTCATCTTTGAAGAATGTTGAAGTCTCAGACATTTGCTCACATTCAACTTGGGAGAAATACTATACCATTCAACAACTCTTTAGTTCACCACAAACCTCACCACAAAAATGAGCAGCTGTATTTAAAATGTAGGTTATTAAAGTTTCCTTGTATTTTTTATGTCCAACAAATGAATGGGTCACCTCAGTGGTGAATAGACTCTTAAGTATCCCACTATCAAAATATTTTTTAAAGTTTCCTTCAAAATGACCAGATTATAGCCAAAGCACAGGATGTGATACCTGTGCAGACAGGTCTTTTGTAATACTTCAGTGTTGGCCTCCCCTGGCAGTCAAAGCATTTAAATCAGTGACCTGACTCTATGCTGAACAGAGAAATAATTCTTTTTCCTCTGAGTTTACTGGCACATTCATTCTTATAATACAGGAAAGGAAAAGGAAGGCAATTTGTAACATGCTTTATATGATTTGCAATATCCCAGTTAATTCCACCTAACACTTTTCCTTTAGAAATTAATTTATCTTCATTTCTGCCAGGATAAGGAATGCAAGAGCTGCTCTCCCAAAATTCACAATGTGTTGCAGGAGATTTTAGCACTGGAGTGGGGGTTAATCCTGGAGCACACAACAAGGAAGAGAAGAGATTTAAAGGCAGGCAGGCCCAGACCTTTGTGCTGAGGAAGAAAAAGCCCCCATTGCCATCACACAGGGGATCAAACTGCCCCTCTCTGCTGCTCTAGGACTTCCCTCAAGTGCCCTTTTAAAAGTGTTTGACACCAAGATGGAAAGTACCAGACTGCAAATATGACAGACCCAATAGACAATGTTTGGAAAGCATGCAGACACTCAGCTGAATGTCCAGATTTACTGCAAGTACCTCAGCCCTTCAAGCCCAGCTGGGAGGCAGCACCTCCCAGCCCTCCACAAAGGTCACTCCTCACTCCATGCCTTACCCACCTGGTGACATGGAAACATTTGCTTCTCTGTGTTGTTTAGAAAGGGGATTCTTACACAGAAGGAATATTTGACACAGTGTGTGCTCCAGAGCCCTGCCAGGGGCAGATCCCCACAGCACAAAGCAAACCAAACCGAGCGACTCCTGATCACTCACCCAAGTGTGACCCCAGGGGTTGCTTTGTTTGCTCTCTCATGGCAAACAGGGCTGGTAAAGATACAGACAGCAGGCACATTTCCTCTCTAAGAATGCACAGTGCATCCTCCACAGCATTATTCCTTTCACACTGTGTCTCATTCAGATGACTACCATATGGCACTGGTGATTTATTTCACCTGAGCCTCTCGAGTTGTTTCCAAATTCCTCCTTAGAGACTCTGATTTCTGTTAGGGACACACACTGATCTTCTGTGTGATGGAACATGGATTAAGAATTTGGAAGTCCTTTCCCCAGGTAAAAACTGCTATAAATAATAATGTACCTTCTCTGCTGCTTTACTTTTTAATTGTTATCACCCCCTGTCAGTCACAAGGCCTAGAGTGTCACCAGTGGCATTGGCACTTCTAGTGCATTTAAACCAGCTTTAAATCATCATTCTTTACTCAGTCTGTGGTGCCTTTGGTTTGTTGTTGACAGAGGAAAAGAACTATATAAAAGTCAGGTGATTTCATGTGTTTACTGCAGTACTTAAAGCCATGCACAGCCTGTCAGATACCACAGATCTTACAGTGCCTTTCCCAGGCTATGTCAGCAGGCACAAAATGCTGTGGCTTTCTCTGAACCTGCTGCTGCAATAAAGGAGACCTCTGACCCTCTCAGTCAGACACAGCCTTCTGATATGCAGACCTGGAGTTCACTTACAGCTAAATCATTACAGCAACTCCACTGCCCCTCTGCCAAAGTGACATGAGGAAGATCCCCTTACACTAAACCTGGGACATGCAAAAGGGTCAGTCAGTCAATACCAAAGAGAAACCCCTGATTTCCAGTTCCACACTCATTCCCTCAGAGGCAGATTCACTTTTCACCCATCTCAGCATCCCTGTTGGGAGTTTATCCATATAACTTGGCTCACTGGACTGAGAGCTCCCTTTTCCCTGACAGCTCCAGCAGCCACTTCCCATGTTCAACATTCTGCAGCTGCACAGTCCAGAAGATGGGAAGACAAGTCTGAGAAATGAACTATAACTGGGCAAACCAGGAGTTTTCAAACACATCTCCCCATCAAAGCCAAAGAGAACCCATGGATATGTTCAGAATCATTTTTCTGAAAAACAGAGAGCTCCTCACCCAGTCTCAGCTTCCGTCCTCCAGCCCTCTGAGCTGTGCAGCTGATCAAAACAAGGTCACAGGCATATCCTCCTTTAATGAAAAAAATCTTCCTTTTTCATTCCTCTTTTCTGGGGAACAGGTGAGTAGTTTTTGTTCAAACATTCAACATTTTAACAAAGATCCCTTTGAAGGCCACTCCTGAAAAGTGTAGCCTAATAGGTTTAGTTTCAAACAGGTCCAGGTTACTGGAAACAGGAGGTCAGATCCAAAAAACTTTTAGACAATGTTCAATGCACCTGTGAGAATCTCAAGCTGCATGGAAACAACATAAGTACTCCAGCTCATCCTTTTTGCTGCTTGTGGGGAAGAAAGACAGAAGAAACAAAGAGGAAAAAAGTTACTCATAAATCCACAGTTCTGGAATAAGTGGCCCTTCCACCTCTGGTTGCGCAGGTCAGACACACAAAGCTTTGCAGGAAGGAAGGCCCAGGTAAAGAGCCACTCCCTCCTGCACTGGCTGGGGAAGGCTGGCACAGGACTCAGGGTACTCCCCACTCAGTCAAGCCCAGACAGTTTCTAACCCCAAAGTGTTCAGATTCAAACCTTCCTCCACCAGACAGTCCAGAACAGGAGACAGAAGGGCTTTTGTGTTGTTACTAAGTGAAAAACTGGCATCAACATCAACATTCCTCCTCACAGCACAGGCTCTACTGTGCTTTCTTACTTGTAGAAAGTGCAGTGAGTGTTTAGTGTTTCACTGCAAAGTGAGGGTTCAGCAGAGAGAACGTTGGAGAGTGAGAAGAACACACCGTGCTGCTCTCAGATGTTCATTTCTGTGCATGGCAAAAGTCACAGAGAGCTGCTTAAACAAACCTTACCACGCCTCTCATGCCCAGAAATGGGATTCCTCCAACAAACACCTCAGGCATGAACATCACAACACCTTCCTCTTGTGTTCTGCCTCCTCCCCGTTTATTCTATTCTCTTACCAAAAACACCCAGGTATTTTCATCGTTTTTTCACCTCTCAACACAGGAAATCACCTTTCAGAATACTGTGAAACTTCCATAGGAAGAGCAAGTAAGTTACAGGATCCAGAGTTTCAGGTCTGAGAAAGCACTCTCAAAAACAAAAAGGGCATACAGATATTCATTATTTCTCTGAAAAGAAGCCAGTGTTAATGTAAAACCTTTGGTTTGAATTTCTCAGTGAGAAACAGACCTGTGGAGGGTTCCTAACCAAACGTACCTTTGCTTTCAGCTCAGCACAGATCTCCAGCTGCCTGTGCCTGGAGTCAGCCAGGGCCACTTCTGCCTCGTGAGCAGCAGCAGCTTCAGCAGCAGCTGCCCCTGCCCTGAGCACAAAGGCTCTCCGAGCCTGAGCCCAGGTCAGCAGCACGACCCTGCGCTGGTTCCTGATGGAATGGCAGCGATCCCAGGCCTTCTCCTGAGCAACCTGAGAGAGGAAGGCGTTTCACAGGGGCTTGAAAACTAGGCATTAGTAATACAAAATTATTCTAGATATTTTGGCATGATACAGTTCAATGCACAGTTAGGATTTTTGCATTAGAATTTTTAAATTTTAAATGGACCTTCAAGGAATTAGGGAGAACCATTAATAGTGGCTGTGCTTAAAATACACCTGCACAGCCCAAAGCACGTGACTCTTCAGCCCAGAACTCCAAGGCAAAGTTCTGAAATCCACCAGAACTCTGGCTAATTATCAGTGTCACTTCACTGTCACTCCTTTGCACTTAGACACTCCTCCAACACAGGGAAGGAGATGGTCTAAAAATACAGTCAGAGATAAAAAAAGCCTCCTACTTTCCTTATGAGTTCCTGAAGTGTTCTGGCCTTGAAATGGGTTTCTCTATTAGTGCTATGTGCTTATTCACTGTAGAGTATAAGAGGAATCAGCAATCAATTTGAAAGGCATTATAATATAAAAATAGCCTCTCCCTGACAGCAGGAGATAACTTTTCACTCTTCCTGCTATATATGTGCCACAGAACAATTAAAATAACTATTACTAGACAGTGTGACAAGGCTCTACATCCTCAGGAAAAATAAAAACACCAAGAGAAGCAGGGCTAGCATGACATAGCTATAAAACTGTGCACCAAAAGCAGTGCTAACAAATTATTTTTATTTTTGTGAATTTGGCTGTAAGAGCATGTGGAACTATAAAATCTCCCCAGGGCTTGTTTTGAAGAGGTGACAGGTTTAAAGTTCCTGTGTTTTGGAAATAGGGACATCTCTTTGTCACTGCACAGAATAAAATCTATAATTAAGAAATTTTAAACCAAAAAACCTTTGATAAACATCCCTTAAAACAACTGCTCACTACATAATTCAGACAAGAATTTGTATGATTGAACCAACGTTTAAGGCAACACTGACCAGCTCCTGCCTGGATTTGTGGGGGAGGTACCTCTGCAGCACATCCAGGTACAGAGTCCTCCTCCTCTGAAGATCACTTGGATACTGACTGATAACAGCCTGGAAAACCCACTGATCTTCTTCCTTCCAGTCACTGTTCCTGTAGGAATGCAAAACAATCTGCTCCAGCACAACTCAGCCACTGGAAAGGAGGACTTTGGCTCTGGGTGATTTTTACAGCCCAGCTTTCAGTGGGCTCACAGTGCTGGTGCTGCAAACTGGATGTTGGGTCAGAGCTGAGGAAAGAATGAAACAAAGCAAACGTAAATCTCTTTGCTAATGTGACCACTGACTGTGCCACCCTGCAGGCAAACTGTCCTGTGTCTCACCTGGCTCTTCACTGGGGAATGCACTGTGTGTCTCCTACATGCCACATCAGTGCACAGTCACCCACCCCACATGGAAAATACAACACGAAAAAGGAAGAAGATGATCAGACTCTGCCCCTGAGCACTGAATAAATGATCAAAATGGAATGAATGAAAGATGCACGCAGCTAAATGAGGAGCTAGTGTAAAACCACACTCCTAACAGCCATAAACTCATCAGCAAGGCATAACATTTCACATTTTTCAGAACAGGAGCTGTAGCAATCAGCTTGCACTCGTCTGTCTCTGAAAATTAGAGTAGCAAGTAACATCCAGCTAAACCAGAGTACCACGGGCTTGGACTCAGTAGCTCAGATTTTACCCTCTTGGCCCTCAAGGGATTAATATCAGGCTGTCACTGTCAGCATTAACATCCAAGCAGCACCACTGAGTCAGGCCAAAAGGCCTCTGTAGCCCAGTGACCTGATTTCAGACGTGACTAAGAGCCCAGGGATAATTAAAAGAAGGCAATCATGAGGTTCTGTAACCCCCACCCCCAATTCCTGCCACCTCCAGCTGCTGCAGTGCCTGCCCTGCCCGAGCCAGCAGCAGTGCCTTGGCATTCCATGGCACCACCTCAGCATTCCCTACACTGCATCCAGTAAGGCACTGGAACAGCCTTACCCTTGTGCAGGCAGAGAGAACAGGTGCTTCAGAAAGGAGAGTTTGGGGAGGTGCTCACATGTCATTAACACTAAATTAGACTTCATGATACGATCCAGCACGATCTCTGAGGAGAGAACAATGACCATTAGCATGAAGAAACAATTCTCTGTAACACAACCCTTCTGTACCACACTGGGCAGCAAACCTGCAGTGCATTGTCCCCATTGCATGGCACTGGGGACACTCAGGGGACAAAGGGGAACACTCCCACACCTGTCAGCTTCATAAAGGGAGAGCTTCACCTACAGACACGTCTCAAGGATGCTGAGACACAATATCCCATTTCAACAAACCCTTTCACTGCATTAGGTGACAGGCTGACGTGAGATAAGAACATAAGTGAAAACTTTCTCTTCTTATCAACTATGTGAAATATCTGACCAACTATCTCCAGGACACAGGAGTTTGCTATTAAACCCAGTCCCCTTGAACAGAAAGGGAGGCAGCCTTGGAATGGGAGAGCAAAGATCCAGCTCCTGTAAAAAGTTTATTTGCCGTGACTGGCAACAACCAAGCAAAGGCCAGAGCCAGCCCAGCAGGTGAAGTGGCATCAGCCACAGTGGAACAGCAAGGAAAGTGTTTCTTTGAGGCACCTGCTGCATTTCCCAGACAGACAATGACGAGAGATGTCTGAGCTGGGTGGGTTTCACACCCTCAGCCCAAAGCACAGCAGTGCCCCAAAGGGAAATGGGGCTAAGGACCCTTTCCAAGAGGGAGCAGTGCTGTGGCACCCCACAACCTCCGTGATGGAGACCTGGAGCAGCAGAGACGGGCCCTGAGCTTGGGCACAGTGCTGGCACTGGGAGGGTGTGCTGTGTCTGCAGCATTTACTGCCTCTAAGGGAAACATCTTGCAACTGACCCTCAGGAATGAATGTTTTAAACTCCTCCCTCTTCTTTAGACAGAGCTTTTCTATCAAATCAGTTAATTTATTAATCTTAGATTCTGTGTGTTATAATTTGATATTCTGAGGCATAGGATTTCTGAAGAACAACTTTAATGAGCAAATTAATTACTCTTGGCTATGATTTAAATCTCTTTCACTGCAACTGCTCCTCCTGATCTGAACTAAGTGAGAACCAAAGAATTTTTTAAGGTAACACCTAGAATCCTTGTCTTTCCAGCCCCAATTCATTTGAGTATTAGAAGAATCACCACAAAACCCTGGCAGCCTTCACTCAGGGGCACTACCAGCCAACCTAAGAGAGTGTTTACTCATTTATGGGTTGGATTTTCAGCTACCTCTTGTAACTTCTGCAAGAAATCAGTAATCCTCCTCCGTGAGTCCTGACACACCTCAGTGTGGTGACATCTGAACACATCACTTTTGTACAGCAATGAGACAGTTCTGAGCTGAGAGTCTCTTCTGTAACCTTGTACATACCTTGGATATTTCTGCCCACGCAGGCTGGTGAACAAGTAGAGGTCTGCTGCCTACAGGATGAGCAAGGCAGAGTAAGACACATCTGGGTTGGGGAAAATTACACCACACAGGGGCAGATACCCCAGGTGCTGCACCAGCTCCTGCCTCCTCCACCTCACACATCTCTCAGGTTCTGTCCAACTTGTATTCCTCGAATGGCCAGATAATGATGGATCTCTGCACTGCTCCAAACAAGGAGGAGAAATGAAGGTTTATGGAAGATGCTCTGGGGAACAATCAGCTGGAGCTACAGCTACAAGTAGTTCATTGTAAGCAGGGACAAACCGACTGCCAGTGCCTTGGTTTGTCAGCAGTGCCAAAATTTGTCAGCTGTGCTGAGAGTTTGTCAGCTGCTCATAGACAAATAGCATCGAAAAAAAAAAAAAACCAAACCAGCATGACCCAGCCCAGCACATTCACAGCCCTGAACGCACAGGGAATTTCAACATCCCCGGCTGAGCGAACCGAGATGGCACCTCGCTGGCACTTCCGTGGCATTCCAGAAGGGAACAGCTCATCTGCAACAAGTCTGCAAAGCGCCAACGCACTCGACATGAATATTTAAGGTAAGATCAGGTTTCTGCAGTGTCAAGATATTGACAAACGCTTGCCAGGCTGAAAGCACAACCCAAATTTTAAACGTAGCCCTTGTGCTTTCCTGTGTGCAGCGTTGCACCAGGGCACAGCACAGGCTTGGGTTTGTTTCAGAGCTGAAACACAGCAATTGTCTTCTCTGCAACAGCCCCGAGGCAGCTGCTGCCTCTGAAGCAGATTTAGCCAGCGTTAATCCCTGGCTTTCCACGTCCCAAAGAATACAAAGAGCCCCGAGGGGAAGCTCCGCTCGCCCCTGTAATCCCCGCAGATCCCCCGCCGCGGCAGCGCGTGCTGGCACTGCCGTCGGGCTGGATGTGCAGACAGACAGATCGCCACGATGCCACCGAGGGGGACCTGCAGACACAGACAGTGCCACGATGCCACCCCCGAGGGGACACCGCTGTCTGTCGGATCTGCAGACACACAGACTGCCACGATGCCACCGAGGGGGATCTGCAGACACACAGACTGCCACGATGCCACCGAGGGGGATCTGCAGACACACAGACACTGCCACGATGCCACAATGACACCGAGGGGGATCTGCAGACACACAGACTGCCACAATGCCACCAGTCCCCTGCCAGTCACTGTGTCACTGCCCACTGTGGTACCAGAGACAACCCGGGAACAGCCAGAAAGAGGCACCGAACACACTCGACTTCCCACTCTCCCACTCATTCCAAAGGATGTGCAGAGGATGCAGTGCTGAGTCTGCAATGCTCCATTCATCCTTCAGTGATTTAAATAATTCACACTTCCTTGGAAAACGTGGCAAAAATGTAATAGTGCTTAGAGAATCAGCAGCTATAAGACACATATCAGTTCCAAATCCACAATTTTGGGATATCTCAGGAGCTGGGTATTTCCAAAACACAGAAACTTGTGGTTTAGCAGCAGTAAAAGGAACGAAATTAGATTATACAATATCATAATCCTATCTTAGTCTTGAAGAAAATCCCAGTTTTTATTTCCATTTCTAAAAGCAATGCCCACTGCAATGTGCACTCAAGTGGGACTGCAAAGCACACAGAGGAGATCAGAACGTTACCTTAGTCTGAATTTTCTTTTTTGGACATTCTATGTGCATTTCCCAAATTCTCTGTTCCAGACAGTCTGAACAATTAAAAAATGGGATGCACAATGCCAGAGTAGAATCAGCTGAGGGTTTCTTCACTGTACATTCAAGCATATGATGAGAGAGGAAGAAGAGAGCAGGTTACCATGTTACCAGAGAATCAAGGTGTGCTACTGAACAGCTTGGTCAAATCACAGAAATGAGGGCAGAAATGTCTTGCAGGAGGATGTTTGGCCTCTGTGGGTACAGAGCAATGACAATAACTGCAAAGGCTTAATTAAGGCTGTATTAATCAGTGGAGCACAGGGGACACACACCAAGGTCAAGGACCTGTCACTCCACTTCTGACAGTCATATCTGTGCCACTTGGATCACAGGCAGAGTGATGAATTATAGAAGACTTCAATCACAGAGCTGCACCTCTGCAAACTCACAGAGTATTTCCATGCAAATCAGCCAACACAAACGTAAGCAGTGACAAGGAGCATCCTGTCTTTCATAAACCCAGGTACTGCAAGTAAGCAATGCTGCCAGAAAAAAGCACTCATTTTTAATGTTGCTGTGGATTAAATAATAGAAACATAAATGAGCAATACATTAAAAATGTGGAGATCAGAAGGCAGCCAAACCCACAATGTCTAGCTTTAAATAAATTGCCTGAGATAATTGCTGATGGTTCATTAATGATTCCCCATGTTCCCAGCACCCAGTCCTGGCACACACTGCCCCAGTGGGTCTCCTGTTCCCCAGTGTTGTCTCACAGCCCCTCTGCACATCACTGGCACTACATCCAGCATTTCCTCCAGCTACATCCCCTTCAGTTTTCCCATCTGGACATCACCACCTCATTCCTTCAGAGCATCACTGCACACGTGTTCATGCTACAGCTGAATTTATTTCCCTTGAAAATACGACATTTTAACTTTAAGTCTTCATAATATTGAATTACCAGTGCAAAATTACCCAGCTCCAGCCCTGAATTCACACCTGGCCTATGAGCAGTGAAAATACCACGGCAGATTTCCCAGCCATTTTCAGAAACTCTCTTGTCTACGTGGATGTTTGTCTGTTATTCAGTAGCACACACGCTGTGTGGATTTTAATTTATGAATTCTCACCAAAACCGTGTTGATCATAAACTTTAACACAATTTTAATTAAAACCACTAGAAAGACTCTGTACATATCCACTGATCTCACATTTGTCACAGGTTTTCATCGAGGTTGTTAAAGTGTCTGTAAGAGCAACTGTAACAAAGTGTCAGAGACAGCAGCAAAGGAGCTGCTGTAAATTTGCCACTTGCTGCTTAATAAGTGCTATAAATACAGGATAAATCAAAGCAATTTTTAATAAGTATCAGGTTATAACAGCTAGGATGCTGCAGTAATAATACACAGGTTTCAAGTGACAGGAGAAGAACCTCCAGAATATCTGCACACTTTGTACAAAAGTCAAGTACATCAAGCACCACTTTCTGTGGCACCCACACCTTTCACCTGCTGCCCACACCAAACTAACTCAGCCCAGGGGCAGCAGATCCAAGTGCTGCACTGCAGGGGTGTGGAGAGAACAGAGCTTTGGAACCAGCAGGACACTGTCTTACCAAAGACACTCAGGGACCCTCCTGCTCTCCCCACTTTCTTCTGCCCACACTTCCAACCATTCCACTGACCTTCCTCTTCTCCCTTCAAGCCCAAAGCCATCCTAAGCCAGAGGAACATCAAGAGGTGGCAAAAAGAAGGCAAAGCCCGTCCAATATCTGCAGCTCAGTATCTCCTGGACTCTGGGCAGTCTCAGCAGAAAGGATAAGCTTTACACTATTAATATTTAGCTTTGTTACATTTCTAGATCATTATGAATAATGCTCCTCCTATAAAATGCTTCATTTACAAAAAAAATCTCTCCTCTTTTCAGTTAATCTGAATCAGAGCTATGTACATTTTGTACATTTCTTTGTGATGACCATTGCTGCAGTGCTCCAAAATTCATGAAAAGATTGGACCTTTTTATCTGTTTTATAGATAAAAACATTCTGGATGTGTCTCAGAAAGCCTGCACTTTTCTGTCATCAGTCTGATAGTAATTGCCATGCAGAAAGAGTAACTTCTATTCCTGCCAGAGCAGGTGAAGAAGGTCTTTGATACACACCAGACTGTTGGTTCCTCATCCCACCAAACACACTGCTATTATTTCAGCAGGGAACTCTTGCAGGGACTGGCTCCACCCTGAGCTGTGTGAACACTCCCAGCTGTGCAGCCCCAGAGCTGGGCAGAACCTGCCCTGCCCTGCCCCAAACAGCACCAGCTCCAATGGCAGAGCCAACTGCAGCACCCACAGACTACAGACAACGTTACAGGTGCACTTTTATCCCCCCAAAGTGATGCAGAATCCTGTCCTTACCTGGACAGAGTTTCCAGCTGCTGGTCGACCTCCTGAAGCCTCTCCCAGTACCCACTGGCAAGCTCCTGGTACTCCTGGATCACCAAGGACTTCAGGTCAGGGTAAGGGCACTCCAGAGACAGCAGCTCGGCAGGAACCTCATGGAAAAGCCCATTTTTCTCCTCAGAAGAGCCTGCTAATGCCTGCAATGAACAAATGCTGCTCAGAACCCTGCTCTGCATCACATTTCCTCTCTCAAGAAATTGCTAATTGAACTTACAAGGAAAAGCTTACATTTGCTTTATAGTCTTCAAGCTCTCTCTCCAAAGCCAGACTTTCATGGATAAGACCTTCCAAAACTGCCTTCTGCTGCTTCTTCACAAATTTGATCTATTTCATCAAACATGTTGCTGTTACTCCTTTATCTTGTTACAATATGAAAGCTCTTATTTAGAAACAGAGGGAATTCCAGCCCTACACTGCTACAGATTTCAGTGAGCAGATCTACACCATGGCAAGCAGGGAGGTCACAGGACACTCCACGTGCCAGGAACAGCCCCAAAATTTAACACAAAAATAAATGCAAATGCTAAAACTATGGTGATAATAAATTGCAAAATAAAGCTGAAACACCAACCTGCTGTAACATCCCAAAGGAATTGCTCTCAGGTTTCTGACAAGATTCCTCTGAGAGGTGACGCTGCATTTCTGCCATCCTGAGTTCCAAACCCTCCTTCAGCTGCCAGACAGGAATGAGTGTGTTTGTTTGGAAAGTGTCCCTCTCCTTGGACAATTCCTGCTCTGCATCCAAAGGAAACAAAGCTTTCTCAAACACACAAAATACTACACAGCACTGTGCTTTCCAAATCTAAACCTGTCAAGATAGGGATTTAAAAACTCAAATACACAATTCAGATAATTTTGACTCCACAAAAATAATTAAGGAATTAATAGAAATTCTTACCTAAGTCCCTCAAATCCAAAAAAAAGTTGTGCTTATAGCTTTCTTCATCAAGAAAAGTCTTTATTTCTCCTTCTGCTTTTTGCCTGAAAGGTATGAACATGGATTTTATAGAAGCTTTAATTTCTTATTCATTATATTTGCAAGGA
This sequence comes from Pithys albifrons albifrons, assembly GCF_047495875.1. Taxonomy (NCBI): domain Eukaryota; kingdom Metazoa; phylum Chordata; class Aves; order Passeriformes; family Thamnophilidae; genus Pithys; species Pithys albifrons. The sequence continues at coordinate 638,026 of NC_092465.1, read as the reverse complement.
TGATAAGCCTCAAATGCTCCCAACAATTAATGAAAAGGGGGATTCTTTGCCTGGGAAGGTACAAAGTGCAGGACTTGGACCAGGAAGCCACAAATGTTCCTGTTGATCTGTGTCTGTACAGCACCCAGGGCAACAGACAGGAACAGTAATAATGTTCCCAGTTATTAGTGTGAACTCCACACACACATCTGGAGACAGATATGATAAAGGAATGCCAAAGGAATTCAGACTGAAAACTTCTGATACAACAACTCTGTCTGCTGGAGTCTTTCTTTAGCAAGGACTCCCTCAGGCTGCTCAGCTCTTACCTGCTCTCCCTCAGCCTCTTGTGCTCTTGCCACCACACCTGCCGGTGCTGTTTCAGCAGCATTTGCTCTTTGTTAATTTTGGAAACTTGCTCTGTCTTTTTAATCTGCAGGGAAAATTAAGAATTGTATTTTGAATCTGTTCAACAGCTTTATCATATGCCCTCATACTGAAACTTTTAACTACAGAATGATGAACCTGATAGCTTTTTTCTAAAGAACAATATGTTCAAGTGTAGCCAATTTTCATGAAAAAAAGTTTATTCCATGTCAAATCATAATTAAATGAGAGGAGAACATGAAAAAAAAAAATGCAGTCCATTTTCTTCTTTGCTTTCCCATCCCTGTGTCCCAGGAGGTGAAGCAGGGAGGAAAATGAGCAGGAGAAAGAAAAATTCTTACAGGTGGGAAGATGAAAGAGCGAAAGTGTGTCTTTCAAGAAAAGAATTTCAAAAATGTGTTACTAAAAAGTGTATTTTTACAAAATGTATCCAATTAAAGAGGCTCTGAAACTGTCTGAGAGCTTCACAAAAACATTGCCTCACACTTCAGATGAAGTAGGAACACCCACTTTTGAGACAGATGCAGTTCCTGCCAGAGGAGGTGCCGGGAGAGGCTGCAGAAGGGGCAGCCACGCGACTCTGGCTCCCCAACAGTGAAGGGAAAGGGACACGTTTCCTCTCACCTCCTGCCACTGTGACTGGCTCTGCCCTCTCAGTGCATGTGAGGACAAAATCTCTTTCCCACCCCTCTTTGTGCTGCCTCCAGAACACCTGTCCTGTCCTCACTGCTGGCCCAGCAGCTTCTGGTTCCAAGACCCCTCTGATTCAGCAGCTCCCACAGTTCAGACACAGGCCCTTTTCTCCCTCCCCAGAACCTCCTTCCTGCAGAGATATTATTCCATGGCAGAATGGTAGGAAGAGAAGGAAAAAACACGGGAAAGTCTTGTCTTAGTTCATAACAGGGAGAAATAATGAAGATCTCACTCCAGACCTAGTTCAGCAAAGGAATCATGTTTTGAGTCAAAAATATTCTGGGTTTTCCCTTGGCTCAGGTGGAACCAGCCTGCAATTGCCCTGCCCAGGGCGAGCTGCACAAACCCAGCCGTGCCCCTCTGTGCTCACAGGCATGAGAGAACACACAGACACAGACAGACACACACACACACAGACGTGTCCCACTCCTGCCCCACTGGGTCAGGGACAGCAGCAGGGGAAGCTGCACAAACCCAGCCGTGCCCCTCTGTGCTCACAGGCATGAGAGAACACACAGACACAGACAGAGACATGTCCCAGTGTGTCCCACTCCTGCCCCACTGGGTCAGGGACAGCAGCAGGAGAAGCTGCACAAACCCAGCCGTGCCCTTCTGTGCTCACAGGCATGAGAGAACACACAGACACAGACAGAGACATGTCCCAGTGTGTCTCACTCCTGCCCCACTGGGTCAGGGACAGCAGCAGGGGAAGCTGCACAAACCCAGCCGTGCCCTTCTGTGCTCACAGGCATGAGAGAACACACAGACACAGACAGAGACATGTCCCAGTGTGTCCCACTCCTGCCCCACTGGGTCAGGGCGAGCTGCAGGACTGCTCTGTGCAGCACCTACAGCCAGTCAAGGAGGGTTCCAGCAACCCCCCAGTCACAGCCCCTCAGCCACCACCACCAAAGCCCTAATCCTCTTTTTGAAGCTAGAAATGTTTACACATCTGAACCCAAGTCCAGTACAGCTGGTTTCCAGACAGCCTCCTAAGGAAGAAGGTGGCTGGTCCCTTGTGCTTGGCAGCAAACCTGGCTGGGGGGTGTTTCTGGGGTGAGAAGCTGCCCCAGGGGGCACGGAGACACTGTGTGACTGTGGCTGTGCCACGGGGGAGCTGGAGCACAGCCATGTCATGCTTTCCACCACTGCCTCACAATGCTTTGGAATCAAAGATAATGTCTCCCTATTTTTATTGCATACATATTTCCAAGTCTGAGAAGTTACTTACAGCTTCCTCTTGATTGCATTAGGTGCTTGAAACTAGACTGCAGCAAACAGAACACTGTATTTAAAGCAATCTGAAAATACACACATGTTCAAACTGGTTCTAGAACTACAGTGAAACAAAACTGCATCTGTACATATGCTCTTGAAATTATTTTATAACAACAGTAATGCCATTTACAGATTGGAGTACAACTGCTGCAATATTACCCTTTTTTCCTGTGTGTGCTGCCTTTCTATTTCTTAAACAGTCAACAGCTGATTTACCATTTCTTTCTTTGGTCCTGCCTCAAAGGAGGAGTAACCCAGCTCTTCTAAACGTGCATAGCCTGAATCAGCAACAAGGAGTGGTAGGTGGGAACACAGACTATTCTCTGTGGAGCTTTCAGAATATATATGTACTTTACTACCTACTCAGGTGGAAAACACTTGAAAAGATGAAAAACCAAAAGATGAAAAATTAAAGTTTGGATTGAATTCAGTAGAATTTTGTACTGCCAGTCCCTGAAGAAATACCTGCCAGAGCCTTTGGTACATGACCCCTACATGCAATGAAGGAAGCAATACTTCCAGAAAGGATGTAAGTGTATTTTTCTCATTCACTGTTGCCCTTCTCTGGTATTAAATAGGCTCCTTGTTTACCACTTGAGCTGTACTGCACCTATTTATACCCCTCTGTCAAGCTCTACATTCACATTTTATGGCTATAAAACACTTCCAATTCTCTTTTTAAGATCTACCTCAGCTTGACTTTCAGAAATCCTTGCTTCATTTCTTTTTGTTTGGTTAATTTCCTGGGCCAACCTTCCCATTAGTTCCCCCAAATTCTTCACTGCCTCCAATTATTATGCAGTAAGTTTGGATGAATTTCCCCAAAGCACTTCAATACAAACTTCTGCTGCCTCTTGAGGAAGCAGAGTCCACAGTCCTCTCATATTTTGCATCTCTGACCCAGAGCAAGACCACACATTGATATGAACACACCAAACCACAGTAACACTGGGATAAACTCTCCTAACTGGCCTCCTTTGGCTGAAGTCACAGCAATTTGCTGTCCCTATTCATGCTCAGGTTCCTTGGGGCTGGGAGAAGAAACACGAGCACTGAGGTTCAAGAGCATTCCCATTACAAATAACACAAAAATCATACCTTTAGCTGAGTTTTTTCAGAGGCCATTTTTGCCTTTGCAGCGAGTTCATAGAGATGTTTGTAGTCAACAGGTTTGTACTTCTGGCTGCAAAGAGCATTTCCTGCAGGAATCACTGGATTGTCTAGTTATCACATAAAACACATAAGGTCATTTCAAATTCTAGAGAAATAATTTATGAGTCATAAAATGAAACCATTATAGATAGAAATTAGAACCACTGTATTTGAAACACTGGAAGTTTCCATAACAGAGTGTGTCAGCTGGTGACTGAATTTGAAACAAACATGAGCCAGTAGAAGTTATGTAAGAAACAGTAACCACCTGCCTGTTTAGAAAAGTTAATTTTAAAAACATTTTTACCTGTAAATTTAATTAATAATACACTTTAAACTGCATTTACTGGAATTTTAGTAGCTTCCAATACAGAAATACCCAAGTTTCAACATATGCATTCTTCTTGCACCAAGTGGAAAACTGCCCCAATGTTTATTGTAACCTCTGGATTGAGCAACAGAAGTAATTTTTTTCTAATAGGTATAAAAACTACCAGTCCCATGCAAAGGGAATGAGTTGCAATTCCATTTCCTGTTGCATCTGCAGCCACCCAGACCAGCAGTTCCACCTGAATGAAGCCAGACAATCAGCCCTGCAAACCTTGCTGAATGGGACTTGTCATCAGGAGAGGAGGACACTGGAGGTGATCCAGACAGACCTGCCCAACACTCATGGACAGATAGATTTCCTGCCTGGTGGGGCTCCCAGTCAGCACAGAACTGCAGTTTCCTCCTCCTCCTCCTCCTGCAGAACAGTTCCAGGGGCAGAGGACACACCCCTGCACAGAGGGAGGAAGGCTCCTCCTTTCCCCTCCTCACCAGACCTCGTTTCCTCCCCACCAATCTGCTCAGCACATCAATTATTCCACCAGGCTGTACCTCTGGTCTTGTGTCATGACTATTTCTTTATTCTCTACATACCTTAAACCAAAAGCATTCAGTAGTTTGATCCACTAAATTCTTCCATTTTATCCTGTGAGCTTAGTACAAATAATCTGCTTTCCCCAGTTCTGAGGCCTGCAGGCAGCTTTGTTAAGCCCCCTATGTGGGTTTTTATTCCCATCAATCCAAATTTGAAGTACTCATCCCTAAGTCAGCAAGATTCTACGTGAAGATTTTTTTCCCTTCTTTCTGAGGTTGCTTCCAACATTGTCCAGCAGAGATCACGGAGAATCATTCCATGTTCTAAGAGGTGAAAGCTCCAGGCCCCAATTCTCTGAAAAGCCCCTCATCCCATTTTCCCTCCTAATCCCATTACTGCTGCATTAGAGCTCCAGGGCCCTACAGGCACCCCTGCTCTGCCAGGAGTCACCCCCAGGCAGTGACACTCCTGTCCACACACATGGGAGGAGGAGGGTCTGTCCATGGGAGATGAACTCCCAAACCAGGGCCGTGACACGTAGGATGCAAACCTTGTCTTTAAAATACAATGTATTGGTTGTGTCCTGTATTTTACCAAGACAATAAATTTTACATACATACACAAAAATATGTACACACATGAATAATAACATAAAACACTGAGCAGCTGTGGCTGCCCCATCCCTGGGAGTGCCCAGGCCAGGCTGGAGCAACCTGGGGCAGTGGGAGGTGTCCCTGCCCATGGCAGGGGGTGGGACTGGAGGAGCTTTGGGGTCCCTCCCACCCCAAAATGAGCAGAGGCACAGCAGCTTCTCGAGGCAGCTGGGACCTGCACAGAGTATTTCATAAGCAGTTGATAAAACAATTAAACTTGATCCTGATGGCATACATACCTCCATCACTAATCCTTGGAGTTGAAAACAATGTTCCATGGTCCAGTTCACCCATTTTTAGTTTTTAGGTGTTTTTATGTCTGTTGAGAAGAAAACAGATGTTTTGAGAATACTAATACTGTGGATGCAAGCCAGAAAAACATTCAAAAATATCTGCTATTTTCTAAGGAGAGGCACATCTCACTAAAATGTAATTAGACAGAAATTCCTCAAGTTCATCTTTCATTCTAAGAGGGATTTCATGTGCCTCATATTATTCAGCAGCCAAGAAAACAAAATATTATTTTCTTGATGAATCTGTGATGCTGTCACATAAATATCTAGTCTTTGCTTTGTGCTTTTCAAAATATAACAAGTTCCTTGACCCAAAAGTAAGATCACGTTTTGAAGTGTTCTTTGCTTTATTGAATGAGGCCTGAGAAGATCACTCTGTTCTTGCTTTACAGACTGTCTGGATCCCTCTGAGAGCCTCTCTGTTAACCCCTGAGAACCCCAGTCAGCTGTTCAGCAGCAGTGGCTCAGGCCCTGGGGAGCAGCTGCATCAACCACCCCCATCCTCATGGGACTAACGTGGCATTTAAGATAAAATAAGTTGCACAATGCTGTGAAAAACCTTTGAAGACTCAACCCCCTTATTTCCACCTGGGCGCCACCCCAAGTCAGGCACACAAATAACAGCAACAGATCCAACTGAGGTGTTCCAGCTGAACTGAATCAATGGCTGAGTCACACCAGAAGGGGAAGGTCATGTCCAACCAGGCTTCCCATGAATCCTCTCCCTCAAACCCAGCTCCACTGAGCCAAAAGTTCCTGCACAAGGTTCTTCATTTTTGTCACACCTTTGACTTGTGTCTGGTCCCCCAGCACAGTAAACAGCAAAGCAGCAAAGACTGTTTGTTGCTGTATCATGGAGTTATTTTCTCACTGTTCCAGAGACCTGAACTGGGTTATCCCTACAAATTCCAAGGATGGCACAATGCAACAAGGTGGGAAGGAAGAGCAGAGGAATCAATGGAAAGGGTATTACCCTAACAGGGAGCTACTAATGCCAGTCAAACAGAGATGTGAGACTGCAGCAAAGGACAGTCACACTGTACTTTCCTGAGAGCCCCTGGACATTCTGCAGGACAGAATCATCCAAACAACTGCAGTGTAAAAACCCAGCCCAGATGGACAGCAGCTCCATGAAAGAGCTTCCACCCCTCCTGCAAACACACAGTAACTGCAGTTGGAATTACAGGCACCCCCCTCACTGCTGCACCTCTGGCTCAGTGTGAGGCTCATCCTGCCCAGGGAACTGTGCAAGGGGCACAGCAAAGGAAACCCGTGAGCACCAGGGGCTGCTCCACAGCCAAGCCAAGGGCAAACATGGAATGCTCAGGGCTAAAGTGTGGCCCTCTCAGAGCCCCTCCATGCAGCCTCCAGTGCCTTCAGCAAGGCCACCAGAGTGTCCCTTGCAGCCAAATGCCACCTGTCCCCACGTGAGCATGGCCACTCACTGATAAAGGGCCTTTGCAGGGCTGTGCTGGAAGGATTTGACAGGATCTCTGGGTCAGAATCTGCACTGAATGTCACCATCTGATCACAAACACTGAAATTCAGAAAACACAGAAACAGGCAAATACAGGAGGGAGTTCTCTGTGCTTTTGAAACTCCAGTGTGTGTTTTACAATCCCATGGTCACCTGCACATAAATTCCCAGTTCTACCCCAAACCCTGCACCCTCCTGGAAAGGCAGGGAAAAAGGAAGGAAGGAAAACGTTGGCACATTCATACTGCTGATTCTGTTTCTCTCTTACAGCAAGTATTTGGTTTCAATATAACACTGCCAGATTCATCCAGACAATCGAGGCAATTCTCCAGCCCAGAAACAACTCCAGCCCATTTGTCATGCTAATGTTTTATCTGTGCATCAGCTTATCTACATACAACTTCCCAACTGCAGAGATGCTTCGCTTAAATACGTTTTTTAAAAAATTCAAATTAATTATATATGTAAAGCTTTAAGGTAGGGATTTATACAACACAGTAATGTATAGTATTCACCTTACCTGTTTCTTCAGGATGCACAAAGACAGTTTAAATATTGCTTCTTTTCCCTCTTAGAAAGGTCAGCCACACACAGGCTTCCCTTTCTGTTTCTAGTTGTCACTGGAAGTACAACAAGAAATGCTCCATCACCAACACACAAATCTTTAAGTTACAGGCTGGTAATTTCAAAAGGCATGTAAAAAGATTCTTTTTATTCAGGTTGTCTACAAGTCTAGGTCAGGTTTAGTTCAGCATCCCTGGTGTCATAATTCCCTTAGATTTCCAGGCTCCAAAATCATCATCCTGGAGGAGGGGAAAGCAGACACATCATGGAATTCTGTAATTATAAATGGGAACAGAGAGGGAATCAAAGAAAGAAAAGTGAAGCCCTGCACACTGGCATCATTTCCACGGAATTCTACAATACTTTGTGGGAAGTCCAGCACAATTATGTGACAATCTTCCATTGAATTAACATTGAAGAGAAAAAATTCAAAACACTAACAATAAAAACTCAAATTCTTTGCTGAATTTCACCCTTCCCTTGAAGAGCAAATACCTGAACTTTTTTTATCAACCAGTCTAAACCTTTTAGAGATCTTTTTCTTAGAAAGATCATTTCACAATTCAGTGACTCCATCAGGAAAACGTGAATATTCAGCTGTGGATTGGTATTTGTGTGACACTATTGGTGATATTAATAATGTAAGAGTGAAGAGTAACTGCACAAAATCTTTTCTTGCCCCCTCAAAGCAGGGGCAGACCCTCACAAGGATCCCAGACAAGCTTGGCTGTTCTCCAGCAGAGCCATCAGGGCTCTTCAGACCAGCAGCAGCACTTTAAACAACAGCAAGTTCTCTGGAGGGTGCTGGGTGCTGTGGTTAATATTTACACAGCAATGCTGATTTTCCTTAGCAGAGACAGCAGCAGGGCTATCACCCTCCCAGCCTGCAAACACAAATAAATAGATCTGCATTGCACTTGAAGGAGCTTGTCTGCACAGGGTTTGGGGCACCACGTGGGCTCTGGAGATCTGCACCAGGAGCAGCTCCCACCGAGTCACCAGAATTCTCCACAAAGGCAGGAAAATGTATCTACAAAGGGAAACACAACATGGGACAGTCCTGACTACAGAGCAAGACACCAGAGCTCCCTGCAAAGCCAAAAGGAGACCCTTGCCCAGTGAAGGCTGCTCAGCTTTGCCTGCGAGCACTGGCCAGTCTGGGCACCCACCGTCCCCAGGCTGGAGGGAGGGAATTCAGGGGTGCCCTGAGTGCAGGGCACAGGGCAAAGAACCGACCTCAGAAGATTCTCTGGCTGCTCTTTGCACATCAGCAAAGAGCACAGAAAGGACACTGAGGCCTCACCTTCAGCTGTCCCCATCCCCGTGGATCCACCACAGAGCGCTCAGGCAGCGCCCACAGAGCTCGGGGCTCCTGCACTGCCCCAGGAGACCCAGGAAATCCTCCCATCCCTGGGACTCAGGGGATCCCTGATCCAGGAGATCCTCCCCATCCTTGGGACTCAGGGGATCCCTGATCCAGGAGATCCTCCCATCCCTGGGACTCAGGGGATCCCTGATCCAGGAAATCCTCCGATCCCTGGGACTCAGGGGATCCCCTGATCCACGGGATCCTCCCATCCCTGGGACTCAGGGGATCCCTGATCCAGGAGATCCTCCCATCCCTGGGACTCGGGGGATCCCTGATCCAGGAGATCCTCCCATCCCTGGGACTCGGGGGATCCCTGATCCAGGAAATCCTCCCATCCCTGGGACTCAGGGGATGCTCTGATCCAGGAAATCCTCCCATCCCTGGGACTCAGGGGATCCCTGATCTAGGAAATCCTCCCATCCCTGGGACTCAGGGGATCCCTGATCCAGGAGATCCTCCCATCCCTGGGACTCAGGGGATCCCTGATCCAGGGAATCCTCCCATCCCTGGGACTCAGGGGATCCCTGATCCAGGGAATCCTCCCATCCCTGGGACTCAGGGGATCCCTGATCCAGGGGATCCTCCCATCCCTGGGACTCAGGGGATCCCTGATCCAGGAGATCCTCCCATCCCTGGGACTCAGGGGATCCCTGATCCAGGGGATCCTCCCATCCCTGGGACTCAGGGGATCCCTGATCCAGGAGATCCTCCCATCCCTGGGACTCAGGGGATCCCTGATCCAGGGGCTCCTCCCATCCTTGGGACTCAGGGGATCCCTGATCCAGGGGATCCTCCCATCCCTGGGACTCAGGGGACCCTCTCATCCCTGGGCCTCGGCAGATCCCCTGACCTCTGTGATTCAGCAATTTCACACAGCACAAAATCTCCTCCTATTTCTCATTCTTCCAAGCACAACCCCTGCAGAATCAGATGCAGCTGATTTTTTTCCTACTTCCTCTTGTATTTCTGGCTCATGGAAAGTAATGCAAACATCTCAGGGCATATCTAAGTTTTACCAACAGTCACTAGATTTTACATCTGGCAGTGCTCTAATCACCTTCATCCTTTTGCTCTTGAAGAGACCACTGGAAGTTTTGTACTGTATAACCTTAAAAGAGTAATTTCAACCATATTAATGCTCTCATTAAATTCTGAGAGCTGTTAGCATTTCTCCTGGTTGTGGAATCAGTATTAAATGGGGAAAGGAAATCAGTTTAGGGTGAGGCTTAGCACATTTACATCATAAAGGCACTTTACAAAGACAGAATTATTTGTAGGTTTAAACCCAAGAAATGTAACTGACAGGTGATTAATTGTGGGGGTGCTTGCTCAGCCCCTGCCCAGCAAGCTCCCTGTCAGCTCCAATTGAAATCCTGCACTGAATGCAAGCTACATTTTACAGCCCAGACTTACCATTCCTCATGAAAATTATTAATTTTTAAAGGTTTGCAGCTGCTTGAACAGAGCTAATGAGTTACAGGTAATGTGTTTTTTTCCATACACTTTTGTGTTCTGGAATCTAAAATACTGAAAGAGTAGAAATACCAATGTCAGTAGAGTTCACTGCATGGAGCACATTTTTGCCTTCACAGGTACAACAGAATAACTTAAATTTCCCTATCTTCTTTCTAAAGGGGGAGTATCCAGTAAGCAGCACTCCCTACAAGCAGAGTAACTACACATCCCTTGCCACACTTTCTTTGGGAATAGCTTTGTTTCTGTGGCATTTTTTTAGCCATTAGTTATTAACATCCATAAAATGCAGCTTGAACCAACACACTGTCCAGGAACTTGGTCAATCCACTTATTATTTGTGACCAGAAAGATTCAGAAGATATTCCAGAAGAATGACACCTTAGCATTTAAAACTTTAAAACACTCTTTAGGACAGTGACAAGGAAATCACTCACGAGAGGAAAGGAGAGCTGTAAAAGAAGGAGGAAAGGAGCTGCCTGAGGAGCTCTGCCAATCAGCACTACGAGCTGTACAACTGCCCGGGGGATGCAAACTGTTCTGTGAGTGCCAGCAATGCCCATCCACGTCTGGCAGAGGAGCAGCACAAACCTGGGCTCCCCCAGGGCCAACTCCAAGCTGGCTTTGGATTATTGTCCTGCCTTCCCCATCAGCTCGCAGAGTTCCAGCTCTGCTCTTCATGGTCAAAAACAACACCAAGGGATTTAGAAATAAATTAAAACAAAACCAGGTCAGGGTCAGAAACTTCAGCTGGATAAAAAGGAAGGGAATACCACCTGACAATTTCATTAGTGCACCATACCTTTAGTAGGGTTAAGATTTTATTAGGTTAAATAAAACAAATCAGGGTGAAGAGACATTTCAAAATTATGACTAATGTAAAGGCCTTATGAAACATCTGTCCTTAGAAAAATAACTGCCCAAGGAGCTGACAATCTGGTCTTTCCCAAGCTTAGAAGAAATGCCAGTTCTCTGCTGCACAGTCAGCCCTCCTGCCCCCTTTGTTGGGTTCCTCACCACCTGAGCACCATTACTGCTGATAAACCTGGGAAGGGAGTCCCACACAGGGACTCTCATCTGCCCCTGTAGGGAAGGCAAACCCAACCTGTTCATGAAAAGCTGGGAGTACCTGAAAGCTTTAAGGAACTGGGCCCATCACCCCCTTCCCTCCACAAACCCCTTCACTGCTGTCCCTGCACAGCTGCCACGTCAGCACCACTCTCCTGTCACAGATCTGGGGAGCAGCTTCCTAATCTGGGCCCATCTGCCAGCCCTCAATGCCAGGCTGCTCCTGACACAGGAAACACTGGCCTGCTGGAAAAATAACCATCCATGCCAGCAAGATTAGCAGCAGCAGAGCTGCTCCTCGGGATTGTTGACTTATTTACCAGTTCAGCAAATTGTTCAGGTCTCATCTTTCCACTGACACATTCTGATTTACTGTCAGCATGTGAACAAACTTTCACATATTCACCTTAGCTTTCCCTCCTCTGAAGGGAAAGCAGGAGAAAACATCTCCAGGAGCAGAACCAATGCAGAAAAAAAACCTTATGGCCCATTTTCTGTAATTTTAGGGCTACTGTGTCTTAACCAAGTCCTTGTTCCCTTCTGGCCAACCCATTTCTCTGCTTCACAATGATGTCATACATTTGTATTTGATCTCAGTCTTTCCTGGACATTATTTTCTGTTATCACAATTTCAACATTATGACCTCACTAAAACACAGACAATGAATGCTGAGATGGTTTTGGAAAAGGACAAGAACTTTATCAACCTGTATTTTATCTTCAGTAACTAGAAAATGTACCAATCAAAATGATAAAAGCACTGCCAGATAAATTTATTTCTGCTTTAATGCCAACATAGCTCAGAATCTCTCCAGTACTGTGAGAGTCCATCTAAGCCCAAATTCAGACACTGCTTCAAGATTTTACTCACACTCCAGTACAGCCTCTGCTGGGAGTCTGGGGGCACCTTAGAGAGAAGCACAAAAACCCAACCAGAAGCCCCTGCACACAGAAACCTGTCCCCAGGCACACAGCTCAGCTCTGCCCACAAGCAGACACAGCTAAATCTTTCAGCAGCACAGAAAGTACAAGGTTTGCCAGTCCTCTCTCCTCCTTTTGGTAATTTAGAGTTTCACAATTGTGGACTCTTCTAGGCAACAGCAAATGGGACCTCTTTAAAGATTCCATCTCCAACTCAAGCAAACACTTCAGTGTGTTCTTAATGGCAACCTTTGCTGTGCCTGAGGGGTGACCTCAGTTTATTCCTACACATGGAATCAGCCAACATGAGGCAAGATCCTCCTCCCTCTCATTTAAATAGAAATGAAACTCCCCAGTGTTAGTCAGCACTTCTGGAGCAAGCAGAGCCTGCCCCAGGCTGCTCCTGGGCCCGAGTCAGGCCCTGGTTCCACAACGGGGTGTTTGACCAGTGACTTTAAAGGAGACACATTCCCCTGTCTGATTCCACAAGTCACTTGCACACGTAAATATTGGCAAATTTGGGTCTCGAGTGCCACTTTTCCCTGCCAGCTGAACTGCTGCTCATGCCCTGAAGGGCAGCATTGCTGGCAGGGGCACAGTCTGAGCCCTGGATGTGCCTCCTCAAACACAGGGGTTTGGGCTTGGTTTAAACCAGTCACGGTATTAAAGGCAGAGGTCAATAACGTGAATCACCATCTAATGGCACCGTCAGGGACAGCGCAGCTGCTGCTCTCCACAATCCTCAGGGAGGCTCAACCAGCTCCCTGCAGGGTGTGCATCACCAGCACCACCACCTGAAAACCTGGAACACACCGTCGCTGGGAACCGGGATTGCTGGTTAGGACAGATGTTCCTAAAAAATACAAGCTCAGAAAAATAAACCCCAAACACAGAAATCCCTCGTTCTCAGTGCTCTCTTTTGAATATCTGGAGATTCCTTGAAAATTTGGGGAAGGCTTCCTTTAATATTCTGAAGTTCAATGGAAATGTTAATTGCTTAGTTACTGCGTGTTTTCATTGGAAAAAAAGGGGTATTAATAGGAAGTTGTTGGAACCCTGTCATGCTAATTATTGTCAGGGAAAAGAGGCAAAGAATCACTCCCATTGTAGGGCACAGAGTGCAAACAACAAACAAATAATGAGCTTGATCCCTTAATCAGATCTGTTCTCCTCTGGTAGAACTAACTATCTGAAAATGGCACCCATCCAGAACCTGTTAATCTTGCAGCAGTGAGTGCTTTCCCCAGGAAAATACAGTATAATACTCCTATAATTCAGTGTCAAAACAGTTGCTAGACAAGTCCCACAGTTTGATTGCAATTGAAATTTACATTCCCCTGAAGAAAGAATTATGGATCTGTTTGAAATAAAGTCAAGCCTCAGAAATGGTGCATTCCCAAAAGAGACATAGTCCTTTTTGTCTATGATAATCTCATTACTTCCTCATTAAGTAAAACTTAATCCAAAGCAGGGAGATCAATTTGAGGAACACTTAAAACAATCAGCCTCATGGACTGCTCTGTCACCCTGCAGGGGCAGGGAGGGCCTCACCTGCTTTCCAAGGACCTCCTTGTTACCAGAGAACACCATTCCCCCTCCATCCTTTGGATGCTCTTAGAAAACCCAAGATACAATAAACTTGAAACACACTTGATACAGAGAAAACATTGCAACAAACAGATAAAAGAAAGGAAGTAAATGTGTTGGAAGTTGACAAGTTGACATAGAATAGGTGGGAAATGAAGTCACGGGTGTCCCCTTGGATCCAGTGAGTCAGGTGGCACTTCAGGTTGTTTTGCTTTGAACACAACAAGCCCAATCCACTTTCCCTGCCCCGGTGTGTTGATTCCAAAGCTCCAGCCGGCACAGGAGGCAACGGCAAGGTTTGACAAAGAGAGGGGAAAGGAGAAATCCTCTGGTGCTTCTGGGGGTTAATTATCACAGAACTGTTGGGGTGGGAAGGGACCCCAAAGCCCATCCAGCCCCAGCCCTGCTGGGCAGGGACACCTCCCACTGTCCCAGGGTGCTCACAGCTCCATCCAGCCTGGCCTGGAACACTCCCAGGGATCCAGGGGCAGCCACAGCTTCTCTGGACAATTCCTGGCATGGGGCTGAGCAATCCTGGACAAAATCCTGCTTTGCTGAGCTGGAGACAGAAATTCAGAGGCATCATTTACAGACTTCTGTATTTGAACAGGAGAAATTTGCAGTTTTATTACATCTTTTTATTAATGTTCCATCTAGCTTTCTATTTATTACTTCCATGGATAACAACAGTTAACAACAATATGCTTGAAGATATTCATTTAAAGATTTATTGGAAGATGTGAGGCTGAGTTATCCATTATAGCACTCTATAATTTTCTTCATTACTGAAGAAATAACAAATGTTTTAAATCGACCTGTAACTGCCTGGTCCATAAATCATTCCTGTTATTGGCTCTGCTGTGTGGAGAGTGGGATGTTTGGAAGGTGCAGCAAACAACTTGCCCCTCTGCAGCTCTGCATCCATCACACAAAGCACTCACACCTGCAGAATCCTTTCAGCACTACAAAATAAAGATGCTGTAACACAAACCTGCAGAGAACCAACGTTCCTGCAGTACAGAACAGCACCTGGGCTTTGCACCCCTGTCCAGAGCAGGATCTGTGCTGCACCACGGGAATCTCAGAGGTGGATTCCAGGTGCAATAATGCAGGGCTGAGGGGTAAGGGTGCAGCTTTACAGGCAGGGATAGGTAGGGATGGTTTGCTCCTCAAAGCAGCTGCAGCAGGACAGCGTGTTTGCAACAGGCACCACATCTGCTACACCGTCAGGCACTGAAACAATCAATATAAAGTAGCAGCAGTTCCGTGGGAGACAGGGAGAAAGCTCAGAGTAAGCAGCAGTCAGTGAGGCACTCTAAAAACCCCAACAAAAACCTGGGCTTAAAGAGCCTGTGCAAAGTATCAGGGCTCCAGTTTGTACCTTGCAGCCTCATTGCTCTCCAGATAAATCGACCGCTGTGATTTTGTTTCCAGGGCTGCAAAATGAACAATTGGAAATGTACTTTCAGAGTCATGATAGCTTCATTTTCTGTACCTACCTAAAGCCCAGATTTTCTCAAAGCAGGAAGGGAAACAGGAGTCCAGCTCCCTGTTTTATGGAATTAAAAAGGTGATTTGAAGTTGCCCTCACATTTTGCTCTTGCTTTCTGTGTAGTATTTCAAACTAAAGCATTTCCACCCACCACATTTCCATGCTGGCTTTGTTACTGATTTGGTTCAGAAACCCAAATCTGCATGGAAAGGTTCCCTGCCCCACTGCTGGAAAGGCCTCTGTATGGAAAGGCCTCCTTCCCACAGCTCTGCTACAGACCAGGTTGTGCCAGCCCCTCCTAAGGAGCTGCAGCCAAAAGGCAGCTGATTAGTTTATGCTGTTGGGGGTACAGACTATCAGGGCTTCAGGAATACACTACTCTAAATAAGTCCAATTTCTCCTTAAGCCAAGATACTTTTCCCTGTTACAGCCTGGGAGAAGCTGTGGCTGTCTGGAGTTGCAGTGATTTGCACATTTATGGTTCAATTCAGAGCAGTTCTGCATCTCTGCTGCCTCCCAGGCCCTTCCCTCTCCGAGCTGCAGGTGGGGCACAGCCAGGGCCAAGGGGACAGAGGAACCTGAGGGAGCAGGACCCTGCGAGGTTGGGCTGACTCTGTATTGCCAGCCCAGCTGATTTTTGTCTCAGCAGCACAGCAGGAGTCAGAGCAGAACGTTTGTCTGCAGCCTGAGAGAGAGAAGCCAGAGGGACAGACACTTCCTGTGATTTAGGAGCCACTGCAGGTTATTTTGTCAGCAGCATCAGTATAATTTTGTACAGCCTTTGCCAGTTTTGCTAGGCCAGATTCACAGAGTTGTGTTCAGGGAAGCATTTGGCACAACTTCACTTTAAATTATTGCATAATGTTGATGAAGTCCTACTACAAAAAACAACCCATGCTTGTCTGCAGCCTCCCAGTTACAGCCATGAGAAATGTACAGTCTGGAAATATGAATCAAGCTTTTTTCTTTCATTTCCTCCTTAATCATAAGGATCTTTAGATTTCAGTTTGAAATTCTGTACCCCCAGTCTGGTATGAAAGATTACAATTTATTTAATTTCTCAGCATTTTTCCCAGCCCTCAAACACAGCCTAGTACAAAGATGGGCAATATTCTGCTCAGCCTGAGAACTGCAGAGGATTTCAGCAGCCCTTCCCCTGTCCTTGAGCAGACAGGTACAAGTACCTGCATAGGTCAGAGATGGCCTGGTGGGGTTTTTCCTTTATCTGTGGGCTTTGGGGGTAGTTGTTTTCTGCTCTGGTTGTTCTTTTTTTTTACATGTTTCTACTTAGAAGGACCTGAAAAGCCACAGAACAGGCCAACTCTGATCACCTTGTCTTTATTGGACATCCCACTTGGTGATTCCTTCCCATCCTCTCACCCAAGCACCCACCTGGCTGTGGCCAAGTGTCCAGTTCTGTCACAAGCAGCCCTGACCCACAGGTGCATACCTGGGATCAAACCTGCTTTCACAATTGGCTCCAGCAACACCTGAGGACATCCCTTTTTCTGTGCCCCTGCAGCCCAAACACAACCCACACGCAGCTCCCGGGGCTGCACCACCTGGTGAGGAAACCTGTGGGGACAGGACGCTCTGCCTTGGCCAAGGGAAGGTCCCTGAGCCCACACTGTGGCCCAGGAAGCTGCTGCCCCTCCAACCTCCACCCTGCTGAAACAGCTGTCCAGGGCAAAACATGCAAAGCATTCCCCCTTGCTGCCAAAGGAGGAGGCCCCCCATTCCCGGTGCCAAAGGAGGAGACCCCCCCTCCATTCCCAGTGCCAAAGGAGGAGACCCCCCCTCCATTCCCAGTGCCAAAGGAGGAGACCCCCCCGCCTCCATTCCCAGTGCCAAAGGAGGAGACCCCCCCGCCTCCATTCCCAGTGCCAAAGGAGGAGACCCCTCCCCTCCTTCCCAGTGCCAAAGGAGGAGACCCCCCCGCCTCCATTCCCAGTGCCAAAGGAGGAGACCCCCCCGCCTCCATTCCCAGTGCCAAAGGAGGAGACCCCCCCCTTCATTCCCAGTGCCAAAGGAGGAGACCCCCCCCCCTCCATTCCCAGTGCCAAAGGAGGAGACCCCCCCGCCTCCATTCCCAGTGCCAAAGGAGGAGACCCCCTCGCCTCCATTCCCAGTGCCAAAGGAGGACACCCCCCCTCCTTCCCAGTGCCAAAGGAGGAGACCCCCCCTCCATTCCCAGTGCCAAAGGAGGAGACCCCCCCGCCTCCATTCCCAGTGCCAAAGGAGGAGACCCCCTCGCCTCCATTCCCAGTGCCAAAGGAGGACACCCCCCCTCCTTCCCAGTGCCAAAGGAGGACACCCCCCCCTCCTTCCCTGTGCCAAAGGAGGACACCCCCCCCTCCTTCCCTGTGCCAAAGGAGGACACCCCCCCATTCCCAGTGCCAAAAGAGGAGACCCCCCATTCCCAGTGCCAAGGGAGGAGACCACCCCCATTCCCAGTGCCAAGGGAGGAGTCCCTGTGCCCTCTGTCCCCAGTGACCTTCCCACTCCTCAGCACAGGCATCAGAGGCAGGAACAGGGCACTTCTTCAGGAAACTGATCCAACTGAAGAAACAAGAGCACATGTGGTGAGGAGGTTTCTGGGGAAACTGGATCAGCTGTGCAATCCAGCTGCCTGCACAGTTGCAGGATCCTGTTGCTGGCACAGGGAAGGCTGAGATACCCTGACAGGGCAGCATTGTCCGTCCCCTGGCAGCTGTGCCACAGCTCAGGGGCTCTGCCATCACAGGGCTGGTGCTCGTGCTGAGCACTCTGTAGGATCTGGAACCAAACACTCCTACTTGGTGCTTCAAAGCCATGAAAGAAAAACCAGAAGAAAATGCAAACAACCTGGCAGTATTCAAATAGTTTTCCTCAGTGTTTTGTTGTACCACAGGGAGAGCATAACCTGCACTCACAGCAGAGCAGTAATTCTGAATGGCACTGCCTGAAACAGAACATTTCTCTAAAAGCTCTTGCTGAAACAGCAAAACCTCAGCCCCCCACAGCTGCAGAAATACACCTGTCAGGTGCCACACCTCCCAGGTAACCAAGAAAAAGCAGGAGAACATTTAGTGCTTTTTATACCAAAAGAAATTACAGTTCCCAAATTACCCCAAATCAATTGTATCATGACTGACTGAGTGCCTGTGACACGAACACAATGGCTTGCAGAAACTTTTGAAATCAAATTGTAGGTTTTAACAAGGGAAAAACACCCCACACATCTAAATAATTTCCCATGTGAGTGGTAAACAGCTGCCTGTGTGTTCAGTTAGCCTGCCATGAGCATCACTCTCTTCACCAGGTATTTTTTCCCAAACCTTTGTAACTTCAGTATCTGTAATCTCTTATAGATAAAATAGAAAGTCCTAAATAGCCTCCAGGGGGAAGAAAAGGCGGAGACAGGAAAACAGTTTTTGTGACTGGTATTTGTCTTCATAATCCCCCATTTTCAAGGTCCAAGTGTTCTGTGCCAACAATTCTCACTTTTTAGCCACCATGCCTGCATTCTGACATGTGATAAGAAAACCTTGACAACATTGTAAGTATAGAAATAATCACTAAAATTAAAGATGGAATATATATAAAAACAAAGACTTGAATTTAATTCAGAATAGATTAAATGAAGCAGAAAAATATAAGGGCTTGAAACACTCAAAGAGCACAACAGCAGCAAAACAACCAGCAAATACCTGTTACCTGTGGTGCCATCTAACCCACTGGAAAACAAGCACAAGCAGTTCAGGACATCAGATTTAAGGCTCAAAGGAAACCAATAAGGCTCTGAAGGAAAACACAGCACTAGATCTTTATGAATTGCAAACACAGTGGAAACAAGACTTTCCAAGTGATGCTGAGAATGAAATAGACCATTTTCCTTTCCAGATACATCCCAGAGAAGGTGAATAAAAAGAAACTGTACTTGTTTGTTGCCGATCCTGAAACTGATACAAGAATTTAAACATATATTTGACAAAGGCCACTATCAGGTAATGGAACAAGGAATCAAGGCATGCAGCGATTTGCACTGGAAAGTTCAAATGAGGTTCCTTTCCCCAGGCTCTGTGGTCCCTGTTGGGCTCAGGGCAGGGATAACCAGGCAGGATTGCTGGGCTGGGACACAGAGCATCAATTAGATAATGCGCTGGCTGCTCGGGGTGCCAAAACAAACACGCCAGCTCGGAGGGGATGAGTCATTCCCGACAGAACCAAAGAGCTGCTCTTCACTGACACTCACCCAATGTATTTCCAGATGTGACAGGACCTCAGAATGGTACTTTTCGTTCTTTAAACTTGTGCCAAAACAAACTGTCTCAAGATCCTTTTCTCCTTGCCAGTTTGTCTTACCCTCTCCCACCTCACCCCAGTGGGAAGCTGCAAAGCACAGCCAGCCCTGGCAGTGCCCGACTCCCCAGGGACACAGGGCTCTGGGAACAGCCTGTTCCTGACCATCCTGGGGGTTACAGCCCCCCTGGGGACCCCCAGAGCCTGGCAGGGCTGGGATGGCATGGTGGCACCCCCCGTGTCCTGCCAGCAGCCTGTGCCTCCTGCAGTGACCTCAGGAAGGGCTCAGTTCACTGGGGGCCAGTCAGCTTCTTCATTCCCAAACCTGTTACCTGGGCAAGCTGAGCCAAGGCCTCAGTATCCAAGTTACAGGTTAAAGCCAGCTGAGACTGATGGGAAGTTAATTTAATTAATCCACTATACCTTTGGTAGAAGCAACCTTGCAACTAATGAAGGTCACTGCTCTCACAGGTTCTGTATTTTCTCTTTACTCTAGATCTACATACTTCACATTTTCTTTTACCTTTTCTCTAAGCTCTCCACTCTCATGTGACCTTTCCCCCCACTTATTTCACTCTGGTTACTCTTTATTTTACTGTTTCTACAGTTATTCCTCTCAGCTCCTGTTTCCCATTTCCTAGAAGGAGGCCAAAGGAGGCCACCATTGTGGTTTGGTAACATTTTACATACACTTCACGTTGTATTAATCATTTTTCAGAGCAGTGAGAACCCAAGACCAGTGTTTTCAGCTGCCAAATGTTTTCCAAGTCACATATGATCATACTGTGGGAGTTCCTAATGGATTGTTCTATGCAACAAGCACCTCATGGATTAGATATCATACCAATAACCTACACGGTTTCTGTGCAGCAGATTGCATTCCCAGGGGGAAATTAGGAGAATGGACTCTGAATTCTGAGTTTAAAGGTGATTCTCCATGTTCAGCTACCTCCTCCCTACCTGCAGCTCCTCCCTGAGCAGAAGGAAGGACACAGTT